>NW_008351897.1:245878-270211 GCF_000622305.1 Nannospalax galili | reverse complement strand
CCCGGGTCGGGTGTCTATGGGTAAGCATGTGTGTATGTCTCTGGATATGTGTGTCTTTATATGTTTCTGTGGGTGTCTATGTGTATACATGTGTATACATGTGTCTGCATATATATATTTGTAGATGTCTGCATGTATGTATGTGTGCACATGTGTGTGCATATGTGCCTGTGTCTGTATATCAGTGTGTATCTCTGTGTATGTGTATGTATATGTGTCTTTGTATGTGTCTGTGGGTATCTTTGTGTATGCATGTTTATGCATTGTCTTTGTGTGTGTTTCTGTGGGTGTCTGTGGGTTGGCATGGGCATGTGCATGTGTTTTCATATGTGTCTGTGAGTGTGTGTATGCATGTGTGTTTCTGTATATGTCAAGGGGTTTGTGTATGTACATGTGTGTATGTCTTTGTATATGTGTCTCTGGGTGTCTGTGTGTATGCTTGTGTGTACAGCATTAGTCATTAGTGTCTTTTGTGTCTGTGTATGTATGTGTGTGATGGTATATGAGTCTGTTGGAGCCTATATGGATGCAGGTTTGTGTCTTTGTTTATATGTGTGATTATTGATTTGATTTATGTAATGTGTCTACTCTTGTGTGTGTTTATACCTCAAGGAAATAACTGGACACACAGCAAAGTAAAGCAATGGCAGGTTAGAGCTGGTGATGGGAAGCTATTGGGCAAAATAGATCTTCTCTTCTACCGATTTTCAACCAGAGAATCTTTTGTCTCCTTGTGTGTGTTTATACCTCAAGGAAATAACTGGACACACAGCAAAGTAAAACAATGGCAGGTTAGAGCTGGTGATGGGAAGCTATTGGGCAAAATAGATCATCTCTTCTACCGATTTTCAACCAGAGAATCTTTTGTCTCCAGGATACCCAGGCAGTATCTGGAGACCTTTTAATTCTCATGACTGTTATGTCAAGCAAAGCCTGTGTGGGCAGTGGGTAGACACACTGCCAGGCATCCTCCTGCACACAGGGAGACAGCACCAGACAGACGCTCAGAACAGGGGGCACCAGACAGATGCTCAGGACGGGGAGGGGGCACCAGACAGATGCTCAGGACTCGGGGGGGGGCACCAGCAGACATTCAGGACAGGGAGGGGCACCAGACAGATGCTCAGGACGGGGGGGGCACCAGACAGATGCTCAGGACAGAGAGGCTCAGAACCTCTGATGTGTATTAGGGAGACTCTGCACTGCACTTTTTGAATGATCTTGGATAAGTTATTTCTGGAGTGTGGGTCTCAGTTCTCCCCCCGAATTGGTAAAACAGGCACCCATGTTTCCTTTCCATCATATCTGTAAAAATTAAATGACATCTCAAACCCAGTGACCAAATGAAAGGAAATTGAAGCACTGTCCCAGATATTAGTATGGTTTTCAGTAGAAAGTGTGGTCTTTTTGTTTGTAAGCTAAGTTGGGAGTTAAATAAGAAAAATAATTGATAATATTTTCCCCAAGTTTGTATCTATTTTGTGTGCCAAGGTTAGGGAGGTTGTTAGTTCCCTTAATGCGTGAGGAGGCCAGAGGTGTTTTCCAGGTCAACTAGCAAACAATAGAAATACGTGTCCATGGCGGGTGAGGGCATGGAGACTTACCTAAGTACTCAGTGAGCACAATTTCAGTTTTAATTGCTTAATGTTTATATGAGTCTCTTCAGCAGCTCTTCTCTTTATTTAACTTATGGAGACTGATTGTTACTAGGTGAGGAAGAGAACCCTTATTTCCAGTCTCTAGATGGACCGACTAGACTCCAGTGAATGAATTTGTACTAAAAGACATCTGGGTACAAATGCTTCACTGGCTAGGACTTAATGTGTACGGCGGAATACATGAGTTTCAATGGAGGGCTGGGGGTCATCAGTGGGGGTGGGGGTCTAAGTTTGATCAAGAGCTATTGTATGAAATGTACAAAAGCTCGATATTTTTTTAAAAAACTCTGGCTTTCATTCCCCGTATTACACATGGTTTGTCTGTTTTCATGATTAGTCATATATCGAATAATCTTGGGACTATTTTTCCCTCTAAACTATAATTTTATGGAAATAAAGGAAGATAATGCCAATGAGAACAAGAAAAATACATTTATTCAGAGCTTTCAAGAGCAGGGAATGAAGCCAACAATCATTTGTATGTGGCAAAGACTCAAAGCCAGACTGAGTGGGAAACCCTTACCATAATAACACAAGGGGCAACTCAGAAACACCCTGACTGGAGGTGTCAGCGAAAGGAAACAGAACAGATGACAGAGACACAGTTGTGTTCTGTGATTGATTGGGGAAGGGTCTGTGGCTTTCTCTGGATGGTCACAATTGTCACTGAAGCTCTAGGTTATTGCTTCAGTCTAACTGTTTGACCTAAAAGCCACACAAGATGTGGTTTCATTCTGAGCTGGTTGTTGAAGGTTGTGGGTTTCACTCTAATATTTGCTTTCCATTTGTATATTCAGTTGTTCAAGCTCCTTGGAGAAAGATGCTATGTTTACTTTGGCTGTATTTGCAAAGCTGAATTGACCGAGTTAAAAGCTACACGCAATGAAAGAAAGCAACCGAATACCCAACCGTGAGGAAAGGACTTTTATTCCACAGTGAAGTTTGTTCTTGCTCGGTATAGAGAAAACTGTGGTCAAAACAGAAACATCAAATAAAAGAAGTCTGTTTTCACTTTCAAATAAATTTCAAGGATATGAAAAAATTATGTTCATTTGTCAATAAAGATTAACTGAACACAAACATGGATTTGGTCATATGACTACAGAGAGCACAGATTTCATTGAGAGACTCATATTCATGAGAAAATAATCCCACAAGCCTAATGCTGGTTGTGATAGATTAAGAAACTAGTGAGAGTCTCCAAATGTCAAAGCATGTTGGAGGGTGCAAGGCTTGGCCCACCATTCTCTGTACAGGGACAACACTCAGAGTAGAAGGATTCCAAAGTCCTCAGCTAAATGTGGGTCAAAATGTGTGCAGTAAAAAAGCAAGGTGGGGCATAGGAGCTCAAGATAAACGAGGGCAAGTCAAGCAGTCAGAGTGCCCCGAGGGTTAGGCATTTGTGTTCTCACCACTAAAGTGCAGAAACCTCATAACTCATGCAGAAAGGTTTACTTCAGGGACAGCTCTGCAAGAGAAAAAGAGAAATGGATACATTGGACTTCACCAAAGCTTAAAATGTTTTCTTCTCAAATGATGTCAGAGGCCGGAGGGATGGCTCAGATGATAAAGAATCTGAGCCTGACAGCCTGAGTTTGATTCCCAGAACCCATAAGATGAAGGAGAGAATGGACTCCCACAATTTGTGCACTGACTGCCATGGTACAGCACACATGCACAAACACACACAAATAAGTATACATTTTTATTTTTTAAAATACTTTACTACATCTGTACATTATCAGTGGGAAAATGGGGACATCTTAAATAGGGAGAATGAGGAGGGAGGATAAGACAGGGAGAGAACGAGGAGAGATAAATAGTGCCTAGCTAGTGTAAAGCATTTTTAAAAACCAGAGGGAATTGTATTAGCCCAAAAACCTACTGAAATATTACACCTGCAACACCTCTACATGAGTCCGTGAGTATAGCTGAGGACTGCAAACAAGAAACAGTGCCAGAAAGGAGAAAGCTTCCTTCAAGTTGTTGGCCACAGTCGTCCAAGAGACTCCCAAACTCACACAGGCTATTGTCACAGCCCTTGATTGAGTCCCAGAACTTGATGCTAAGACCCTATCGTTGAAGACAGAGCATACTTTGGACACAGGATTTGGAACAACGGAGCTGGAACTTACCTGAAAGCCTCTTCCCCTAAAGGCTAGCTCTCATAGCTTTGGAGAGCAGGACTTAAGCTGCTCAGGGAGAACATCAACCCATGGTCCAACTCCAGCTTCACATCCTAAAAACCATATCAATGACCAGCAGCACAAATGAGAAAATCTCTATGACTCACTAATGACAAACAGGGCAGAGCTAGATTAAAAAGCAGAAGAGTTGTTCCTGGTAAGCAATCACAGACAGCTGCGCTGGGAAAACTAGGGGTATGACAAGGTAAGGAACAGAAGTTTGATCCAGCCTGAAAAAGCAGCCAGTGAACGATAGAAACCAGGAGCAAGTCCTGAACAGAGCCAGTCCTTTAATGAAGGCCCTGTAGGTGAGTATAGACTGTAACAGACCTTGGAGGCTTTGAAGCAGAGAGAAGACTTGGTCAGGAATCTCTTTGGGGGAGCTCACCGTGGCAGCAAAGAGAGCAGCAGCATCAGAAGAAGCTTCAGGTGGGCCTTCGGGGATGCATGATGTCCACAGTAATCAAAGGGTTTTTCTTCTCAGGTGATGCTGCTGAGAAAATAAAGTAGCAAGTCAGAAACAGACTGGAAGGGCGATGTTGCTGCACACAGCCTGGGATGATCAGATGGTGAGAGGGGGCGGGGAGACCGCCAGATGTGGTGAACCATCCTCTCTGCTCCTTCAGCACCTACGCCGTCTTCTATTTGAAATTCCGCAGATTAAGGAAATTTGGAAAAAAGTGAACTCTGAAGATTATTTCACTGTTCCACCATTCTCCTTGCTTTATAAATTCTCACGTCAATATCCATCCATAATCAGATTTTAACTTACATGTTTAATCATGCTCATTTAAATGATAGATTCTTTGAGCTCGGTGTTGATGGGATTCCCAGGTTTCAATCACCAAAGTTATTCCTTTGTACAAGCAGGTTTTCAGCAAATGTCTATTGATTCCTCGGCATCCAGATCAGCAAACTAGCTCTTCCTGATTTCCCGTGATGCTCCTGCTGTTTTGGTTTTTATGAGCTCTATTCTTTGACTTCTTCGCTTTCAAAGATACCGTTCCTCACATTTTTCTCTTCTTCCATATTAAGTATTCCTGTTGGTTCATCATAATAAAGTAGCGAGTGGAGTAGGTGAATGCCTTATTTCAATAATCAGAGACCAGGTTATCCACTGTGTGGTAAGTGCTGCAATACAAGAAATATCTCTGCAGAGACGCATGGTCAGGTGATTAGTTAGCTTTATCAGAGGTTTGCAACTGTAAGGAGAAATTTCAAAATGTGAAGAAATAAGAATGAACTCAAATTAAATATTTTATCATGTGAATTTAGAATTTTGTGGAAAATTAAATTTGAGATTCAGAGATATATTTTCCAAGACACTTTATGTAGACACTGACTTAATGTGCTAAATGGTACAATGCACACCAGGTTTGGGATTACAGTGTGCGGAGCTTCTAATGTAAAACATGTAGACTATTATTTACATATATTAACTATGTGACTAATGAAACCAAATTCCATAAATTTAGCCAATTTAATAAATTTAGGTTATTTTCAGTAAAATTATTTTATTTTCCTTACTGACATTAGGGAATCAAATCCAGGGCCCTGTGCATGGCAGGCAAAGGCTTTACCAGTGAGCTGTGGCCCCACCACTCACGTTCTTGAACTTTTGCTGTTATTTCTGTTCTGTTGTGATATTTTATGACACAGGTTCTTAATAAACAGCACAAGCTGCCATCCATCAAACTCAGGACAGACCTACGGTGTCAGCCACTCTGGTGCAGTGAACACTTCCAAGGCGTGCTGCCGTGGCTCCTGTCTTTGTCTTTTGAGTGAGGACCCTTCATTCTCAATCACCACAAGTTCTAGGATATAAACTGTGTCACCATGCCCAGCCGCATACAGTCTTTGAAAGATGATCTCTGTTAAAGTTCTCAATATAAGAAGTTAATGTTCATGGGCAGATTAACTTTTTGTATTCCTAAAGTGATATCTATATCACTTTAGGAAACACTAATCTTTTCTATAACTAAGGAATTAATAATTCTACATAATAAATACTGTGTTGGTAAATCTGGTTTATCTACTTGATGGGCTCTAGAGCCACCTAGGAGTCTGGGTTTCCCTGTGAGGGATCATCTAGATTGGGTTACTTGAAGAGGGAAGACCCACCATCAATATGGGCAGCAGCAGTGCACGGGCTGAGTCCTGACTGAATAAAAAGGAGAAAGTGGGCTGAGCGCCCACAGTCATCTGTTTGCCCTATGCAGTGAGAGCAGCAAAGCACCATGACTTCCTCACTATGATGGACTATAGCCTTGAACTGTGAGCCACAGTGAACCATCCTTCATTAAGGTTTCATTGGCCAGATATCTTTGCTACAACAAGCCAGTAACCTACATATGTATCGAATATATGTGTGTGTGTCTCCACCTTTTATCTAGCAGTTTATATAGCAGCCAACTATCTCCTCTCCATCTGTCCACCTGTCCATATTGATTATTATTATTATTATTATTATGATGATGATGATGATGATGATCCACTTGTACCTCTCTTTTTCTACTATCTGTGCTCCCTGTTTATCTATTTATCTTGCTCAGTTGGTGTTTGCCAGGGTACCACTGTATCTTTCCTCCATGGAAGGGCTTTTCTGGACTTGGTATAGTAAAATACTTAAATTGCCAAGTTGGAATTAACACCTCTGCTCCAGTAAAACGCAAAGTATGTTACCCAGGCAACTCAATATCCTGAGGAAGCATCGTCACAGCAATCAGCTTCCGACCCTCCTTTGCACCTGCCCATTTATGGTGACGGGAAAAGTGATACAGACTAGATCTGTGACAGATTCCAGAGAATTCTGTTTCCAAGCATTGCCCAGCAGCAACTCAGATCAGAGTATTTGCTGATGGTGCCCTCTCCATATAGACAAAAGTTCAATCTAAACACTTCATAAAAAACAAAATGACCTGAATCTTAACAATCTTCAAATGAACAGAATACTCTGTAAATGAGCAAGGAAGGAAGTGAAACTTGATCAGTTCTTATGCTCAAAAGATTGAACTAAATAAGAGAAATCACATTACCAATAATCTTCTGTCACCCATAAACTAGAAGATGCCCCCAAACAAACAAACAAAAACAAAAAATAATCCATAGCAATCAAACAAGAGATACCCAGATAATAATCAAGTCAGATGATTCTGTAACAAGCATTTGGCAAAAGATCACAGAACAATGTCAATAGAACCAAGAACAGTAACTGATTAAAATGCACATATTAATGTGTCCAGAATAATTTGTTTAGCAATGTTACATGATCATTATTATCTGAACTAGAAAACACAAACCATCTAAGTAAACTAATGATCCCAAAATTCTGATTCTCCTAACAGTCCAGCCCAAACCTCCGTACTGTCCTGTCCCAGACTTCTGTTGGCATCACAGCAAACACATTGAGAGAAAATAGCTGCCCAATTGTATCGAAAGCCTTTTGGAGAATTCCAAAAGATGCGTCATCATAGGGAAATGAAGCATTGCAAAAGGGAATCCCTTTTCATGTTACCAACAATCTTGAAAATACTTAAATTCTAATGACTTGATATTCACATCAGAGCTCAAACATTAAAGATGTTATAATAAACACCTAAAAACCAAAATCACACAGGAGGCTGCAGTGGCACTTTAGAGCATTTATAACACTTTTGCCTAATATTAAAGTTGACAGGGGGTGGGCTGGAGAGACTGCACAGCGGTTAAGAGCACTGGCTGTTCTGCTCAGGACCCAGGTTCAGTTCCTGCCACCCACATGGAAGCTAATATTCGTCCTTAACCCCAGTTGTAGGGGAATACAATGCCCTCTTCTGACCTCATGGGCATTGCTGGACATAGGTGCACTTACATGCAGGCAATACATGCATACAGAGAAAACAAAAATAACTAAAATATGTTTTTAAAGTTAATATGGTGAAAGATGTGGTGTCATGTATATGGTGTATAATCAATAAACCTCCATTGAGTTAGTACCCATCTAAACCCTAATAAACTATATTCATGCACATACATGTAATATGATACATGTGCTTCATTGGTCTCATTGATATTGACTTCAGAACACACTTGTGCTCTCTACTGCATTCCTAAATGATCTAAGTAGGATATATTTTAATAATGGTACATGCTTGACTATTGAGTTGGATAAATGTTAACATGAAATCCCATAATGAGTTTGATGCAAAGATGACTAGATAAAATAAAAGATTGTTGCTTGGCATTGTGGTGCACGCCTTTAATCCCAGCACTAGGGAGGCAGAGGCAAGCAGATCTCTGTGAGTTCAAGGCCAGCCTGGTCTACATAGTGAGTTCTAGGACAGCTGGGGCTAAAGAGAGATCCTGTCTCAAAAAGACCAAAAAAAAAAAAAGATTGTTTTAAATAGTTAATATTAGTTATCTAAAGAAAATAGTTAGAAAAATGTAAATCACATTTTCTCTATCAAGTAGCGATAACTAACGTTTCCTGCACGCAAACTAATCGCTATAGAACTGTATGAAATATATACATATTGACTCAATTTTTAAAACCACCCCAGGCATTTGTACCATTTTATGTGGAGGACCTCAATATAAGGACCTCAACTTTCACAATGAGCTCCAAGTAATCTAAGCTTAAATTCTATACACCCAATTTCTCCTGTCACTGGATTTGCAAGTTAATAATGAGGACAGGGTAGAGGAGAATCAAGGTCTAAACTTTTGATTGAAATATTTATTCATACATTTTCTGATGTTTCACTGGACAAAAAAGTATAAGATCGCTTTTGGAATACATTCCTGAATATTTTCTGTGTATTTCATTGTAGCTATGATATATAATTTTGAGCATTTGTAAAAGCATTGTGAAGTGGTATTACTATAATTCAGTTTGGGGGCATGGTGATGCTTTTCATGGATTCTCTGAGACACATCATGTGCTCATTAGAAGGGAAGTACTCTGACATCAATATCTTTAGGCAAATTGGTAGAGAGAGATGCTTTTGAATATTGTATCCATAATAAAAATGATCATAGCTGCATTTCAAGTTCGGAGTGAGGAATTCACTCTCCTCCGGAATAAGAACAGGTATTTGGCAGGTTTAAAAGCTCCTCAAAAGCTATGATTCCAGAAGCCTAGAAAAGTAATGTAATATAGTCCAAATAAACACTCTTGTCTGCCACATAACCTTTAATTATAACTTGCAACTGTAATTTCACCTAATTAGAAAAGGTGAACCCAATTTTGAATTGCAAATTATTCATTTTATGGAAGCTTTTATGAAATTAAAGCATCGTCAGACTGACAGACTTGGTGCATGTGAGGGGCCCTAACTTGTGATCGATTTCATTATTCAGAGAGCCATTCTGAAGGCTCCTGGCTTCACAGATTTAACACCAGTCAATCCAGTTCTCTGTGTGTGTGTCAGATTTGCATCTCTGTGTGGGAGACCCCACAAACCAGTCCCGTCCAGGCACCCTGAACTTAGGCTTATTTTCTCATTTTTAAGAAGGGATTAGAGTACTCACCGTCTACGAAGGAAGAACTACATGAGAGATCACAGGTGACTGGTGATTATGTTGGGTGATTACAAAGTGTTTTAACTGAGCTTAATTATAATTAATTTAGGATTGTATGCCTTGAGCATACAGTTATATCAAGAATGATAAAAATCTTTATCAATGTGAAAGCGGAGAGCATTTTTACTTTGGGAACCTGGAGGCGTTAAACTGCCATGCGTTGGGGAGGTTTCTTGCTCGATATAAAGAAAACGAAATGAATAAAAACAAATAGGAAGTGTTAAATCTCCCACAAACTTTCATAAGTCTTTCTCTAATTCCACGAGAACAAATATTCTCCAGAGGACTGATGTAAATAGAATGGTGGCCAGTGTTCTATTCAGAGCAGCAGCTAAAGGATTTTAAAAGGCAGCAGTGACTGTAAAACTACACATAGGAGGGGCAAAGTCTTAAGATTCAACATAAATAAGAATAAATTATGCTTAAGTTTTAAGCCATTCCCCAAACTGTCAAACTAAAATTGTTTTAAAATTAATTTCTTTTTATGTATATTTTATTGAATTTTTGTGCATTTCATATTGTAGATCTTAATCAAATTTAACCCCCGCTCCCACATCTGCCCCTTAGACCTCCTCACCAATTAAATACATTCTGGCATATATGTTGAGGTCTATCCAGCTACGCATTTGTGCCCAGATGTCCCTTAGTGCAAGTTTATCCACTGTACTCTGGTCAACCTACCAAGACTCACTCCTTTAAACAAGATCAACTCTCCCACACCCCACTGTGTTCAGCTGCCAATAGTTCCTCTCCTCTGCTAGTGTTGGGGCCTGTGGCCCGTTTCCCCAGTTCTGTGCTGTGTTTTTGCCAATTGATTCAGCACGGGTCTTGTGCATACTGTTGCCATTGTTGTAAATCCGTATGAGCAAGTTCCCAGTGGTCTGAAAGCTTCTGTTTCCTTTTGTTCATGCACCAACCCTGGATCTTACAAACTTTCCACCCACTCTTCAGCAATGGTCCCTGAATCACAGGTGGGTGAGTGTTAATATAAGAGTCCTATCCTGAGACCAGCACCCTGCAGTCTCTTACTCTCTACACCTTGGCCAGTTGTGGTCTTCTGTGTGCATCACACACTTTTGCATGAGGAAGTTTCACTGGTGAGCATTGAGGGTTATATTAATGTTTTCTCTACCCGCTGTTTCACTAAGTTCCAGGAGCCTAGGTATAGAGACGCCATTGTTGATGTGTCAGTTAGGGTTGGGCATCTCTCAGATATATATTCTCTGTGTGTAACCAGCTGTGGAACTCTGAAATAGTTTCCTCCCTTCAAGGTATTGGTCACGGTAGTCCAAGAGACTCCAAAAATGATTTGGGCTATTGCCACAGCCCTTCATTGCCTTCTAGAACTTGAAAATAAGACCCCATTGCTGAAGACAGGACATACTTCAGACACAGGACTTGGAGCAGTGGAGCTGGAACTAACACGGAAACTTTCTGTCTGAAGACTAGCTCCCATAGTTCTAGAGGACACTATGAACACTGTTAAGGGAGAAAAATCTATCCACGATACAGCCCAGCTATAAAACCTAAGAATCACAGTGGCTAGCACAGCAAACTGTCTCTATCGATGCAGTAGTGGCACTGTTATCTCTAATTGGACTTAAAGTCCTCTCAATGGGAGGGAACTCATGGGTGGCACTGTAAATGCAGCCAAATACACATGACTGGAGAGGTCATAGGTCCTAGAGAAAACCCTATCTCTGGCATATCTCTGGATAAGTGAAACTTCTTATTATATGGTAAATATGGATCTTTATATTTACAGCCAAGTATACCATACAGCACCCATCGAAGAAGACTCTTTTTTAAATAGTTTCTCTAAAAATAGCCATCTTTAAATGGATACCTGCAGTCTCAGCACTCAGGACGTGGAGGCAGGGTGATCAGGAGGGCATAGGCATCCTCAGTTCTACTGTGAGTTAGAAGGCAGACTGCGCTACGTGAGACTCTTTCCAAAAACAGAAACAGAGGCTGGAAAGATGCCTCAGTAGTTATGAGCACTTGCTGCTGTTACATGTGACCCACGTTTGGTTCCCAGCACTCACATCACACAAATTGCACCACCTGCTCCAGTTCCAGAGACTCTGGTACCCTCTTCTGGCTTCCAAAGGTACCCTCATGTATGTGGTGCACATAAATAAATAATAAAATAATATAGCTATACTAAACAAATTTGTAGCTTCATCAAACCAAAGTAAACAAGAAGACACAAGGTATTAACACAAAATACAAGCTCTTATAGAAGTTACCTTTTCAATATATTACAAATATTGTAAAATACGCTGCCTTTTACCTGTGTGTAAATAAGTTCTAGTTTTCTCAGAACAAAGCTTGTTATGTTTTAACATGAACTACGTCCTGTTGAGAAATGAATCTCTTTTTTTTGTCTTTTTCGAGGCAGAGTCTCCCTGTAGCCCCCAGATGACCTGGAACTCGCTACGTAGACCAGGCTGGCCTTGAACTCACAGAGACCCTCCTGTCTCTGCCTCCCAAGCGCTGGGATTAATGGCGTGCACCACCACACCTGGCCGAGAAGTGAATCTTAATAGTAACTGGTATAGTCTATAGTTCTAACATATAGTGAAAATCTATAAAACAGACTCCAAGTTTTGGAAAAAACAAAAAGATGGGCTTTTTTTTTTTTTTTTTTTTTTCACTCTTTTTGAGACAGGGTCTCCCTGTAGCCCTCAGCTTTCCTGTAACTCACTATGTAGACCAGGCTGGCCTTGAACTCACAGAGACCCTCCTGTCTCTGCCTCCCAAGCGCTGGGATTAATGGCGTGCACCACCACACCTGGCCGAGAAGTGAATCTTAATAGTAACTGGTATAGTCTATAGTTCTAACATATAGTGAAAATCTATAAAACAGACTCCAAGTTTGGAAAGCAGAGATATTCCATCCAAAGCTTTCTCCCAGTGGTCCCCACAGACCCCTACAAAATGAATTCCTTTGTATCTTTGAGAACATTTCAACAGAAATTTCTCTTTTAAACATAATTTCAAAAGAATGTGCACAAACATCTCACTGCTCTTGTAAGACTGTATATTGCTGAAACCTCACAGGCCTGAAGATCTAGCAGGGTGCTGTGAGTCTTTAAGCCTTCTAGGAGGGTCAGACTTCTGTGTCCTCATTGATACATAAGATTTGGACAATGGTTGTAAAGAAGTGTTTAAAATGTAGCACACAGTTTATTAAACTTTTCTGGTGAAGATAATTAGACTCTAAAGGAATATGTTTAGTGAACTACAAATCACGTGCAGCACACCTAAAGCTTCCATATGAATCTGGCATGTTGGTACAGACCTGAGATCACACTTGGAAATCTGAGCCAGAGCAATGTCAACTAGTGACCTGTTATTTCAAATACAACAACACACAACAAAAGTGAATGTGGTGTTTTGCGGCAGCACCCCTCTTGACTGGAGATTCAAACCATATGAATTTTTACTAAGGGTTGAACCATCTTTCCTGTAAGGGCTGTGGTGTGTATTAGAACATGTTTTATTAACAAGACCCTCATGTGTGACTTGATACTGTTCATGTTCTTTTCACAAAACTCATTTTCAAATTCTTGTACTAACCTTTGATGAGGTTTTATAAAACCTGTTAGCATACATACAAAGGGACATTTTTACATGTCAAAATGGTAGAAATACCTAACCAAAGTAGGTAGACACATTAAAATTTAGCCAACCTGCATTTTTTAGCCCATTAAAAATAAAAACAAGTTAGTTCAATGATCTAAATTGTTAGTCAGTTAAGCAAATGTTTTAACATTATGTTGATATATAGCAATGGGAGCAGTAAGTGTAGCTGAACTCAAAGCTGAGAGTCAGGCAGGAATTTGTCCTTTGATATCAAATACTAAATCACCTCGTCTTGTGCACTTTAAAGGACTTGTGGTGGGGGAATTATATCTCGGCACACATTAGCAATTTCTGTCCTCTCTTTCATTTCTTAATCACAGTCTCCTGGAACTACACAGAAATTGCTTACATATGCATTAGAAATTTCTGTTTTCTCCCTCTGATGCACAGTGGGCACCAAGAACAGAATGGCAGACTTCACTATCTGTACTCAATGTACCTTGTGTGTTTTCCAGAGG
Source organism: Nannospalax galili (assembly GCF_000622305.1). Taxonomy (NCBI): domain Eukaryota; kingdom Metazoa; phylum Chordata; class Mammalia; order Rodentia; family Spalacidae; genus Nannospalax; species Nannospalax galili. The sequence goes on along the minus strand of NW_008351897.1, from coordinate 256,702 downwards.
ATGACACCCTTTCCCATTCTCCATCCTTCCCACAGCTCTGTTCAGTTTCCTCAGAGTAAATAACACATCCATTAAAAGTAAGGAGAAACGTGTTTATCTGGATGTGCCTAACGCATTTAGTTTTTGGTTTTTGTTGTAGTTTGCAGCTTCTGAGAACGTCCTACTGAATTTCCCTTTGTTAAAATTGGCCAAACAAATCCATTTAGGTTTTGTTTACTGCTTCCCTGTGCCCATGGTGAGTGTCCACAAAAGGAACAGGTAGACATACCCTGGGAAAGACTCATGATGCCTCCGAAATCCAGTTCACCAATACTCATTAAAACACAGTCTTCAAAATGGATAGAATTGCCTTTTAAAGGCAGTGAACACAGGGCAAACTGGATGCCTTGTACTGAAGTCCAAGATTGCAAACTTGGAGGATCTAGTGGAGATTTCCTATGTATCAACTAGTACTTGCAGCTTTTATCTGTACTGTCTTGTTACATATTCTATTCTCAATAAGCATAAGCAACTCTTCTTATATGGCTTGTCTCTCAGTCAAATGAGAAAGCCCTTTGATTGTTGTTGCTCTTTTGTTTTCGAGACAGGGTCTCCTGCAGTGCTGGTTAGCTCCAAACTCCCTATGTACCTGAAGATGAATTTGAACTCAGTGATTGCCCTGACTCCACTTCCAAAAGCTAAGAGTGCTGGCATAGCAAGTAAGTGCCACCACATCCAATTTGTACAGTGCTGAACATTGAACCCAGAGCCTCATTCAAGCACTGTACAATCTGAGCTCCATCTTGAAGCCTTCTTTAGGACCCTAAAATATTTCATAACAATGATTACATAGATATTACCAGTAATGTTGTTTCCTGGCCACATAGGAAACATTACTTTCAATATAAATAAAGGTGATAACCAAACTTCTTTGAAGACTTCCATGAATGGTTAATGCATTTACTGTAAAAATGAACAAAATTAAATAACAAGAACCAACCAACAAAGAAATGGGACAGAGGTTTACGATGGGAGAGAAAAGCAAAATAACAAGCAATCAGGGTTTTTCACAGCCCGACTCCCTATTCAGAGCAACCAAAACCAATACAGACCCTCCACTTAGAGACAGAAAGCAATTATAAGTAATATGAATATTCAGTCAAAAATATCTTCTTCTTACAAAAGTAGCTGCATTTGCTTCTTTCATTATGTACAATTTTGCTACTGAAAAAGAAACACAAATTGATTTTAAAAGTTAGGGTTCATTGCTGTCATTATTTTTGTATATCTCCTTAGGGAACAGTGGGTGGAATTACAGAGAAATTTGAAAACTCTATCTTTATTTTTATCAAAATGCTTCTTAAGGAATTTTTAAAAATTTCAACCTCATTATTTTTGCTTTAAATTGATTGATAGTAGCACCAATGAGACATTTTTGTGCCTAAAGCTATTCAACATCGTCATCATTTTAAAATATCTCCAAGAACTTTCTGTTAAAAGCTGCATCAGAAATGGCAGTGGTCTACAATGACACAGCAGAGCCTGGTCTAAGGACTCAGAATGTTTCCGCAGACCACAAATGAGTGACAGATCCACAGAGGCAGAGTCTGAGTGACACACAGTGCTCTACAGAGCCAGAACAGAGCTGCCGTGGCTATAGAAACTTTCCTTTAGGGTAGTGTTCAGCTGGGTGGGGTAATGTATTCTTGCAGTCCCAGCTCTGAGGAGATGGAGGCAGTTAGATGAAGCATTCAAGGCCATTCTTGGCTATAGAGGGAGTTGCTGGTGACAAAATCAAAAGATTATTGGGTGCGTCACATAAAGGTTTGAGGATTATGCTTGCTGAGTTGATGGGTAAGCCCAGTGAGAATTTTACAGTTGGGTTGTTGTCCATATTTTGTTACTGAGCTAGAATATTCTACATTCCAGTTTTGTAGAGCTGATGAAAATGTTTGCAGCAATTAATATAGAGCCAGCCTGCAACATCCAGCCACTGTACTTTGAGTGCAGGCAGAAGTCACTGTACACTTTTGAGATGGGCCTTGAAGCAACTTTTGACCATAACCTGTGAAAGTAAAATAAGGCCAGATCAGCTGGCATGATGGGTGCGTGGATGCAAAGAATGTTCAGCGCTCAACGGGGTCAGGGAAAGAAAGGGAACCGGGATTCCTGAAAAGAAAAAAAATACATTTGTATCATGAGCTGTACATTGGCATATCAAAAAATAAAAACCCCAAACTGAAGCTAAGTCAGTGACCCAAGGAGGACACAGCCCCAAAGCAGGAGCTCAAATTCATGCAATACTCTCTACATTTCCTAACGTTCTCAGAGTATCGTGAGCAGAATTGTGTCAAACTTGGGGAATTCAGGGACATCAGAAGGAAATTAGAGACAGGCTCTCTTTCACCTGCTCTTCTTGTTTTCCATCTTGTTATTCCTCATGTAGGACCTTGGAAATAATCTGAGTCTGGTCTAAGAACACCCTGGTGTCTAATGTCTCTGACATTCAGGCCTGATGGTGTCTAGCCCTCGTCTCTCTCAGACTTGTAAACAAACACTGCTTGGCTACTGCTGCAGATCTTGTCTTTGAATAGATGAAGGTCATATTGTGTGCAACGAACAGCTGAGAAGTGTCATTTCTTCCCTCAATCCAGGACGAGATTTTGCTCTATCTGAACTAAACACGCAACTTGTATGACTCTGAGACCTGTTCTAATAACGAATTCAAAGATGAAGGTATTAAAATGAATATGAAAATATTGGAAAATAGAGATTAGTATAATCATTAAATTACTTAAAGTTCGGGTAGAAAAATAAGAAATGATCCTAATCTAACAAGTTTTATTAAATGTAAATGATTCTAATTAAGGATTTGAAGAGCTTACCAGACCACTTAGAACTAACACTAAGGTATTACATAGGAGGAACTTCAGAGACAATACTATCCACACAGCCAGAAGTATGAATACAAGAGTTCAAGATGAGTTCCTGCCTTATTAGAGGCATCTTACAGAGGTGAAATTCATTTATTTTAACAAAAGCAGCTCGAACTTGTGTCTCTGAAATCAAGGGATTCTTGCTGGTTTGGCAAGGAGGCCAGCCAGATGTCCCTGGGAGACTTTAAGCCTGGTTTTGTCAGTTTTGTGGGATGTTATGAGCTGGAACATACAGCTTTTTTCCAAATGTTTGTGTGTTCATGATAGGAAGAGAAAGCCACAGAGTCCGGAAGTCCACATGAATCTGCCCACATGCCCGTGAGAAGTGTGGTTTCTTCCTTGGACAATCTGGGCAGAAACTAACAGCAACGGAAATTAGCAAATCAGAAACAACGTTTGTTGAGTCAGAGACCAGGAACTGAGAATTCTGCTAGAAGCCTGAAGCTGAAGAGTAAGAGATTGTGGTCAAAACTACATTATTACTGAACAGGTTTGATGACGTGGACAGTTTACTGGAATGGTATGGACTTTCTCGGTTGACTCAAAGATCAGAAAACCCGGAGTTATTCAATAAAGAAAATGGATCTATAGGTGAAAATTTCATCCAAAATAAAACTCCAGGCCCAAATGAGGCAAAAATTGAATTCTATCAAACATTTAAAAATATAAAATAACATATACAAACTTTTACAGATTAAACAGGTGGCAATTGTCAGCAGTGTGCTCTGCAGGGTCAACTCCCCATTTATAACAAGAAAATCATGTTACAGGAAAACTTCAGACCAACAGCTACCGCTGACAGACAAGAATATCATTAAGCCGTTGTCAACAATTCAGACCCAGTAGCATATAAAACAATTCTCAAATGACTATGAAGTTTAGCCCAGGAATACAAGTTGATTTAGCATTCAGAAGTCAGTAAGTATAATTTTCCATATTCACCACCTGAAACAGTGGCCAAAGTTCAGCACAGTGCAAAATTCAGTCTCATTAAAAAATTTCAGTATATTACAAGTATAAGGACTTGTTTAGACTAATGACTCTTTTAAAATGCTACTAACATTTTTATTTAATTAAAAATTTATTTACTGAGAAATCTATACAAATACCATTTATATCATTTCTACCCCCCATTCATTGATTCCCCTCCCCCATCCCCCTCAATATCCAATATCCTGCCCATTTCTTCAATACTTATTATTATACACACACACACACACACACACACACACACACGTATGTATTTATATACACAGCCTACTGAGTCCACATACTGTTGCTAGCCTGTACATGTGTTTAGGACTGAGCAGTTGAGATCAGACAACCATCAGCTTTCTCCTCCTTGAAGAAAACAGATTCTCCATTTCTCCACAGCTGTGAATTCCCTACTGACAGATCTAAATTCAACCCCTACAGCTAAAGCTCAGGGACGATTGTGGAACAGGGGTGGCATCGTTACAAGAGCCAGACAACCAGGATGCCTGCTGCTAGGTGGTGGCCTGCAAGCTAAGCTGCATCCATGAAATCTCGCCGACTGTCACCCAAACAAGACCTGCATCTGCCACACCAGCGACATGCCACCACAGGGCACGAACTGCAAAACCTCACAGTTACCTCAGTGAAGGTTTTCCATGTTCAGAATTAGAAAAAAAATATTGTGCATTATCTCTATTTTTATCATTAGAACTGAAGATTGTAACTAACAGCACAAATAAAAGAGAGGAGGAAGGAAGGAGGGAGGGAAGAAGGAAGGAACGAAGGAAAGGGGGTGAAATTGTCAGCATCGTGATAGAAGGATAAATTTCACTTCCATACTCCCAATGGAAAATTAAAACACAATAGGGTCATGAAAATTATAGTAACAAAAATAATATGAATTATATAGAGCTGTTTCTGAGAAAAGATATGTGATTCTGGTAAACCGAACACTGTGAAATAGTCTCAAGATGCCCTAAATATATATATATATATATATATAGAGAGAGAGAGAGATTGAACAAATAATAAGGTTGAAATAGATATTATGTGGCTTAATTCCATCACAGTCCAAAATTTCACAGCCCTTGAATTTTAAGACCTATTTTGAAGCTACCTTTACCAGGAGTGTGGGCTTAGCACTAATATCAACATGTAGATCCAGCATTCCAAAGTAGGTGAAGTCAAGAACTGAAAACTGATGGTTGACAACGGTTTTAATGGTAAAGAAATTATGTTTCCTTATCCAGTGGATGATCATATGCAAAAATAGAAAGAACCATTCCATATACCCCTGAGACAAAATATGTCAAAATGGGTCCTAGATCTGAATATAACCCCTGGTACTGAGGAGAGAATTCAGCAACCAAAGTGTTTACTGCCCAAGGGAGGACCAGGGTTTAGACTCCAAGCACCCATGTAAAATCCAGGCATGGCAGACTGCACCTGTAACCTTAGAGCTGGGGGAGTGGAGATGCAGATCATAAAGCACCTGTTGCCTAGATATGGCTAGGTGCAATCTATTGAACCTGTGAAATTTAAGGCCTGTGAGAGACCATCTTTAAAAAAAATAAGGTAGAAATAAGTACAGGAAGACACTGACACTGATTCTGGTCTCCACACATTTACATCCATGTGTGTGTTTTTGCACACACACATATACATACACATGAACAGATAGATACATATATACCACAGACACACAAAATGAAAAGTAAACAGGATAACTTCCTTTTGATATATTGTTAAATACAGGTTTCTTAGGTACAACATATAAACACAGTGCTTAAAAGACATGTTTGAAACATTGAGCATCAAAATATTATGAGTTTTCCCTCTCTGAAGATACTGTTCAGAGAATTACAAAGTTAAACATAGGAAGAATGTGTTTGTAGATTATTATTTGATCAAAGACCCACATCAAAAAGATTTAAGAAATTCCAAAACTTAATACACAAAATTGAGGATCAAGCAAATAATGAAAATTAACAATATTAGATGACAGATTATACCAATAACACTTCTTACAAGGTAGAAGACATTTTGATTTTTGAAAAAAATTAGAATGTGCAGACATGACATTGAATCAACAAGGAAAGTATATAAGAAAATTATGAACTATGGAAGACAGGTCAGTATAAAGCACTCCTTGAAATTCCTGGTAAAGATGCTAAATCATAAATAAATATATATATATATATATATGGAGGGAGAGAGAAAGACCTTCGGTCTGTAAACAATTTTGTGCTAGTCATGTAAGATTAACTTTTAAAGGACTATTGTTATACTGGGTTCATAGTTCCTTTTTGGCTGTGAGTCTGGACCTTTCACAGGGACGCTCTGTCTCCAGCCCAACACAGGTCTCTTTAAGGGAAAATTTCCCTCTTAATTTTCTGAGAGAATCCCATGAAGGTTGAGGATCAATGCCTCCCTACGTGCACTGTGATTCTTTAAGTTAATTCTTCTCCATACTGCCTGCCTACTTTCAGATCATAAATTCTTGATTTACCTGCAAGGACTTCTCCAACTTCTTCCCTTGAATAAGGTGACTTATAACTAGACATGGTGGTGCATGCCTTTAACCTCAGTGGTCTGGAGCCAAAGGATGGTAGATCTCCGTAAGATCAAGGCCAGCCTGATTAAATTCCAGGTCAGCTGAGGATGTAGGGAGACCCTGTCTCAAAAACACCAACCAAACGTAAAATATTGACTTATGTTGAAGTCCATGCTATTTTCTGCTACATTCTGGTCTACAACATTGTTGGTGCCCTAAAATATGGATTCATTGAATAAATACATTATTTGCATAATAAGCCTCAACTTCTTTTTCAAATATGTATTTTTGTAATGAGAATTCCATTTAACCTTTGAACTCTGTCCTTGATACCTTGAATTTCTACTATAGATAGATCAAGATGCATAATCTTGATTTATCTGAAAAACTCAAAGTCCTTACATAAATGGAAATGGGTATTACTGTGCCCACCATCACCCACCTCCCACATTCCATGCATCAGGTACATACTCTGACATGCTAACATCGCTCATCTATCTTTCCATAAGTAGTCTGTCACTTTGAAAGCTGAGCTTATCTTTCTGTTTTTCAGTACTTTTCACACACTGCAGATGTCAATCATCAGGAACCATATAGTTGACAATGCAGTACTCCTTCTATCTGCCAAAACTAGAGCAAAATGTGGGGCTTCGCCATGATGGCACACATCTATAAACCCAGTACTCAGGAGGCTAAGCTTCCAGGTCATCTTAGGCTACAGAGGGTGTCCCTGTCTCAAAGCACAGATAGGTTGACAGACTGGTAGACGATATACAGTTAAACAGATGAATGTTGAGTTGAAGAGTCACCGAAGTTGGGACTGAAATCTAGCTATAATCTTCTCCTCATCAATTAGAGTGAAAACTATTTACAAATAAAAAGAAAATGAATATCTGATTTACACAGGGTTTGCACTACAATGACATTTCTCAACATCTATAAAATTAATATTAGTCAAATAATTTTCATTTAATCATTAGAAGTTGTATCTTGATCCTAGTAAGATTTGAAGGTCCTTGGACTGTCAAGAAAGCAAGGTGACCAGAGGTCTCCTCAGAGGTAGCTTCATGCATTTTCAGTTCTGGATTTCAACAGTGCTCCCAGGATATGTTAGATAGCAACAGATTTTTTATATGTGTGTTTGCATGAACACTCACATATGCAAGCCATGTAATATTAAGCCAATTCAAGCCAACGCCAAACACAGCCTTTGTAAAACACATGTTTCTCCCGTGATCTTTAGTTTGTCTCTTTATTTGATAACATATTTGTGTGTTATTTTCTAGATTTAGAATTCTCCACAAATTGAATAAATGTTAACTAAGAATTTTCAACTGATTCATTGTAGACGCTCACCATCACCTCCAAAATATTGGAATTACTGCTTTGCATTCTTCTCTTTGTTTTCAAAGTAATGTAATTAGAAGTGCAATATTACAGGTCACAGATTAAATTTATTCATTTCTACCGAAATTTTCCCCAGTTCCATATGACTAGGCCCATGAGATACTGGGTAATAGACATGGGATGTCAAAATAATTACAGGGGAAGGTTTTGCTTGCAGACTATACAATATAACTGTCCAGTAATTTAATTTTCTTACTATCGACATCAAAACAGAGTTGGAGTTTAAAGAAAAGTCTACGAGGAAACTGATTTTCGCATATGTTCTAGTTTGCCTTCAATTGCTGTGACAAAACCCTCTGACCACTACCAACTTGGGGATGAAAGGGTTTATTTTATCTTACATGTCCTGGGTCACAGTACATCAGGGAGCCCAAGGTAGGAACTCAGGGCAGGAACCTGGAGGCAGGAGCTGGAGCACAGGCCATGGAGGAACGCTGCTTACTGGCTTGCTCCCCTGGCCCATGCTCATCCTGCTTTCTTATAAAGTATAGGTCCACCCACCCAGGGATGCCACCACCCACAGTGGGCTGGGCCCTCCCACAGCACTCAACAATCAAGAAGATGCCCCACAGACATGGCCACAGCCAGTCTGATGGAGGCAATTCCCCAACTAAGGATCTTTCAACCCAGGTATGTCAAGTTGATACTAAAGCTGTCCAGCATATCATATAAAATATGTTTTTGAGTTTATTGTTAACTGAATTAATAAGTAGATCAGTTATATTGGAAGTGATACTGAAAATATTTCTGAAAATAACAACAGTGTGAAACAGATGAATGAGCACATGGCCCGTTCTCATCCATATTGTGTTGCAAATAGTCTTGGAAGGTTAAGCTGGTCTGTGCCTTTTCTCCCATCCATGGTGCACCATCCTCTGAACCACACGGCACCTCACACCAGTGCCCACAGCTTTGAATGCGTAGGACATTTTTACAAAGTGTCCCTTTACTCTGCCACTTAATGACTGCAAGTGTTCTATTTGCACATCATTTTAAAAGTCCCCGAGAACAAGCTCTTTTTTCCCTCACTCTCCCTCTGTGTGCTCTAAGTGAAGCTGAATTTTTAACCAGAGCATACACTTCTGTGCTCCTTTGGCTAGAGCATATGTTCTGTGGTCCTCAGTCATGGGTCACATTGTATCAGACATAACAACCTCTGTTCCTAGAGCCATTGACACCCTGGGCCTTTATTTATTTTTGTTAAATATTTTATTTATTGTTTTTATTTTATGTACATGAGTGCATTACCTGCACGTAAGCGCATTTGTGCTGTGCCTCGGAGATCGGAAGAGAGCCCTTCTTTTTAACATGTAAATATTCAACATTAAAGCTTGCTCACCTATGAGTCTATATTTAGCAACTGCACTTTCAAAACATCTTCCATGAATAGTCCTCTCCAAATATAGCAAACATCTAAAATCACCTATTTCTTTAAGCTGATGACAGGAGCAAAGGAATATTATTTAGTTGATCTAGTTACAAACATTCCAAACCACACTGGTTGCAGGGATGTCTTCAACCCACCCTCACCTCTCTTCCACATGCTCACAGACTCAGCATGGGCCTGGAAATCACTGGCCAATCAAACATAAGAAATATGACCACACAGGAGGATCAGGACCTTTCTGACATTAGAGTATTTTAGTTATAAGAACATGCCATCTGCAGGTAGAGATAATTTGACCTTTTCCTTTCCTGCTTATGTGTCTTGTATTTCTTTGTCGTGTCTCATAGATCCAGGGAAGACTTCAAAAAACTCTATTAAGTAAGAGATGAGAGCGGGAACCCTTGTCTTATGCTTGATTTTAGTGCAAACGCTTTGGGGTTTCCCTTTCAGTGTAGTCGGCTCTGTGCTGATCATGTATGATTCTACGATGCTGAGGCACGTCTCTTCTGGACTGCCTTCTTCTTCACTTTTATCATGAAGGCATGCTTAATTTTGTGAAAGGACTTTCTATATTTTTTGAGATTATGGTATGATTTTTGTCTTTGAGTCGGTCCATCTGTCATATTACACTTGTGGATTTGTGTATGTTGAATTTTGACCTCTCCTTAGGTTTCTGGAATGAATTCAACTTGTTCATGGTATGTAAGTCTTTTCTTTGTGTATATAGTATTGTAGACTGAACCCAGGACCCAAAGCCGAAGAGGAAAGCAGACAGTTACCAAGAAGTCTCTGTGTCCTCTTTTACTCTTCTATGTTTTAAAACAAGGTCTCATTAAGTTGCTCAGACAAATCTCGACTTACTCTGCAGACCCAGTAGGACTTCGTCTTGTAATCCACCTACTTCCAGATCCAGATTGCCAGTAATCACAGGCCTTCAACACTTAGTTTTGCATTTTCCGTAGATTGTTAAATTTAATTACAGATAATTCACTGAGAGTTAAGGAACTCTCAAAAAACGCATTTAGTATTTTCAGTTGTATCTCCTACCTTCAACTTTATTTTCATGATTTTTTTTTGTTTCTTTTACCTGGGTTTCAGATTAAAATCAGATACATACAGAATAGAGATGCAAGTGTCAACATCTCAGTATTAGTAGCAAAAACAATGAGTCTGTCTGCAGGAACAATATATTCTAGAATGAAATGGAGATCTTTTTTAAAGGTTAAACTCATCCAATTTTATGTCTTTTAGGGCTTATGTCTTTTTAGGGCTTATACTGAGTTCAATAATATATAACTATATTAATTCAACTGTGAACCTAGAAACTTGCACCCACTTGTGAAAGAGATGTACTGTTGCTCTGGAGTGTGTTACTGAATATGTTAAAGCTGTAGTGAAAAGCTTCTAATCATGTAGTTTTTAAAAATTTTTAAAAATATAATGATTGAAAAATAATAATTCTTCAATAAAAAACAGTAAAGGAAATGCCTGAATATTTTCAAAAAATATTGCAGCAATGTTATGCAATAGAACACAACTACATTAAGTGCAAATATATAAAAAATAATAAGTCAAGTGCATATATA
>NW_008351897.1:238342-244998 GCF_000622305.1 Nannospalax galili | reverse complement strand
ACTGAGCTGATAATCCAGGACACTGGTTTTGTGACACATTTTTTTCTGCGGCTTCAATGTATCTCATGTGACATGACTGGATTCACGCCAGTTTCCATCTCCTGTCGGGACGTTCACTTTCTGCACTTGCTCTGTCTTCTTCCACATGAACCACATTTGGATTCACACTTCTAAAGCTCATGACTTTAACTTCTACCGTTTCTCCCCCCCTTCTCATCCTCCTAATCATCTTCCTCCTCCTCCATCCATTCTTCTCTTCCTTTGTGACACATTTTTTTCTGCGGCTTCAATGTATCTCATGTGACATGACTGGATTCACGCCAGTTTCCATCTCCTGTCGGGACGTTCACTTTCTGCACTTGCTCTGTCTTCTTCCACATGAACCACACTTGGATTCAGACTTCTAAAGCTCATGACTTTAACTTCTACCGTTTCTCCCCCTTCTCATCCTCCTAATCATCTTCCTCCTCCTCCATCCATTCTTCTCTTCCTCTTCCCCTCATCCTAGTCCTCCTTCTCTTTCCCCTCGTCCTCCTCTCCTTCCTCCTCCTCCTCTCCTTCCTCCTCCTCCTCTTTCTCTTCCTCTTCCTCCTCCTCCTCCTCTTCCTCCTCTCCTTCCTCCTCCTCCTCTTCTTCTTCCTATAGCAAATGACTCCAGGCTCCTTTTTAGTCTCTTCTAAATCATCACTGTAGTTAGCATTCTTTCTGCATGCCCTCTTAACAACCACATAAATATAACTAGGGCATTTATGGAGGTAAATAACTGTACATGGAAACACAGTTGAAATCTTCAAGGTTGAGATAAACAGTAGGATTGGATTGTCCGTCTTCAGCAACTTCCCCAAACTCCTTCTCAGGGAACAGGCCCCTTAATTCACTCACTAGAAAGAATAGGATGATATACCCCAGCTACCTGTTAAGTTCTAGGATCCTCAAGGATCCAGGACCATGCTTCATGAAGGGAACACTCTGGGGTGTAGAGGGCAGGAGGTGCAGCTCTAAACAGCCATGATATTTGTTCCAACTTCATATGAATACTTGGTAACTGCACATTCGAGGGGAAAATAGAAGTCCAGGTACAGAGCGTACTATCCTTCCCAGACATAAAGAGCTTAAGTAGTCAGATGGAAGGCCTCTGGGGATTGTAGGAACCAAGAATGTTAGTCCATTTTACCTTGTAAGTTGGGAAATGGAGATAGATACTGAGATAACAGAAAACATGGACAGTTGCTGAAGATGTTGAGATGTTCAAAGAGAAGCTTCCACAATTGAAGAAAGCCAAGGTTGTTTTAGACTTATAAGAAATCAGCCACTAAAAAAATAAAATATGTTCTTAAAAAGAAATTTCAGGGGCTGGAGAGATGGCTCAGCAGTTAAGAACACTGACTGTTCTTGCAGAAGGCCTGGGTTCAAATCCCAGCACCCACATGGTAGCTAACAACTGTCCGTAACTCCAGTCCCAGGGGACAGCCTCTTCTGTCCTCTGCAGGCATTGCATGACATGGGTGCACTTACCTACATGCAGGCAGTACATGCATACACGTAAAATAAAAATAAATAAATAAAATATTTTTAAAAAAGAAATTTCAGAACTACTATAAACCATGAAGAATGGAAATCAGTCTCCTTCGGTTTGTTCCCAGATACTGTCCTTCCTCCATGCAGATTTAAGGAGGAGGCAGAGGGCTCTCCAGATTCACTCTGTGCAGCCTGCTCCCTTGTGGCCCAGTGGTAATCCATTTCTGTTGGATTGAAGTTTGGGCGGGTCCAGATTCAGTCCCTCAACTCAAGGAGATTGAGTGGCTTGGGTTAGGCTTCTTCTCAAGTATAGGCTGCCTGGCTTTTTCTACAGGGATGAATTTGGACCAGACGCTGAGTCAATTTGTTTTATACCTCTCAAGGCAACTGAGTTTTAAAAGACAAATGACCAAGATCATGAATTTCATCCTTCTCTAAATGAAATCTGTTTTGTCCATTGTCTGATATGAGGGTAAACAAAATCCCCTTACTCTCTCTTAAATAAAAATAAATTAGGTAATGTCTTGAATGATTATATATTCATAACAATCATGAATGTTTTGATATTATTTAAAAGATATATTTTGCATGTTTCTGTGCATTTATAGTTCAGCAGAATTTTTATTGATATTCAAATATATATATAATTAGTCTTTTTGACACAGGGTCTCCCTGTAGCCCCAGCTTTCCTGGAACTCACTATGTACACCAGACTGGCCTTGAACTCCCAGAGATCCGCCTGCCTCTGCCTCCAGAATGCTGGGATTAAAGGCATGCACCACCATGCCCGGATATTCAAATATTTTTACAATGGATGTGCAACCATTTTTATGATTGAAAACCTATATTGTATTTTACTCAAAATTAGAGCTATGAATTTTTCATAGCTCTGGTTGAAATTTCAGGGTTTCGGGTACAGCAACTGAGACACACATAGCAGAATCATAAAGGCAGATTAATGGGGAGGTTTTTGTGTCTCTGAGGCACAGCAACCAGGTCTTTGGAAGCAATACTGGTCAGGCAGGTTTGATACAAGTAAGTTGATCAGCTCGCCATTGGCTTCTCATCCTACGTTCATTACAGTAGAGTGACAGTTAAGTATTAGGTATGGCATCAAGTATTAGATATATGACAGGTACGGTTCATGCGCTAAAATCAATCCGAACAAACAAGTATAAAGAACGGTTTTATTTACACGTAATAGATATAAATGGTGCATATCTGCTGCCTAATCATGTTATTATTGATTTCATTTTTATTGTCATTAACTATAATTTATAAATACTTGAATATTTTGCTATCAGTCTCTGAAATGATCAATATATGCTGCTTTCAAACTAATCACCAATCCCTTCAAGTCTATTTGGTCATGTGGCTATTAGTTTCTATCATCATGGGAAAGACATTTCTCTCCTTATGTTTATCAGTAGAGAATTGTATTGGTTCCTTTTCACTGTTATGATGAAACACCACAACCAAAAGCAAAGTATGAAAAAAGAGATCATTTTGGCTTACAGTTCCAGAGGGAGAGTCTGTCATGTTGAGGGTGTGACAGGAAGCTGAGGGGTCACACCTCAGTCTACACAAAGGAAGGAGAGAGAAAGACCAGGAAGAAGGACTAGTGAACCCTCCTAACCACCCAGTGCACACTTCTGTCAGCAAGGCTCCAATTTACAAAGGATCCCTCATGACTCCCACACAGCACCAGTAACTGAGGACCAAGTGTTCAAATGCATGAGCCTATTGTGGGCATTTCTCACTCAACCCACCATATCCCATGGCCTGGCCCACATAGGATCATGACCACATCATAGTGCAAAGTGCATTGTGTCTAACTTCAAAAGTCCCCATGACCTTTAACAGTCTCAACAATGTTCAAATGTCCAAAGTCTCATCTGAGTTTTTGTGAACTGTAGCTCTCTGTGAAATCAAAAGCAGCACTACAGACTTTCAGCACACAATGGCACAGAGTACACATTCTCATTAGAAAGGGGAGGCATGGGGACATAATCAGGATGTACAGTGCCAAAACAAAAGCAAATCTAGCAGAGAAAATCCCAAATCCTGTAACTCCACATCCTGTGGGGTGGGGGAATGGGACTTCTGTTTAAATAGCTCTATCCCTCCAACCTTACTACCTGCAACATCCAAGTGTCTTGGCCTGGTCCCCATGTACAGCTCTGCTTGGCAGATGTCTCCTCACTCTGGCTTCTCCTTTCAGTCTCTGAGGTAATCCTTCCCACTGTCCCGGTGCAGAACAAGAGGCCTCACCTGAATGGCACTAACCCCTTTGACAATTGTATCTCCACTTCAGCACATACCGTGGCTGAAACATTGAGCTTCCTAGTGAATTTTCTTTTTATCTCTTGTATCTCTTTCTGCCTGACTCCTTTTTCATTGTAGATCTGCATAAAAGTTATCAGTAATAACCATGCCTCAAACTCAATGTTATGTTATCTTGAACTGTCTTTTCTCAGTGGAATTAATCCATTACTATTTAACTCAGCCTCACTGAAATTCTCAGGATACAGAAGGAAAACAATGGGATTCTTTGCCAGAATATCACATTTATGGACTCTAGCCCAGTTGCTAATAATGTCCGTGTTCCCTTTGCAACATTCTGAGCTGAACTTCCTCCTTCCATAATAATCTCAACCTATGCTGCTGCCTCCTGGGCTCTGCTTCAACAACCTGCCAGTCTCTCCTCACAGTGCTCAACTTCTCTTCTAGTCCACAGTTTCGATGTCATCGCCGTCCGGTTCTTCAGAGTAGTACCTCACTCTTTGTCCCACTTTCTATAGTAGCTACTTTTTGTTGCTGAGTTACATTTACCTGGCCAAAAGTAACATTTAAAGTCAGTTTATTCTGACTATGCTTTCATGAGGCTATAGTTCATCTGGTGGGGAAGGTTCGGGCAAAGAGGCAGGCACAGGACGCAGAGAGGGCAGGACTGCTCCACACACAGGAGACAGAGTGGGCAGTACGGCTAGGCAGAAGCCCCTCACAGCCCAGTGCCATGACATGCTTCCTCCAGCATGCCTCCACTTTCCTTTCCTTTCACTTTTTTGAAAGGCTCTCCCTGGTCCTAGCTGACCTGGACCTGACTGTGTGGACCAGGCTGGCCTCCATCTCAGAAATCCACTGAGTCTGCCTCCCAGGAACTGTGAATCCATGCCCAGAGGTGCCATTTTAAAGGCCCCATGACCTCCACTAACAGCTCCACCATCTGGGAACCAACTGTCCAAATACCTGAGAGTTCATTTCTACTCAAACCATCGCAGATTCAAAAGTATAATTTGGTTAGTATGTGCCACATAATACTTTCTTTGACATTTTAATTTACATATTTTTCCTTAAAAGGGTTATTTTAATGCCATCCCGTGTAATTAATTCGGTGCTGGCAAGATGACTGTGTGGATTAGAGTGTCTGCTGCCAAGTCTGACAAACTGATTTCAATTCCTGGGGCCTGCATGGTGGCAAGAGAGATCAGATTGGACTCCTGCAAGTTGTCCTCACCACCACGTGTGTGGTGTGGCACAGAACTAAGATAAGTAATTTTAAAATGCAATAAAATGTTAAAAGAATAAAAATTTATAACGGAGCCTGCTCCACATAATCATCCCTTTTAGGTTAGTATAGAGGAGGGCACACACCTTCTTTAATAATTAGGTTAAATTTGCATACCACAGGTGAGATATTGGACAACTGGCAGTGTCTCGGTGTCCTGTGATTTTTGATATGTTAATAGACTGACCCTAGAAAGCCTTCAAAACTCAGTAATTGGTTTTCTGTTCAAGGATTTTATTGGTATGATTTAACCTACACAAATTAAGTTTGATTTCACCTATACAATTTCTGAAACAATTCTCTGAAAATTAATTTGTTGTTACTTAGGATCACCCTGGCAAATGTGTTTCTATACGTAGACATCTCAAATAGGAGTTTTATTTGTTGCAGTGTGTGTGTGTGTGTGTGTGTGTGTGTGTGTGTGTCTGGAGGAGTGTGCTTATATGTTTGTACACATGTGTGTTTTGCTGCATATAAACCATCCCCATACCTACATATCATGGGGCTATGTAACAACCTCATGTTCCATTTTAAGTCCCTGTGTTTCCGTCACTCGTGAAATGCTCAACATCACTGTGGCCAGACCTTCAACCATTCAATTAAAAATAAGCTGACCTGTCATTTTCTGACAGAAAACTGAATTTTGGACAAACAGTAAGGTACCATAGAATAAAAATGTCTGCATATTGAAACCCTCAGGTAAGTACCATTCTACTAACATTGAGGCCCCATTTCAAATTTCAATGTGCACACAGGGCCATGAAAACTTACGTATAGAAATCATCCCCAAGCCACACAAATAAAGTCTGCATTATCAAATTAAATATTAGAAATGAGAGGGTTTCTTGTAAGCAATAATTCTCACCTTGACTCATGCATGAAATAAAAACCAACGAAATAATGTGAGACAACCATGCAAGTCCTCCTTTAATGAATTGTGTCTTAATAAATACCACATTCATTAAAAACCTTCATCCAAAAATATTATCTACACCCACAGCATGCCACTTTACTCTGATTAGAAAATTCCACTTTTTAAAAGCAGGAGAAACAGGACATGAAAAGAATGGAATCCGGAAACATCCGTTATTTCTACATAGTGGTATGGTCTCCCTCTGGTTTCACATGTTACAATTTAGGGCTTTCCATTACAAATATTCACATAGTTGATTTTTGTAACAATGTATTTGTTTAATGTGTGTGGGTGTATGTGTGTGTGCCTGTGCCTGTGTGTGTGTGTGTGTGTGTGTGTATGTGTGTGTGTGTGTGTCCTGGTGCATGTATACCATATGCCTGCTGGTGCCCATGCAGGCTGGAAGAGGATATTGATACTCTGGAATTGCAGGCAATTATGAGTCATCATGTGGGTGCTAGGAACCAAATTCAGGTCGAGTGGAAGAGCAGCAGGTGCTCTTAAGTGCTACGTACTCTCTTGAGCAACTCCAAGCTTGAGTTTGGCTTCATAATAAATGGATGTACAAAACAACAGCACAATAATTTATTTAATATATTATCATTTCTATTTATATTTCTTATAAATGTTAATGGAGCATTCTTTACTTAAATATCT
>NW_008351897.1:232107-238210 GCF_000622305.1 Nannospalax galili | reverse complement strand
AGAGAGAGAGAGAGAGACGATGTTATACTTGGTTTCTGTGTGAGATGAATAATCTCTGATTAAGGACAAAAGGAAGAATCAATTTCTAAAGCAATGTTATACATTATTAGAACTTTCTTTAGAAGAAGATATGCAAAGGACAGACCACAAACAAGCACATTTTCAAATTTCTGAAATACATGCACAATTCTTCACGAATTTTTCTCATCAATAAAGGAGTGTCATGTTTAGTGAAAGGAAAGTGACCTAAACTCTAAGATGGTCTATTCAAGTTGAAACATTAATAGCATTCTAGGATACAGTGCATTTTGATACTTTCCTAGTACATAAATTCATTAAAAAATGGGAGAAAAATGTACAAAGAAATTCAATATTGAAAGTTAGATCTTTACCATATAAACTTGTTTGAATATTATTCTAGAATGAAGCAACAGATAAGTTCTCACAGAAATAAACAACCTTGCTGATTAAAGAGAAAGTGAGAGATTTGTGCCTGGTAGGGTGCTGTTTGCCTCTAATCCCTGCACTCAGGAGGCAGAGGCAGGTTTATCTCTGTGAGACTGAGTCCAGGCTACACAGTGTGTTCCAGGTCAGCTGGAGCTACAGGAGCACCACATCTCAAAAAGACAAAATATAAGAAGAAAACTCAGGAGAATATAAACAGCATGACTAGGTTAGCAACAAACTGAAATTCCAGCTCAGTTTGAACTCATTAATTTCGAAAACAAAAATGTCAATCACTGTGAATCTGTCGACTCCACATTAAGCCTGGTTGTGACCTAGAGCTGGAGTCATAACCTGGGAAGCAGAATGTCTTGCTCCCCGAGACAGAAGGGAACAGGCTGGTGACAGGTTAACGCCAGAACTACAGGCTTCGTGGCCAGCACCTTGGACTCTGTGACAGTTTCATAATAGAATCGCCCACAATAAATCTGATCACATGCACTCTCATCCATGTTCTCACTTTCTACACGTTTAGTCGCACAGACAGAAGATATGAAATGGAAAATTCCAGAAACACACAATTCATAGGTTTTATGGATCATGTCCTCTTGTCACTATGGGAATAATTGTTTCCTTCCTTTCTTATTTTTATTATTTTTTTCAGTCAGTCATAAGATTTATTCTGTAAAGTTCAACAGCATGTTCCATCTATTCATTTCTTTACCTTCAATTTTAAGAAATTACCATGACAGTCTTGGTACTTTGGATTTGAGATTTGCTGTACTTTCCGAATTCTGGTAACAGGACATTTCAGGTAATAGAAGACATTGTGAATTACATTGTTTTATGGCATTCTTGTTGTTTCAGGCTGACTTAGCACAGCCAAATCCAACTTTTCCTTTTCGTTTTTTAAATAAATAATTTATTGAGAATTTCATACGTGCATATAAGGTGTTTTGATCAAATCCATGCCCACTCCCTCCCCTCCAACTCCTCCCATATCTCCCCATCACTTTTTTTTTCTTCTTCTTTGATTTATTTATTTATTTTTATGGGACTTTTGGCTACTCTAAAATCCCCCCCTCTGAAGAGGTGACCTTAAAATCTTTCAAGGATTAGATACAAGCTCCCAAATACTTTCGACATGAACAGAGTATGTTGCTAACAGGCCCAAGGACATTTTGGCTTTTAGCCAAGAAAATGGCTACTTTTCTTAGGGGTCTTTTTTCCCTAACTGCCTAGCCAATTCCTACCTCCTATTCTTATCATGCCATCCTCTAAAAAGGTTACCCAAATTGACAATAGGGAATAGGGACACCGACCACTCTGGCTTCTTCCATGCTGAACAGGGACGCAGGGTGAGGCAACTGGAGTACCCCTTCAGTGGGTCTTTCTGAAAGACTCCAAAAATGCATCTCTTAGCTCTAGGGGAGGAAAGAAAGTCCTTGAATCATAAATAAGAGACGTGAAGGAGAAGTAAAGGCAAGAGTAATTAGCATTACAAATTCTAGACAGGAAACTAGAACAAAAGTCAGAACAGGGCAATTTTCAAATGTTCATGAGAGTCCATTGGAATTTCTTGACGAGGGCTTCCAAAATCATCCCTCTATTGGGTTCCTCCTCATTATTCTTTTGTCTGCCAAGGCTGGACTCCAGAGTGATGGATTCAGGATTTTCTTTCAGGTATTTTGGTGGCTGTTGGAGTGGTTAGAATCAGGGTCAGTTCTCTCTCAAAGGCTTCGAGATAAATGAGGGGGTGCTGAGGTGCATCATCATTTTAGAACAATAGCAGGTTGTCTCCCTTATTGGAGACCAAAATTTGAAGTTTTCATCTGAGCAGCACTTTCTGGTTAGGAACAAAATCATCAATGAGAAATAATTGTCTAAATAACTTTTCATATAGACTTAAACCTGTCTGGGAAGTGTACTCCCTTGAATCCTTAAAGAAATATACTGATGACTTTACTCGTTGGTTATACCTTCCTTTTGGGTGTTTAAGACCACACAGTTGGCCCAAATAAATCAATTTATTTTTATACTTATGGTCATTTGAGGATCTGTTCCTCAGGTGTCACATGGGCTTGGGAGGAGCTCCTGGCTCTTTTCTTTTACCAGTTCCATCTATGTGAAGATAAGTCAAAGGTCCTGCTCGACCATGTCTGGCTTCACTTGGAAGCATGAATGAGGTGATTCCTCTGAGTTGACCCTCCTCTTTGTAGACTGGACATTGGGTCAAGTCCATCTCATGGGGTCTCCATGTCCTCCTTGAACAAAAGGACAAGTGACTCACCACTGTTACAGGACATTTGAGAGATGTTCCATAGTCCCCTGGAACTTAGTCGACCCTGGAAGGCAAGGGACAAAAAGTGTCCTTTAAGTCCCTCTGAAAAGATTAGTACAGGCCTCAAACTATGGCTGTTAAACATCCAATAAGTTTAATTCCACTAGTCTGGTACCTTTATTATCATGTGCTATGTAGATAAGGCTTGAGTGAAAAACAAAATATTCTCAGATAAACCTTGACTAGAAATATCTTTTGTTCCTTAAACTAGTTGACTAAACTATGACCATAGAAACTTTAAGATTATGTGTATATTATTTTTGTCTCATCCTTTATATATCATAACAAACCTACACAGACCTTCATCACTTGCTTAGGCTTTCTCATTTTTTTCTATTTTGGAAAATGTCTCCATTTCCATATCCTTTTAACACTTTTACATTCTCATTTTCTTTCTTTAAAAAATAATGGTAAGACATAATAGCATTAGAGAAATAATTTTTCCATCTGTTGTGAGACTATTTCCTGGGGATGCTAAGCATCTTTTAGATGCAATCTCCCTTCCCCCAATTGACCTTAAGCTGCTCACCAGTCAGTGCAGAGTAGAGTAAATGTCTGGACCTCACAGCACTCACGTTGAAGTCAGCATTATTTTGTCTATTAATGTCCACAAAACACAAATTTAGTGAAGCAAAATGTAAGCATTTTAACTCTTGTCTCCATTTCCAGAGTATACCGTGTACATCTAGAAATGCACCTGCTGTGATTGACATAGTCTAGCAATTAGCCAGGCATTGATTACCTGCAGGAGTGTATTAAATTATTGCTTTTTTACTAGTTATAATACTCTGCAAACATTTACAGGATGAACAGAAGTTTACTTAAACAAATATTATCTTTTGTTCAAATTCTCCCTGAGATTGTACAAATGACCAACAAGAAATTGTGTTTTATAAGACATGTTTATCACCTTCATGTCTGCCCTCTGGCTGAGATGAGGAGCGTCTGTTGTCACTAAGAATTTCAAATATCATAACTAAAATATTGATGAAACTTTGTACAGGCATTTGTTCATAATCACTCAGAGTCCTTCTTACCAATGTGCTAATATTAATGATTCGATTCAGCCAGTAGTTTTATGGAAGTTCGTTTATATACAGAATAACTGTCCTTACATGGTGATTATTTTACTGTCTAGTTACAAACATTCTAAAGCAGTTATTATAAGTTTATGAAAATATGGAAATATTAAAATAGAATGGAAAATAGGTATGTTAATTTTTCTTTTTTTCAATAATGAATTCTATATCAAATATTGTAATAATTACTTAGAATATATGGGACTAGAAAGATGGCTCAGTGGTTAAAAGCACTTGCTGCTGGGTCCGTGGTTAAAAGCACTTATTGCTTATGTAGAGGACCATGGTTTGGTTCCCAGCACCCACATGGTGCTTCATAACTGTCTGTAACTCAAGTTCCATGGGATCTGATGTCCTCTTCTGAACTTTGTAGGCATTGCATACACATGGTATACATGCAAACATGGAGGCGAGTGTACACACACAAAAAATACATCTTCACACATTTGACTAATAAGAAGCTGGTGTGAACACAGGCCAGCATGAAATGAGGAAGACAGCTTTGGATCACCTGGCATTAGATTATCCCAGCGATAGATAAAGGTCACACACTAATGCCGTGAGTAATTCTGAGGACAGTGTGAGTGCAAACAAAGGTGGTAGAATGGAAGAGGAGGAGAGATTTTGGAAAATGCTCAGAGCCGAAGCCCAGCGCTAACATGTGCATTCAATCAAGACTTGCCAGTCGTGAACGTGAATTACAGTCATAATGGAAGCAGACAGATGAGCCCAGAAAGCCTTGCAATAACTCAAATGAAAATGACATGATTTGACTGAAGCTATTGTGATGTCCTTGAACAGACACAGGAATACATGGGGTCCAATGGGTAGTTCTGAGAATTTGCTAAAAGTCACTCAGAAACGTCTTCAGATCATAGTTCTGATCAAGGAAGGGAGATATGTAATGAGACAGCAAACCCTTGAGAGAATGGATTTAGAGGTTACAGGAAGTTTAACTGGGGTATGTGAGGATCAGATGCCGGCAACATCCAGCTCTAGAGGTGCAGTAGGCAGATCAATGCAGTGTGGAGTTGAGGTGACTCCCCCTGAACCACAGATGAACATGGCTGTGCCTACCCCTTGGAGCTGCTACTGTAAGTGTTGCCTCCGTGAAAGATGCTCGAGAGCTCACGATTGCAGACGAAAGATGCAACACTGAGTCCTTGTGTAGCAAGGGACTCTGGGAAGAAACAGGGTTGGCATAAAAAACAGGACTTTTGGATAGCAGATGACCGGATCATGTGGCACTGGGGACAGAGAGGCCACAAATTGTCAAATTCAACTGGTTGTCTACAAAGATGATAACACAATTTATCCATTAGCTTTTCATGTGAAGGTCATTGAGATATTTGGAAAAGTAGGGTTACTCCGGGGTGGAGTTAGAAAGTAAAGCCTGATTAAAGTTCATGTGAATAAATCAGGATTACAGGAGTTCCTTCAGGGAATCTGTTCTGCAAGAAGAGCTGACTTTGGAAGGAGAAGTGCAATTCGGTAATACTTTTCACATGTGTAGACTCTATGTTATGACTGTAGATTTAGAAGAGGTTGAGACTAATCAGAAATAAAAACTAGTAATTAAGAAAAGAACTATAAGAGAATAACCTGAGCAAGAAACGTACAGCGGGTCCTACAGGGACAGAATGTGGCCTTGGGTCAAACTTGGCCCACTGTAGCTGGGGAACACAGAGAAGCTGGGAGACAGGTGAGTGGGAGAAAAGTGGATTTTCCCTGGATAACTTTCATTTCCTTAATGAAATAATAAAAGTCATCATCAGACTGTGAGGAAGGAAGGTTGTGGGGGGTCATAAATAGCTAGGGGAGGCATTAGGAGATCCTCAGAGGTCTGAGGATGGAATTCCAGAGGAAACTGGAAGGATTGCATGATGGAAGGTTAAATAAGGGTTGCAGTCATCAGCTTAACTCCATATCAGGGTAGATTTCAAGTGCTAACAGCTCTTGCCTCTCTCTCTCTCTCCCTCTCTCTCTCTCTCTCTGTGTCTCTCTCCCTCTCTCTCCCTCTCCCTCTCTCCCTCTCTCTCTCTCCCTCTCCCTGAGAGAGAGAGGGTTTTAATTCATTTACTTATAGTTCTTGGTTGATGATGCAGTAGAAGGTATCATACAGCCTTTCTGAAGTCCCTGTGCATATGTTCTCAGGAGGAGCTGGTGCACATTTGTGGTGAGAAATATGAATCCAAGAGTTCACTGTTGAAATTTTGCAACACAGGAGGAAGTTAAAAGC
>NW_008351897.1:229168-231593 GCF_000622305.1 Nannospalax galili | reverse complement strand
ATGTGTGTTCATTTATATATATATGAATTAGTAAATACATGATCCTGCTGTCTGAGGAGATACAGCTTCACTGACTTCCCAGTTTCTGTCTCTTGTTTCTTCCTCTGTGTTCAGTGTGGACAGACAGATTTTCCAATGCAGTGTTGCAAAGACGTGGTAACCAGATCCTGTGTCATTGCTGATCTCAAGTGTGAATCGTTTGGTCTTTCCCCACTAAAGTAGATGCTCACTGTGGCTTTTTCTGTAAATGCCCCTACCACCTTAAGATATATTTCTTTATGCCTAATTCGCTGAGCAGCTCTATAATTCTTTCCTTTTGTTTATTTTTCATCTACTGAGATTATAGGACTTCATTATTCTGTATATATATATATAGTTTATTAAATAATTGATTTTACATGATAAGCCAATCTGTCACTGCTGGGATAAATTCTATTTTTGAAAGTCTACCATTCTTTATAGATATTTCTGAAATAGGTTTGTCAGCTGTGTTGAGGACACCATGTGTATATATAAAAGATATTAATTTACAGATCTTTCCTGATGTCTAACCTACATTTTTATAAAGAACTGAATGAACAGAATTAATTAAATTGAGGGGTGAACTTTTTTTGTTTGAAAGAACGTGTAAAAGATTATTAACTCTACATTAAATATTTGATGGAAATCAGGGGTGAGGTGGTATAAAATGGAGCGTCTTGTTTTCATTATGAACTTACTCTCAACTATTTGGACACTCCATTTCACTGTGATCAAAATCCAGTAGTTTGTTTCTCTGCAAAAATATCCATTCCATTTAAAGTATACAATTTGTTGGACTGCAATAATCATATTTCTTTACGTATATTTTAATCTTTTAAGTTTGGCAGTTGTGTCTCTTTACAGTTATCTTTCCTTCACTTTTTCTCCTGGGATCCTGGTAGGCTTAGTCAAAGGTTGGTCAGTTTATTGCTCTTAAATAAATACAATAATTGATTCTTCTTACACTACGTCATTTATCTTCACTGTCACCCTTAACTTTATGTTTGATTTCTGTGTCATCAAGGTATACAGTAGCTACTTCTTGTTGTTGTGATAAAACACCATAACCAGAGGCAATTTGTAGAAGTAACATTTTACTTTGCTTATGGTTTCAAGTCATAGATGTCCCTCCTGGGAGCCAGGCATAGCAGGAAGTAGCAAGAGCAGGAAGTTCAGAGATCACACCTCAACCACACATAAAGCAGAATGAGAACTGGAAGGGCATGGACACTCAAAATGCCTTCAGAGATGTGCGTCCTCCAGGGAGGCTATACCTCCCAAAGGTCCCATAACCTCTCCAAACAGTAACCAAAGGGGCAGTGACAGTTCAAATACCTGAGCCTAAGGGGGGCCATTAAAGCACCGGGGGCGGGGAGTGGATTAGTGAGTACAGGAGACCTTCCTTTCCTGCACAGGTGTTTCTACATTTGAGTTTTTCCTAAGAAAACTACTGCGGCAGATGGTGCTGGGCTGGCTACTTTGCTCAGTTACCCTGGTGTGACTACTTTGCCCTGTGATGTCATCTTTGATGCACTGCTTACTAGTGCATCAACTGCTATTTTCTTCACCTATTTCTGAATGCCTTAATTATCTTGATTCCATTTCTAACATATTCCACTGTGCTCCATGAAAGCTGTTATTTAAAACTTATTTTTTCTTAAAATTATTTAATAACCAACTAATTAGAAGCATTTCATTACAACAGCACTGACGTATTCAATTACAATTTCCAGAGCTAAGATTCATCTCTTTCAAAATTGGCTGTAAATTTTTAGGTTTATAGTTGAATTAATACAGTTATACAATATTGTACTCAGTATAAACCCTATAAGACTTAAAATTAAATGAGTCTTTAACCTTTAAAACAGATCTCCATTTCATTATTAAAATACACAGTTTCATACAGAAAAATTCATTTTTAATGCAATTGACACTAAGATGTATGCACAAGAGTACTTTGTTTCCCACCTTTATTGGCTAGTTAAAAAGGAACCAAACAGATTGGTGTTATGGCTCTGATTTCAGCAGACTGCCAGAGAGTGCTGAGTTCTGGTCTCCCCCTGGCCTCCCTCAGGCAGAGGGCCCGAGAACCCAGGGGATTGCCTGCGAGCACCCTGATCCTGCCACTAGAGCCCTTATACTCTGATATCCCTGCTACTGTCTGCTGTGTTGTCGGCACCACCAGCCATGCCTCACTACTTGCCCTTCTGGTGGATCTAGTCAGTCTCTGTAGAGGTCTTTGTTTTAGGAGGGTCAGCTATTCCTCATCTAGCAGCAATCAGTTGTCAAAATTCTTTTGAGTAAGATTGTCGTCTGCTGTTCATTTTCTGAGTTCTATGCTGGGTTACTATCTGGGGATTCCTTTGGCCACCCCGGCCAACAACTCAAAAGAAGGTATTGCTTG
>NW_008351897.1:227365-228663 GCF_000622305.1 Nannospalax galili | reverse complement strand
CTAGACATATATTTCTTGATCTGCTATGTATAATTTGTCAGTAGGTTGTAGGAGTAATATGATTCTCTCTGGTTTTCAAAACTAGCTAGGCATTGTTTATCTCTCACATTTTCTCACCTCTCCATCATGGTTTTCCCACTTAATGTGCCCCCATTTCCCCCTTTCTCCCTTAATAATACCCTTCTCCTACAGTCCCACCTCTCTTGAGTTCCTTCTTTCCCTTTATCCCCTAGGTTTCTTGTATACCCTTCCCTCCCCCCTCCCTTAACTAACCCAATTTTTATCCCTATCTCCTTTATTAAGGCCTGTTTCCTACTTTTCTTCTCTTTCAGGTTCTTTCTTTTCCTTTACCTCCCTTTTTCTAATTTATTGATAATTTTATGTCTTCAGTTCTCCCTCCAGAAGAGTATTTCATGCACTTTCAAGAACAACGTCTACTGTGTTCTTAGTGGGCTGCACACTACACAGATTCCTTTAAAATAGAAAGTTTATAACATTGATCAAATTTATTTTGCTGATCTACTAGTTTGCTGCTTTATTGATTACTAAATGTGGTTATTGAAAGAACCAATCATTACATTGTTGATTGTCTGTCTATTCTATTCTGTTTTACTTCATACTGTTTGATTGCCTTTTGTTAAATGATAGATATTAGTATTCTTTTCATAAATTACATCAGTTCTTTAGAGGTATAGCACACTTGCACTCTGTTCTGTCTAATATAGCTACTGCAGCTTATCCTGTCACTGTCACTTATATGGAACAGATTTCCAGTATTTTACTCTTAAACTATTCACATATATTCATCTATCATGTGCTACTTAGGCAATATGACAGGTGATCATAAATTTTAAAATCCATCTGCCAGTCTCTCCCTTTTAATCATAAATTTTAACTTGCTAATATTTAATATAATTACTGATAATGAACTATCTCTGTTCATAGAAATAGATATGTATAATCTTTTGACAGGATCTCTGGCTCTATCCCAGGCTGTCCTTGAACTGACAGCTTCCAATCTGTTGTACCAAGCAGCTGCTTAGTGTAGGTTTTGCTTCCCCACCCATCCCTCTAGTGCTGCCAGTTGTGTTAATAGATATTTTCTAATTGACATTTAATCTAGTAGCTATTTCAAATAAGTTATACTTTAGATATTTTCCTACTGCTTCCTGTAATGATTACATTGACATATTAGGTTAAAATAATATGCTCCACAGTTTACATTGATTTTGCTAGTTTAGGAAATATTTACTCAATGTATTTTAATATACACCCTAATTTGTGCTAGTATCACAAAA
>NW_008351897.1:221249-227278 GCF_000622305.1 Nannospalax galili | reverse complement strand
TATATATATATATAAAATCAATCAACACAGGTTTACGATTCTTATTTTATGTCGTTGACTATAACTATTTGATAAAATGGGGCTTAACAAAGAAATAAGCCCACAATATTTTTCCTGTCTGCACTAAAGTCATCTTTGCTCCTGTGCTTCCTTTGCTACGTGGATTTGAGTTGTGGTCTGGTGTCATTTCACCCCGTCTTCTGTGTGGATCTGCTAGTGATGAATGCTCTCAGTTTGATCACAGAAAACATTATTTAATAATTTGTCTTTGAAGGGCAGATTTTCTGGATGCAGAATTCTTGGCAAACAGGCTGTTTTTCACTGCATTGCCTATAATCTCATCACAATGGTTATGACACACCAGAACAGGACAAGAGGCGGCCCAAGAGCTCTGGGACTCAGTTTCCACGACGCCAAAGACTTTGAGACACTGTTATCTTCGTGACATGAAAGTCGACCAATACATCACTAACCCAGGAACAATATTTGCAACAAAAGTTATTTGCAAAAATGGCTACTTCTCTGCTCTGGGTGTAGGACTTTAAGACAGAAATTGATGGAATAAAGACCTAAGTCATTGGCTAATGGAAAAATGGGACCTGCTAAACTGTGGGATAAAACTGCTAAATTCAGCCATCTATACTGTAGTTCTGATTTTAAAAATATTTTAATTGAGGTTCTGTACAGTTGCTACAACAGTTCTTAATCAAATTAAGTCTCCCTCCCACATCCCTGCCCCCAACCCCCACCCCAGACTTCATGTACTCTGCCTTACATACAAGTCCTGTGAGGTCAGGCTTTTTACCCAAATGTCCTTCAACACAAATCCATGCACTGGACTCTATTCAACCTAAATAGAGAGTTTAAGGAAGGTCTACTCTCCCAGCAACAATCAGTCTCCAACAGGTCCCAGGCTAGGGCTGGCTGGCCGAAATTTCCGTTGCACCACACTGGGCCACTGTCCGATCGATTTGGCATGGCTCCTGTGCTTGATGCCACCATTGCCATAAGTTCAAGTGAGAAAGTTTTCAGTGACCTGGAAATCTGTTTCCCTGTGTTCGTCGGCCAACCCCTTGGCTCTTACAATCTTTACACCCTCCTCTTCCAATGAAAACAAGTGCTAATATTGCTTAAGACACCTGGTAACTGGTACATGATTCTTTAGCTGCTTTAAGATATCCTTTCTTATACCCTTGAATTATTTGGCTATGATGCTACTCAGTGTGGATATTTTACAGTTTTGGCGGTTCATTTATCCATTAGCAACCTCAAGGATAAAATCAACAGCCAATATTACTGACTTTTCTGTTTACTCTTTTATTCTGCACTCTAAAATACAAGAAGGCAAAACAGAAAAAGATACCAGGAAGGACTATCAATCCTCCTTATATCACATTTAAATCAACCGCAAAATTCAGGTGAAGAATGTATCATCTCCCTTAATTCTACTGTCCTTTAAATTATGTTATATTGGTTACTACAAAGTAGTAAGAGCAAGGTCAAGGTTAAGCAGGAAACAATAGAAGTCATAAGCCTTGATAAGTGTGCTGCATATTTGGGACAGAACTTTGGTTGTAGTTTCTAGTTTGTAGAACTACTGCTGGCAGATGTGAAAAGAAACATGATAATTGTTTAACAGGCATATAAACCTTTAGACACCTGGGTTCTTTGAACAGAAAACAGCATAAAGGCTGTGCTAGTTCCTAAGAATCTGTTCTGAGTACTCCTCCATCATGTAATGAGAGAGACTTAAAGGAAACAATGAATACCCACAATACAAAGGGGAAGCCACTGAGCACAGTTTACTCTCTGGAGAAAATCTTGAAGTTCCAACCAAAGAACAACCAGTATTGTACAAGCCTTTTCCAACCACTGCCCTACACATACTGTCATTATTTCCCTCATCCCCTGTGTCATTGATTTCCCCAACCTAACTTTCCAATCTATCGATTTTGTATGGAGATATGGTCCTGCTTTTCTTTAACTGTCAACTTGACACTGGCTAGTGCCATCTGAGAGGAAAGCCTTCATTGACCATTGGCTGGACCCAGTTTGCCTGTGGGAATATCTGTGGGGATAATGATGCAGTCAAGCACATTCCAACCTAGGTGGTATCCTCCCTCAGGGGGGTGGCCTTTAAGTATATAAAATATTTATCTGTGCATGAACCTTTAGGAAAACCACAGAGTGAACCAGTGACAAGTTGTTTCTCTTTGTTTTCTCCTGCATTTCTTTGGCTGATATTTCTTGGTTATTGGTAATGATGTGGGGAATAGTGAGCAGGTCTTGCCTGAGTTCCTATCCTGATTTCCATCAATGATGACTATTGTCATCTGTAACTGAAATAAACTCCCTTAAGTTGCTTTTTGGTTAAGATATTTTATCACAACAGAAGTGCAACCAGAACAGAAATGGGTCCTGCAGAAGTTGGGTGTTGCTGTGATAGAGCTGACCATATGGCTGTTATGCCTTGAACTGTTCAGTGAGAGAAATGTGGAAGAATGTGGAAGTTTGGTCCAGAAAAGCCAGAGTGCTGTGGTCAGAACGTAATGGGTTTTTCTTGTAGGAGCTTGGAAAGTCACAATGCTGAAGGGAAAAAAAAAAAAAAAACAGACAAGGGAGACCTGGTTCCCAAAGTCTGAGAGGAGAGCCAAAACTCCCTCAGTTCTTATGATAGGGGTGATTTGGTGATATTCTGACTGAGCATCTGTATATTGATTGGCTGGTGCTTAGGAATCAGCTGTGATTAAGAAGAGATCAGCACCGTCAATGAAATAAAACATTTTGTGCTTCAAAGGGACAGTGTGTTGCTAGAAGGCTTGGGCAAAAAATAATATGAAGGATTAGTAAGATATCAATAGCATTGAGATGAAATGTTCTGTGATTCACTGGACCAATTTGAAAGTACTTCCTCAGGGTCAGCACATAGAATTGTGGTTAGGAGGGATCTGAGCAAGGCTACATCTCAGCCTGGCAATGTGTAAAAATTACCCCATGTAGTTTTGGTTTTGAAGGCATGGAGTCACGAAAACTGTACAGTTGAAGAAGTCATAGAGAAGCTGATCCTTGGCAGGCACTATGTGGCAGGGTCAGAGTCCCCACACAGAATCCACAAGAGACCATTGGTGAGGAGCCCACAGCAGCACAGACACATGGCTGCTGGGGACACGAGGACCGTGGGACATCCACCGAGGATGATAGCAGATGCGAAGTGGAGCCAGTCTGGGCTGCAGGTGGCAGAGCAGGAGAGGCGAGACCACGTGAGAATTTTGGAGCCAGGAGACTGTACAATGCTTGAGTCCCAGATGCCAGACACAGGGCTACGGGATTTAGATTTACCCTGCTGGATTCTGGTCTTTCTTTGATCTGCCTGTCTCTAAGGCCCAGCCTTGCTTTCTTGAATAAAAATGTTCACTCTGCTAGTATATGTTGGAAGTGTATAGTTTTTTTTTCTCAAATTTTACAGGCGCTCACATTAAAAGAAGTTTGTGCAACAAATATCTTTAGACTGAGAGACTTTTAAACTGTTTGTATATCCCATTGCCCAATGGGAAGTTGATCACAGTCTGTTTGCTCAGTCATGGAAGTGAGCATGTATCATAATTACCTGTTCATCTTACTTGCCCTGGTTTGGGTTTTGAGTCACTGGACTTGGCAAGGTTTGATGGCTATCAATCGTGATAGTGTAACCACCAGCTGCTGACTTTGGCTTGGTATGATAGCCATTATAAATTATATTACATAATTAAACCACACACTCTTTTTACTCACACTTATGTGACCAGTTTCTAGCTCACCACAGTTTTACTGCTTAGGAAGAGCTCTTACATGTGCTCCAGGTTTTATTCTGCAAGGGAAGGAGGGTTACTTCATTCTTAGTTCCTTATCTGCACTGGCCCCCTTTCAGAAGCAGTTGGAGTTCTTTTGTAAGCATTCCTTAAGCATAGTTTAGACTGCTCTAATGAGATGCAATACTACGTGAGAGGGTGACAGTGTCCTGCAAATCTTCAAATGTGGGGTCTTCTTAGTCAATCAGAAATTTCAGAGTCTAGCTGTGTTGTTCACTTTCCAAGCCCTGTCTTTCCCCTCACCTGATCATCTTGGCTGTCTCCTACCCAGATTCAGGCCTTCCTATATCCTTCCTCAGTGCTCCTGAAATTGCTTTTCTAACAGTAATCACCTCTTTTAATCATGAAGTTTGATTTGACCTCTAAATTTTGGGTGGACTATTTGCATCAAATTCTCTTATTATAGAAGGAACTTCTAGGCTAGACATCATTACGTGGCTAGATGGTGGAATGCTAGTATCTTAGTTCCAACTCTTTTCACTGGAAGGATAAGCTGCTATGTTTTGGGTTGATGTGCCAGAAAGGTGAAAATTCTAAACACTTGGTCACTAGCCCTGATAGCATTGGGAGGCAGAGAAACTTTCAACAGGACCGAGACCTCTAGACATTGCTATATAACTATTTTCTGGGATTTGAAGCTCTCCAGGCTGCACAGAGAAGGGAGGCTCCCTCTTATTCAAGAAGATAAGAAAACATGCACAAGAAGCCGTTGAAACTTACAAACACTGGTAATCTCAGAATGTCTCAGGACCCCTGCCCACAGTTATATACAGAGGGGACAGCTTCTGCAGGAGAGGACTCATTGGAGGACCTGCCTGCAGTGTGGGCACTCTCAGAATGTCTCAGGACCCCTGCCCACAGTTATATACAGAGGGGACAGCTGCAGGAGAGGACTCATTGGAGGACCTGCCTGCAGTGTGGGCAGGGAGCCTCAGGACCACAGGTTTTGGCATCATCACGCATCCTGGTATAGGTGCTTTGGTGAAGCAGTTGGCTTTAAGTCACTCAACTCTTGTGAGGAAGCACAAGAACTCCTTGATTTCTTCACCTAGGCTTGGATGGCAGCTTTGTCAATCTCCCAGAAGTGCCCTTGACTGGATTCAACCAATGTTTGTTCCTGATTCCTCAGGAAGAGTTGTTCAATACCTTCAGGTACTGTTGGGATCTGCCCTATCCTGTTTTTTTTTTTTTTTTTTTTCACTACCAGGTTCCATGAAATGGATAGCTGTTACCATCATGCTGTCCCTGCCATGAAGTATGGCCTTGCCAGAACCCAGCCAACCATGACAGAACCCACAAAACTATGAAATGATCAAAGAACATTCTTCCTTTAATCGTGACTTGCTCAGGCTGGAAATCTGTCAGACAAGCTACACAGGTCCACTGGTCTGCTCGTGACACTGAAGACTGAACGATTCCCAATGCACTGTCATCAGGACCTTAATTATACTCACGAATGTCTCTCTTTCCATGGCCTTAGGCTCCAAGAAACCCGGAGTGACATCATGAGAATGTAGGAGAAATTTGTGATAAATACTTCCATTCTGATGCATGTCCATTCCCTTTCATTCATCTAGGCATTCTTTGTCCATGAAGTTTTTCAAGGCAGAAATACACTTTTAATTCAATCAAAATCTTACATTTAAATAGCAGAATTTTCTTTCATTTTTATTTTCCTCCCCTGTCACAAGTAGAAATGTAAGATACCTTTCAGGGAATACATTTGCACATAAGTAAGGAAAGTGACATTCATTTTATGAAATGTCACTATGAGGAAGAATGTCTGAAGGGAACAAACACACAGAAAGTAAGCCTCCACCTCCGTGTGCTCACGGACCAGCCTTCCCTCTTACGGCCTCTCTGCCTCCTCTTCCACAGGCTGCTGGAGTCTTGTTCATGTGAGCCTCTGGCAGTGGTGGCGTCAAGCGCAGGACCCATGTCAGCTCAATGAAACAAGAGCCTAAAGGGGAGGTGAGAAAGAGGTGGTGGGCTACCATTAGATAGAGAACTATTTGAGATTAGTTGCTGCTGGGTGAGGGAGGGTATGACTTACATACTACCACTGGACGGGCTGACTAGACTCCAGGGGATGCATTTAAACTGAAAGACTTTTGGATACAAACACCTGAATGAATAGGATTCAGTGTGTATGGTGGAGTACATAGGGTTCTGTGGGGGGTT
>NW_008351897.1:196777-220529 GCF_000622305.1 Nannospalax galili | reverse complement strand
ATTTTTAAAGTTTTTTCAAAAGCAACACTTTAGACCACCAGCCAGAATTTATTAAAGGTAAGCTATTCCTGAAAATGAAAAAAAAAATTGTGTTCTTCACCCCTAAAACCATTAAAACCCCCAAATTCCCTAAATTATTTTGAAAATATTTTTTGTTTTTTTAATTGATTAATTAATTTATTGTGTGTATTTGTGTGTGCGTGCACATACCGCACTTCACATTTGGAAGTCATAGGATAATTAGTGAATGTCAATTTCTTTCCCTAATATGTGCTTCCCTGGAGGTCGCCTCTGGCAGGTTTAATGGCAAGAGCTCTTTACCCCCTGAGCCATCTTGCCATCCCAATTTTGAAATTATTGAATCATCAGTAAGAAATAAATGAATCAATTATGTTCCTGTTTCTTTTAATGGTAAATCACAATTCTGATTTAACCTAATCAGCACTTCTCTGATTGCACTATTCAGGTAGGAAATTAAATGGGAAGAGAAACTAAACTTTAACATTCGATGTTTTCGACATAAACTGCATAAGAACTGGAAAGTAAGATAGGAAGTGTGTGCGATGGAAGGCTCTGAGAATGACAAAAACAGGAAAACGAAGAAAAGCGAGGGCCATTCAGGATTCGAAGAGTTCATGCGCACTCCCTGCCCTGACCAGTAACAGTGCCTGCTGATTTCACACAGGAAATCTCAGTTAGTCCTACAGCAGTATGATGCAAGCAGGTAACATCTGTTCTGTCCTGTAAATGACAGTACTTAGTCTATGCGATTGAACAGAAGTTGCCTTGCAAAGGAAATCATAAAAGTGTATTCATAGGAGACAATCATACTGAGAAACATGAAAATAACCTAATTTTTAATCTAATTATATAAATAATTATAATATGAAAGTATAAAACAATAGAAAATCGTGGTGATACACTGAGTTCAGAAATCCAGAACTTGATTTTAAATAAAAACATTTGCCTTACCCTGCATCCCTGTTCAGCATGGAAGAAGCCAGAGTGGTCTGCATCCCGATTCCCTATCTGCAAGCTGGGTAACCTCTTCAGAGGATGGTGTGATAGGGATAGGAGGTAGGAATTGGCTAGGCAGTTAGGGTAAAAAGACCCAAAAGAAATGTAGCCAGTTTCTTGGCTGAAAGTCAAAATGTCCTTGGGCCTGTTAGCAACACACTCTGTTCCAAAGGCCAAAAATGTCAAAATGTCAAAGTATTTGGGAACTCGTATCTAATCCTTAAAAGATTTTAAGTTTACCTCTTCCGAGGGGGAAAGGTTAAAGTAGCAAAAAGCCCCATTTAGAAAGAAGGAAAGGAAGAAAGGAAGAAAGAGAGAGGGAGAGAGAGATAGAGAAAGACCCATTTAGAAAGAAAGAAAGAAAGAAAGGAAGGAAGGAAAAAGAAAGAAAGAAAGAAAGAGAAAGAAAAGAAAGAAAGAAAGAAAGAAAGGGAAAGAAAGAAAGAGAAAGGAACATAAACTTGTTAGAAAAAAGTGATGGGGAGCTATGGGAGGAGTGGGAGGGGAGGGCGTGGGTATGGATTTGATCAAAACACCTTATATGCATGTATGAAATTCTCAATAAGTTTTTATTAAATAATAAATAGATAAATAATAAACATTACCACTCACACACTGCCTGGGAAATGGCTCTGGAGCATGGCTCTCTGCGTTCTTCAATTTCTTCCCTACAAAGACAAGCAGAAGACAAGTCATAAGGTTTAGTTCATTTTGCTCAGGTGAAGTGAGAATCTAAACATTCCAAATTTAAAACCCTGGCTTCTGTACTGCCCCATCTTCCACTCTTCTGTGCCTTGTTCAAAGTGAAAATTCAGAGTCGCCTTGAGAGCACCTTCCAGAGCCACATACAGGGGCCATGTTCTCAGAGTGTCAATAAATCATTTGATGTAAAGTTTAATTAAATTATCCAGTTATACAGCAGGGTGATACATGGAAACAAGTTTATTTTATACAGCTGAAGTTGAGGAAGGCAGATGGGTATTTCTCTAACATTCCAGAGTGTTCATCAAGCAAAAGCCATCAATATATACAGAACAACTATCAAATTTGCTTATGGATTTATATTCTAATAATAGCTATCAATTATTTGATTAATGAGTGTTAATTGTGTAACACATTGCTAAGTTGAAAATTTCTCAGAACAAGTAAATTTAAGAAAGTTTATTTGAGCAATTAAATTCAAAACAGTTAAAGCAAAATAATTGAAGGAAAGGTCACAGTAGAGCAACAGCAGGTGTTTGAAGTCCCACCCAACTGGTCTGACAGCAGGACAGGAAAGGGGACTGGGGGTGAGGACAGCGACTGGATAAGGCACAAGCAGATAATTGGTCGTAGTTAAGCTCAGCTGCCGGGATGAAACTCTATATTGTTTTGGTCTTTTGGATGCCGGGCAGGAACTTAATCCAACACACATTCTTGAAATGTTCATTTGCAGATAGGAGAAGGGATCTAAATATGAGCAAATTATACTGTGTGAATTCACAAAAAATCAACAACGATACAATCTAGAGATAAAGCAAGTAATATACAGAAATCACTTACAATAAATTAGGTGACATTGTAGTAGATAATGATGTCTTTTCTATTTCTGTCTGGATATTTGAAACAAAACTAAGAAAATTTTATCTTTCTAGAGATTTTTAATGTGAAGAAATCCGAATAAACAAAAGATAGAAGGAATAAAGTGTGTTAAAGAAAGGAGAATGAAAAATGAGTCAGTCTTGCACTGGAAGCAGGGATTTCTCCACGTTGGGCAGTAGACCTACCTTACGTTGATGAGCATCATCAACTGTAAGATGAAATGAAGGACCCTTGAGAACAGACCCAGAAACCCGTACATACCCCACAGTGCAGCATCTGAGCAATGCAAGCCAGCGTCCTTGGGTCCAGGTCCTCTGGCCTGCTTACATCACTCCATCTGCCTCCCTCGCAGAGTAGAAGCATCAACTTCTGACTGATAGGGGGGAGATTCTCTCCCAGTTGCCAGTAGTCTGTCTTTGAGACCGTGATTAGTTAGTTCACAGTTCTATCTCAAGCGAAAATGTACTACTCAGGAGGCTATGACTCTTCATTGCTCCTGTGTTGGCAATAAATACCATGCCTGTGACTCCTAACTCCTGCCCCCATCCAACCACAGGTACTCTATTAAATAAATGCTCCTGTGTTGGCAATAAATACCATGCCTGTGACTCCTAACTCCTGCCCCCCATCCAACCACAGGTACTCTATTAAATAAATACTCAATTGTGTGTATGTGTGTGTGTGTGTGTGTGTGTGTGTGTGTGTGTGTGACAGTCTATGGATTGGGTTTCTGTCCCCAATTTCCAAGTGTGGGTTATCTCCACTTGTCATCCCACCAAGAGTCTCACTCTTAAATGAGACTGACTCTTCCCCTCCCAGCAGCCCTCCACTGCTAATACTTCCCCAGGAAGGGTCAGGGCTTCTTACCCATATCATCAAGCCTATGCTGGGATTTTGCCTGACTTGAGTTTACGTGGGACTTGTGCATGCTGTCACCATTGCTGTGAGTTCATATGAGTAACTGACCAGCTGTCTGTAAAACAACTTCTGCAATGTCCATGAGCCTTGGGAGGCAGCAGGATGATATAGGTGTTCTAGTCAGAGAAAGTGCTCTGCAGTCTCTTAGTCTCTGCACATTTGTGGGTCTCTGTGTTCATCACAAACTGAAGCTTAAAAAGACAGGTTTCATCCCTGGCATTGGGTTTCTACTGTGCTACCCTATGGTGTCTACTAGGGCAATGTCCCCCTGTTATAAGCAAGTTCTTTTTCTAGTGTTATAATGACATACATATATTTTAAGAAGCTTTTACGGTGGTAGGGTTCCATGTGGCTTTTCCTAAAGGCTTTTAGTGTTAGTCATCCCTCCCCATCCTCCTTCCTTGGCCCCACCCTTCCATTCCCAAGCCCATTTAACCCTTCTTATTCTTTTGCTTTCCTTGATATCACTGCATTCTGCCTCCCTTACCACACAAAGTCTCTCAATTTTCAAACTAAAACATGAATATGTAAGAATTCAGAACTAGCATCCAGATATGAGAGAACACGCAACATTTGTCTTCTGGATCTGGGTTACCTCACTCAGGGTGATTCTTTCCAGTTCAGTCCACTTACCTCAGAATTCCATAACTTTGTTTTATTTTAAGGGCTGAATAATATTCCACCCTGTATAAGTACCACACCTTCATTACCTTTTCATCAACTGAAGGACATCTAGATCATTTGCAATTCCTGACACTTATAAAAAGGGCAGCAAAGGGGGCTGGAGAGATGGCTCAGCAGTTCTTGCAGAAGACCCAGGTTCAAATCCCAGCACCCATGTGACAGCTAACAACTGTGTGTAACTCCAGTTCCAGGGAATCCGACAGCCTCTTCTGTCCTCTGTGGGCATTTTGTATGACACAGGTGTACTTACCTACATGCAGGCAATACACACATACGCACAAAATAAAAATAAAAAAATAAAATATTTTTTAAAAAGGGCAGCAGAGGACAGGGATGAATACATATTTCTGCTGCAGATTACAGAGCCTTTGGGGTAAATGCCAAGTTTACAGCTGGGGTACCTGGTAGATTGATTTCTGGTTCTTTGAGGAAACTCCACAATGATTTCTCTGGTCTGTGCACCAATTTGTACTCCCACCCACAGTGGATAAGAGTTCCCTTTCTTCATATCCCCACTATTTGTAGTTGTTTGATTTTTGGATCATAATCATTCTGAAAGATCAACTATGTCAATGTGGTTTAAATTCGCATTTATTTACCTGATGCCTAAAGAAGCTGAACTTTTTAAATGTTTCTCAGTATTTGTATTTCATCTTTAGAACTCCATGTTCAGTTCCTGACCCAATCTTCAGTTTTGTTGGTTGTTTTTTATTGGGTGTTAATTTGCTGCACTTTGCATTTTAGAGCTGACAGGTTGTGGAGGCAGCACAGGTAGCAATCGATGCATCTTACTCCTTTGCATATAATATGTATTTTATTGCATTTATTTATCTATTGTAGGGTGTGTGTGTATGTGTGTATGAGTATGTGTGTGTATTTGTGTGTATGCGTGTATGTGTTTATGTGTATATGTGTATGTGTGTGTGTATGTGTGTGTGTGTACGTGTGTGTGTGTGTGTGTATGTGTGTGTGTATGTGTGTGCATGTGTATGTGTGTGTACGTGTGTGTGTGCGTGCGTGTGTGTGTGTATGTGTATGTGTGTGTATTTGTGTGTATGCGTGTATGTGTTTATGTGTTTATGTGTATGTGTGTGTGTGCGTGTGTGTGTGTGTGTATGCGTATATGTGTTTATGTGTATATGAGTGTGTGTATGTGTGTGCATGTGTGTGTGTGTGTGTATGTGTATGTGTGTGTATTTGTGTGTATGCGTGTATGTGTTTATGTGTTTATGTGTATGTGTGTGTGTATGTGTGTGCATGTGTGTGTGTGTGTGTATGTGTATGTGTGTGTGTGCATGTGTGTGTGTGTTTATGTGTATGTGTGTGTGTATGTGTGCATGTGTGTGTGTGTGTGTATGTGTATGTGTGTGTGCATGTGTGTGTGTGTGTTTATGTGTATATGTGTATGTGTATGTGTGTGCGTGTGTGTGTGTGTACCGAGGCATGCTTGTGGAGTTCAGAGGGCAACTTACAGGAACTGGTTCTTTTTCCCACCACGTTGCTTCTGCGAAGTGAACTCAGTCAGGCTCGGTAACAAGTGCCCAAGTCATTAACAATGTGAATTGACTTTGAACAACAGATGTTAGGAGCTACTTAAAGAGCATCAAACGTCAGTATTAAATTGAAAAAACACAGGGCTGGAGAGGTAACTCAGCGGCTAAGAGCACTGGCTGCTCTTGCAGAAGGCTTGGGTTTGAGTCCCAGCACCCACACAGCAGCCAACTGCCTGTAACTCCAGTTCCAGGGGATTTGCTGCCCTCCTCTGACCTTCATGTGCACTGCATGACATGGGGGGCACTTACACACATGCAGGCAATGTTTTATATACATGAAATAAATAATTACAATTTTTAAAGATGCATAAGAAAATATTTTATGAAATACAATATTTTCTTTTAAGCATTCTATATAAATTGGAAGCCTATCCACAAGTGGTGGGAAAATATGTAACAATTACAAATGGGGTGTACACAAATCAAATGAAAAATAGCAGGAGCTCAAATTATTGATGGAAATTTGAAGTCTATATTATTCACTTCACCCTTCAAAATATGTTCATCCTTGATGTAGTCTCTACCCTTGAAAAACAATCATTGCAAAGCCGGTGTCTCTGTGCTCCACCCAGCTGCGCGGCCACTGCTACCAGAGGCTGACTGCACCAGAAATGCGTCAGTCATCCAGATGGTGACAGTCATGTGTCTGCAGTCCATGGAAAGGGTCCCTCAGAGTCACAGGTCCGCCCTCACTCATGTCACTGAGCCTACATTTGTAGAAGGGAAACTGGGAGCTGAGCCACCTCTGGATCCCACGATCTGCTAGTAAATGGGATGGGAACTGAGGGAAAGGTTTGCTAACTCCTATTCTAGTGTTTAAGAATGTACTCATCAGCTTACACAGTGAATGGCTCATGCCTTTCCACAGTAGGCTGTTGCTACACAGAACAGGATCCACAATTCCCTTGACAGATGGCTGGTTTAAAACGCTGTAGTGTGAGCATAAAGGAAGGTTACAGAGAAACACAGCTGGGCGGAGAAGTCGGTGTGAGTTGATACTTTAAGTTTCACAATATGTATAGGGACTGGAAGAATTAGAAGCTTTCAAGGGTTTGGAAAATCAAGGAAGAATTACAAGCTTATTCTACAAGGAATGGAAATAGTTTGATACGCATTGATGTTTTAGTGCCTATAATATGATTAGAACATTATCTGGAGTCCCAGCGTTAACAAAATCTATGGTAATTAAATTGGAACCAGGAAGAAGCATATTGAGTTAGTCAGATCCTATTGCTACTGTGAGCCGTGTTGTAACTAATTTGGGGGCTACCATCAACTTTCTGTGAAAGTGCAGAGATAGGATTAATTCCCGCTTGTAGTCTTAAATCTGTGTTTAAAACTAACTTATAGGGATGAGGTGGTCGACTCCAGGGTTGACTATAGAATTTCTATATTATGTGGTCATCTATAGTAAAAATGAGAGAAACCTTCATCTGTAAAACAAGTAAAGATGGAACAAGTAAGGATTGTAAGTTTAGGTGCCATGGATACCTAACAGCAAGTAAACTAAGAGGTGTGCTAAATTCAGCATCCACAAAGAGGGCGGCAGTGAATGAGTGGATGAGGGACTGACAGATGTGTACGAACAGATTACAGACTCAGTGGCTTCAGATGAGAGAGTTGCCGTTATCACCCAAGGCAAATGATTTTGAGTGTCTCATTTTATCATAAGATTTTTAGTCACTTATGTCCCCAGATAATTCAAATGTATCTTATATTGAGTGTTTTCTAATCCATTTAAATGGCATAGTTTAATCAGAAAATGCAAACTCAAAGCTAGAAAATCCTAGGATAAGTGTCAGCATTACCAAAGAGATGAAATAAAAGTGATCAGTCTTCCTCAGGTTGGGGCCATGTGTCACATGGTTAAATCCAGGGATTTGGCTGGCCCCAGGCTTGTTCTCCCGGTGTTTATTATCTAGGTAACAGTGAGGCAGTAGATGTCTCCATGAAGAGGCGATGCCACTGTCCCTTTCACAGGGTGGTCATATGTGTATGAAATCAGTTAATGTAAGTGCAGTGTTTACAACAATGCAGAATTCAAAAAGTTTCAGATGTTTGTGTTCAAAGGGATGTGAGCTGTGCGGGGGAAAGCCAAAGAGCTGGGGTCTCAAACTACACCTAACGTGTTCTTGCCTTCCCACCCCTGTTAAATTGTTCCTCAGTCAAACATAGTTCAGAGCTTTGCTGATTCCTATGGAGCAGAAGCTGCCTGAATAGTCTATGGTGAGGTTAATTATTCTTTTCTGGCAGTGTTTTATCTCAGGGTCTCAAACACTATTTCCACTTAAGCAAGATACCACAGCATAATTTATCACATACGTATTGGGAAAGAATGCAGAGTTTCTAAAAATTAAAGTTATTAAAATAAGTTTATGTCAAGTAAATAAACAGGGCTTAAATAAATTTTGTATTTTTCTCTCACATGTAGACTGCAGACTTATATTCATATATACACATGTAAGTAGAAGTGAGTCAGAGTTTTACAAAGAGAAGAGATGGGTGAATCAGAGAGGACGATGGGACATGTTGTTCATCCCAAAGCAGAAGCAGGAATAATTTGGGGAGCAAAGGACAAGTAAACGAGAAATGAAGAGATGGGAAAGGGCCCAAGGGTAGAGCGGGAAAGAACTCTAATGCATACAAGGAGACATCACAGTGAAACACAAGTTTTTGCTAACCAAAGATGAATTTGAAAATAAAATGAGAATAAAATGCAATTTTCTAAAATTTAGTTTATGTCTGTTTAAGCAATTGACCCCTTCTGAATAATAATCAAAAGTTACTCAGTTAGATTTAAAAGTCAAGAAAACTCACAATAAAAGAACAATTACAAACAGAATGGAAAAACCCACGCCCCACAGTTTATAATGGCCTTGCATCAATACCACTGCAAACATCGTCAGAGAGGTTAACCCAAAGGCTGGAGGTCCTAACCTTGAGCAATTGCTTCTCCCAGACAGAGTTGCCCTGTGTGGCATTTCCTAGCAGTTCCTCTATCAGAAAGATGCCATAACTTAAAGGGGACAGGGCACTGAGGAAATGTGCTCTGTGGCTGTGGAACACAGCCTGCCCTTCCCACACTGCCCTGCCTCCAAAAAGCCGCCCTAGTAGGAGACCCTGTGATACTCTCCAAGTGGCTCACTGTCTCAACAGGATGGTGACACCTTCTCTGCCTTTGATACACATCTCCCAATGTATTTAGAAATTTTGAAATGGCTTCTTTAAAAAATAGATAAAACAAGTAAACAGTTACAAAATGGTG
This sequence comes from Nannospalax galili, assembly GCF_000622305.1. Classification (NCBI taxonomy): domain Eukaryota; kingdom Metazoa; phylum Chordata; class Mammalia; order Rodentia; family Spalacidae; genus Nannospalax; species Nannospalax galili. Next base: position 211,511 of record NW_008351897.1, on the reverse strand, counting down.
AGAATTACTATGAGCCATGTCCTCATTTTTCCATATTTACATTCAGAATTTAATGGCACTTGACTCTGAAATCATTCCAGTAAAGCGGAAAATTAATATTTTAATATATCTCCCACTGCAGCGAGTAGAAATCAGAAAACTGGAGTCTGTAGTAGAGAAGAAATATTTGGTGTGAATTCTCTTATGAATATTTATCACCTGCTCATCAGGTGTCTTTCTTCCCATGTGCCACTCACTGGGATATACAATAAATCGTTATAGAACTCACCAGCCATTGTTTTACATGTCGTAGAACAGAGGGAGACAATTTCCCTTTAAGACACTTTTGATTGCATTTTGTCATTTTTTCACTGGGTGAGTACTGGAGAATGAAGCAGAGCTCATAACAGCTATTCCAGTAGGGTTTCCAGGCATTACATCCTCTTCTCCGTCTTTCTTTATCAAGAAATGGGGCAGCAGAGAATCAAGGGGGACCTGCACAACATTTTTCATCTTGAAATTATCAGTTGACTTGCTTTATAAAACCAGAAAAAGAAAACAAAAACTCCCTGAATAAACAAAGAACTAAAAAAAAAAAAAGCACAAACAACAAGAAAACAAATAACTCAGGTTCATAAACGGGCCAAGGAACTAAACAGAGAATTCTCTGAAGAAGAAATTCATATGAACGAAAACATTCAGCATTCCTCGTCATTGAGGAAACCCATTAGAAACCACTTTGGGACTTTACTTCACACCACTTAGAATTTCTATGAAGAAAATAAGTAATAAACTACTCTGTCTTTTTTTTTTCTTACCCCAGTCAGAATGGCTAAGATCAAAATTAAAAAAAAAAAAACTGAAAAACCAGAGCCAGGCAGAGGCAGGGGATGACTGTGAGCTCTGTGAGGTCAAGGCCAGCCTGGGACGGTCTACTTAGAGACTTCCAGGCTGGCTGTCTGAGACTCTGTATCAATCTGTCAATCAATCAATCAATCAATCAAAACAAAGCAAAACAGAAATGAATGATGACATGCTGGTGAGGATGTGGGATGAAGGAACACTTATTTGCTGCTGGATGATGGGGGAGGGGTGTGGGGGTGATCAAAAGTGATAGGAACCTTGATATTTGGTAAGCTACTTACAAAATAGAACTTAAAAATAAAAAGGGTTTGAATGGAAATACCTTCTATGGGTGGGTAAAGCCACAAGTTTAAAAATGAAAACCCCAGTGCTCAGGGTGGTCTACCTCCCTATGAGCTGTTGATCAGGAAGGCCCATGGACTCTCCAAAACAATACATGCTATTGCCACTGCAGTTCAGTAACCAGAAATGGGTGGTGTCCTAGTTTGTTTCTCTATTGCTGAGACAAAGCATTCTGACTACTACCAACTTGGGGAGGAAAGGGTTTTTCTGTCTTACGTCTCCTGGGTCACAGTTCATCAGGGAACCCAAGGTAGGTACTCAGGGCAGGAACCTGGAGGCAGGAGCTGGAGCACAGGCCATGGAGGAACGCTGCTTACTGGCTTGCTCCCTTGGCCCCTGCTCAGCCTGCTTTCTTATGCAGCACAGGCCCACCTGTCCAGGGGTGGCACCACCCACAGTGGGCTGGGCCCTCCCACATCCCTTATCAAGAAGATGCCCTTCAGACATGGCCACAGGCCAGTCCTGTGGAGGCAATTCCCTGATTGAGGCTCCCTCAGCCCAGGTGTGTCAGGTTGACACTAAAGCATCCAGCACAGGTGGTAAGACCAGACTGTGCGGCTGAGGACACCGTTCTCGCTGGTCACTGGGCCTTTTCTGGCTAGTTGCAGCAGAGAAAATCTTCATAAAAATGAATCCAATGTCATTCCTGCCCGCAGAGTCCACAGTGCGCTGTAGCAAACAAAGTATGAACCCTGGGGAGTGTGGGACACAAAAGTGCAGGCCATGCGAACATTAGAGAGTGTCTTCTGTGAGCTGACATGTGGGTGCTGGGACCTGAACCAGGGCCTTTGCAAGAGCACAAAATGTTCTAATCGAGGAGCGGTTTCTCCCAAGTCCTCCTTACCTATGTTTAATCGTGTTGTCTTCTGCTATTTGGTTGTGTGATTTCCTCAGTTTTGAATACTAACCCCATCAAGAATATGAGTCACAGTCTCTCACAATCCACAGGCTGCCTTTTCATTTTGTTGTGTTTTTATTTAGTAACTATTTAGTTTGATGTAGTTCTTCTTGGTATTGATGCTTTCCCTGTGATAGCCAATAAAATAAAATAAAGCCTTCTGTAGATGATAGTGTTAGAATTGGTTTGTCCAGCTCAGGGCAGGGACTTCTTTGCCTGGACTTTGGGACTTGATACTCAAAGGCTATGTGTGGAGGAGGGAGTGTGACAGACCCACAACAGACAACGATGTGTGTGCATTAATGACAGAGATTACAAGGGCCATGGCCACTCTGGCTGAGAATCATCAGAGAAACCATGAAGATCCTTCAAGAGAGCCATCAGGCAAGATGGCTGGACAGACAGGAAGTCACTTGTTTACCCATGACTCCTTCTCCACTGGGTGACAGGTGACTTAGAGGGCATGGGAACACCTTCCTATCAGGTTACGGCCGCCTGGCGGCTAAGCAACTTACCTAATATCGTCTGACAGAAGACAGAGAAGGGGCCTAAAATGTAAAAATTTCAGTGCACAGGCAGCTGTCTTTTAGAGCCTTGGGGAATTCAGGTGGGCAAAGGACAGAATGCAAAGTCAGCGTCTTCTGCTTCAAGGCAGTGCTGACACATTTCATCCACCAAAATTGAATGTTTCATACTTTTTTTCTGACAGCTGTAGTCATCAAACATACATTGATTTTTTTATTGTTCATTTTGATTCTATACTCAACTAAAGAAAATTTCTAGGAGGTACAGTAGCTGTCCTTTTAACTTCAGGTGGACATACCATCATATCTAGGGACAGCAGGGGTCTTACATCTCATCCAGGCAGCTGTGACGCAGCCCTAAACTAAGCTTTATTCTCTCCTTAGCTGCCTTGGGGCATTTGGTTCCTGGAGATGACCTGTTAGGGAGCTCCTAGCGAGAAGGCTACAGGGAGACAGACCTTTACTGACCTCCCTTATTGGCTTCAATGGCAGGGAAGGAGGTCCTTTGAGTGTTTAATGTGCTGTTAAAAATGCCATCCAATTTGGTAGTGTTTATAATAGGGTTCATTCTGACAATGTGTGAACATAGCAGCTGCTGTTACACAAACTGTGTCACTGTTTCTATTCCATAACACCCCTCCCCCCCAGTAAGATCTTATTAGTAACATAGTGATGTGCTTAGTGATCTTATCACAAGTCAGTGAGGATGAGCGCCCCAACAAATATAAAATGGTTAACCCAACTGCAAATGCTTATGGCTATTGTTACTGTTAACAATGATTTTAAGATGGGGTGCTTTACTTACATACTACAAACTACGAAGATGATAATGTTGGGTGGTATTGAAAAGTGCATGCCCTGTGATGATGGAATGATTTTGATGCTCCTCAAGATAAATAAAAGTGACTTTTCCAATTTTTTTGCCCCTGCATGTGCACTGGTTTATGATGGACTAACTTCATAGGGCTGGAGGAAGGGGAATATGGTTTTGCACTATTCAATAGGGAATTTAAAGGAAAATCAGATCACGTTAATTTTCAATCATGGAGAATATAATAAAAGGAATGTCAGCAAACATGTATCTTAGATCCATTTACAAATAACAGTTCTACCACACCTGTCACTGTTACTCCCTGAGCTGTGTGCTGTCTACACATCTGTTTTATGTCATTAAATTTTGAATGCATAGTTCATATCACCAATTGGTACTTTGATCTTTTAAAAATAATTCTAAAAGAGTATACAAACCTCTAGATACATTTTCTGTTCCTTTTCGTGTGTATGGGCATTCCTCTCTTTGAAAAATGTTATTTGTTTTAGAGTTTCATTTGACAGATTTTGTTCATATTGTCTGCCCAACACCTCTCAGATTCACCTCATGCCCTGTGTTCTATTTTTTTTCCTTCCCATCAAGTCCAATTTGCGTGGCCTAAATACTGTTATTAGGAGATGCATCTTGAGATGTCATCTTGAGATATGTTCATGATATCCATCATAAATTATGGAGAATCTGTTTTTAATGTTTCCCATATAGACTACCAGCATCCACTGTGATCACAGTTAAATCACTCCTAAATTAACATTGAGAGCGGTGTGATATTTAAAAAAATAACAGTTCAACCACCTCACATTGATTCGTGGACATTATTTCAAACCACTGACTCTTAGGTAAGATGTCCCAAAGTCTTTCTGATCACTCACTGTTTATGAAAGACACCTCTAAAATGTGATACTCTAGAACTTGATTCCCTTACTTACAATGAGGTTTACATATGGTGTTGGAGGTTACATACCGGAACTGTGTAACTCGAACAGATAAAATTGACTGACTAATGAAAATCTCACAGCAAACTCTGCCTCAGAACTAAGTAGGCAAGGGGCTCAGAGACATAAAACAGGATGAGAGCTCAAACCTGGAGGAATAAAACAGCGTTATTTCACTTATTTATTAGATGTTTCTTACCTAGAAAATAGTCCATGTTGTGGGGAATACAGCGAAGACTGAAGAAGCAATTCTGCTCCAACATACGTACTGTACACACAAGTCAAATACAGACATGTTCTAAAATAGATTTCACACACGTCAGTCAAACCTGCCATTCCCCTGATGGTGTGAAAACAATGTGAGCACATGTGATTTATGTTTCCCCTCCGCAGTCACTTGAATGTATGTGTACGGGAACAAGGAGAAGCTATCTCTTGCCATGTGGTCTGGGTAACCTACCTGTTCCTTACTTTTTACCTCCCCTCTATTTTGATTATTTCCTAGAGGCAGATGTGTAATCTAGGTAACAGAGGTGTCCTGCCTTTGAGTGTTGGTCTTAGTGTGAGGACTTTCTCACTCAGGCTTACTGAGTTACCTTACGTAAGTTTTGTGACCATGTCACATAAGGCATAACTGTTCTGTGTATATTATGAAATCTCTCATTAGAAAAGAACTTGATGGGGCTTTAAGGATGGCTCAGAGGTTAAGATCACTGGCTGCTCTTGCAGAGGACCCAGGTTCAATTCCCAGCATTTACATGGCAGCTAACACAAGTTCTAGGGTATCCAATGCCTTTTTCTGACTTCCTCGGGCATTGCATGAGACTGTTGCATTTACAAACATGCAAGTAATATACACATACACATAGGAAATATAAAATATAATGAATAAGTCAGGTGTGGTAGCACACATCTTTAATCTCAGCACTCTGAAGGCAGAGGCAGTCAGATCTCTGTGAGTTCCAGGCTAGATGGGGCTACAGGAAGACCCTGTCTCAAAAAGACAAAAAAAAATTTTTTTTAATGTTTAAATAACTTGATTATTTTGGCGTATAGTCTGTTGCACTTCTATCTTTTAACCCTAAATGCCAAAACCACAATGCTAAAATGGTGAAACACGTGTGACCCCATGGAATGTAACCCAGCAGGAGAGCACACACAACTTAAACACGAAGCTAGTGCCTGATAACGGATATCATGTTTGCAATATGACATAAGCATCAGCTATTTCATATGTGGCATAATTGCATGTATTGATTAATACTTTGAACAAACAAATTAGTAAGGAAAGAGGCTTTGAAAGTGCCCATCCTAGGAGTCAGTATGGTGCTGTTTTACAGAGTTGTCAGTCAGGGGAGGCCTGACTGAAGAGGGGACCGAATAGAGAACGCAGTGAAAGAAGTTATGTGCAAACACATCGGCCAGGCGTGATTCCTGCAGGCCACAGAACAGAGGGTCTGAGGGCAGCATACTCGGCTCGTGAAGGACCAGCAGCAGACAGTTAAAGCAATCTTTGCCAGAGAACAACACGGAATCATGTGTTGAAATTCCTGTTGCGGGGAAAATACTTATGATTGTTATTTCATTAAAGATAATCATAAGCTATAAGAGTTTTGGGCCACGTGATAATAGGATTTCTCTTCTGACTTAATAGGCATGTGTGTCATAGCAAGTCGGGAGAGAAAGCCAAAGATGTGGTACCGGCATGCAGGACAAGGGGTGGGGTCTAATTCTCCATGAAGAAGCTTCTCCATGAAAACTGGTGTTGACATAAGAACTACTGATCTCCCTCCTAAGAATGTACCCAGAGAATGACATACTGCACCTTAGGAATGGGCAGCACTGTGTTCGTTGCTGTTCGGTTCTCTACAGCAAGGGCGTGGAAACAGGTGAATGGATAATAAAAATCATATATGTAATTCATCTCTATTCTAGTCTAAATAAAAATGACATCACTGAATTTTCAGAAAATGGACAGACCTCAAATGTATAGCATGAACACAGATCACTCAGTCTCAAAATGTATAATATAAACTAGTAAATATGTAAACAAATGCGTGTATGTTGGTATACTATAATGTTTAGAAAGAGAACAAGACTTTTAAATAGACAGCAATTTCTTTATACACGAACATACATAATGTGTTCTTTTAAGTTCTTTGAATCCATCTCAAGATACTATGCATTTTTAATGCAAAATAATTCCTTATTTGGATAGTGTTCACATGTGATTCCACAAGAGACTATAACTTTAGAGGGAAGTCTGAATTCCAAATTACAGGGTGTTTTTTTTTTTTTTCATTATTTGATTATCTCTGTAGTCCGAATTTTTTGTAAATATTAATAAGTTTAAGAAATTAAAATTTAAAATGAAAATAATAAAGAAAGCTCTCCAACTTAAAAAGTTATGGCATCTACTTTTATAGTGCCTAGCTTGGAGTATTTCAAAGAGTAGGCACTCAAAACGGGCCTTGTGAATGAATAAAATAATAATTTCCTAACTTGAATTTGTCTGTGAAAATGGAATATAGACAAAACTAAACTTATCTTAAAACATGTCTAGTGAATTTTAGACCTTTCAATGTGTACACACAATGAACGGAGACAAGATAGGGAATTCCCCAATATTTTCACCACATGCAGATCATTAATCGCTTTTAATGATGCCAAGAAACATTCAAGTTCGGATACCATCTCCCAGCGAGTGACTTTGCCAAAAAATTCTTGAGGGTTCTAGCTTATGGAGCGAAAATGACATTGTGCTTCTGGTCTGAGGGTCTTATGGGAAAGCTCTAGGGTGAACAAGGCATGAAGGTTTCAGTGGATTAGAAATTCAGATACTATCATGTGAAGAAATTACACATAGTATTATAGCATGTATAATGAAAGGTTATTTGTCTGGTATCTCTAGTTACTGTTATATTTCTGTACTTATTTTTTAATGTGTTTCATTGTTTTGTATGTGTATTACCAAGCTAGGCCATCTGGAAATGACATTGAAACCTCATCTCTGGGTCCCACCTCTACCATTTCTGAGGTGAAATTTCTTGTCTGAAACACACTTTTGAGAACTGCTACTTATGGTTTGGACAAGTAAATAGGGTGAAGAATTTTTAGAAATAAAGAAAAGAGCTTGCCTTTGGCTATTAAAATAAATTGTCTTAATCAAACATTACACAGAATGTATTTGTAAATTTATATGACAACTTGACATTGACCAAGGAAATAAGCACATTAAATGGAACAAACAGCAAGGTAATCACATAAGTTTGAGTGTTTTGAATACTGACAAAAGTACTGTATTAGAACTACTTTATTTGAGCTAACAGACATGAATCTAAACTCTAAGTGGCAGAGGCAAAACCATCTCTTACTGGAGTTTAAAGTTGAAATTACACATCTATAATTTATTATATTAAAATCAGTGAGGCATAAAATTGTAAGGTGCAGTGTCACATACTATGTAATATTTCTTTGTTCAGAAAATCAAAATCTTTTTGGTGCAACTGTATTTTGATGATGACTTTCTTTCCTGTTTTACTTATAATTCAATCAATAATCTTTTAGGGAAGCTGAAAATCTTTTGAGAATATAAGAACTATTCAATCAAAATGTTTTAAAGGCGAACACAGATCCTGTGAAAACACACAAGGGTGGAACGGATGGTGGTTTACACCTCTGATGCCTGCCTCCGCCTGGAGCAAATCAAAGTGGAATACAAGTTAAAGTCCAGACCCATGTCCTATGTTCAAGCCTTTAATTTAAATGATATATGTCATCCATTCCCTCTCTTTCTTGGTATATTATTTTTCTGTAAGTTAGCACTGATGACTGCCTTCTTTTTAGTGCAGTAACATGCACAGTTTCTTCCTAGTTTTAAATATGCGTCCATATATTTACATTTTAAGAGAAAAACAATTTTCCACATATGTCCTGGAGTCAGGCCATTCTAGATGAAAGAGAAATGTTTTGTACCCAAGAATTACAAGAATGCATGATGCAAAAAATATTTCATTTTCTGTGGAGCACAAATGTTTACACAGCTGTCATCTCTAATGAAAATGGGCAGTTCATCCAAAGACATTCATTATCCCAAGCTATGGATTCAACTCTCATCTGTGTACTTAATTCTTGCCTGGGTGCTTTTGGGGACAGGGTCTTCCTCTAGCCTCTGCTGGCCTGGAACTCATTATGTTACCCAGGCTAAACTCAATCTCACAGAGTCACCTGACACTGCCTCCCGAATTAAAAACGCACCACCATGCCAAAGGAAACTCTAAATAACATTCTTTCCGTGTGGACTTTCTCCATGACCAGGGAACACAGCCTGCTTCTACCAAGCATCCTTTCTTTAGTAGTAACCCTTCAGTGGGATTGACATATTAATTTGGTGTTCCTCAGAAAGAACTTCCCTTCAGCTGCCAACACGACTGTCCCAACCTGGGCAGGTTACATCCGTTGTTAATTCAGTCACTGGTCAAAGATGATATGTGCAACCCTCCAGAGTCAAAGGATGGGGCAGGTTCTCATGAAGCTTGAACATCTGTGACTCAGAAGATTCCAGAACAGTTCATCTCAGGGATGGATACAGACTCATGATTTCTTTTCGGCAGGTAACAATCTGAAACCCAGAGAGACTTCAGCGTGCTTCCAAACATTCCAAATGTCTTCAGATTTGTGCTTTTGAATTCATTTTAAAGATGGGCTTATTTACATCAGAAATAAAAATATCTTTTTACAAATTAAGATTTCATTCTGTTAATACTTCACCCTCCCCTTACCTTCTATTGTTTTTAAAGTACTTTATTATTTTTATTTTATGTATATGAGTGCATTGCCTGTATGTATGTAAGTGCATCCATGTTGTGCTATGCCATGGAGATCAGAAGAGGGCTTCCAAGTCCCTGGAACTGGAGTTCCAGATGGTTGTTAGCCGCCAAGTGAGTGTGGAACTGAGCCTGGGTCCCTGGCAAGAGCAACCATCGTTCTTATCCACTGAACAAACTTTCCAGTCACTTACCTTCTACTGTGTAAAACACAACCAAAAATGACCTCTTTTAAGTTATTTTAAAACAGCTAAAGAGATATTTAAGATGAAGATGTGCAAATAGAATGTTTCCTCCTCTACAAGAACAAAATTTCTCCCAAACAAATTTCTATAGGAAATGAAAATTTGATGCATCATTTCCCATGTTCATATTAGCATTCAAATATACATGCATATTTCCATTATAAAATAGAAATTTTATTAATCAAAGGGCCTCTTTGTAAACTCTAAATCTGCAGACCAATACTCTGCCAAAAGCCCTGCATCTGCCTTGCCGCCCCTAGAGAAGATCAAGCTCAGTAGATGACCAGAGAGCCCTTGCCCTGCTGGGGTTGCAGACCTTGGCTGCATTATTTCAAAAAATACACAAAAGAATCCAGGATATGAGGAAAATCTCCCATCACATTTTTCTGTTCTGAGATGTGCATTCTCTCTAATTCATTTTAGTTATATTAGAGATTAGGAGGTAAATTTCAAGACTGCAAGTAAAATACTCTCCTATGATCTAATGACATTTCAGTCGCATTTATAAACAGAGATGGTCAGAACATGGCACTCTTGTAAAGAACTGACCAGGCTGTGTTGAAGCTCTGTCTTCCTTTGCTACCTCCAATTGCATCAGGTGTGAGCATACACAGGTCCTGTGCAAACTCAAGCAGACAGTAACCCAGCATAGAACTGGGAAAATGAACAACAGACCTCAATCTTATCCAAAAGAATATTGACAAATCATTGCTGCTGGATGAAGAAGAGCTGATCTTCCTAAAACAAGGGACTCTAGAGAGGCTGACTAGACTCAGTGGATCTACTTGCACTGGGGAACGACTGGGGGGACCGACAACACAGTGGGCCTGACAGGGATGACCTAGTATACGGGCTCCACTGGGGACAGGGGAGCTACTGGAGGGTGCCAGTGGGGATGGGGGTATAAACATTAAGATAGTTCGAGCTGTTCTATATGAAATACAGAAAAAAAATCAATAAAGAAAAGAGTTGCTGCAACATAGGAAGGATTGTTTCTCTCAGAACTTGGTAACCCATGGCTCAACAGCGGCTGCCCAGGTTTTTTCATTCTGTCCATACATGAATGTCAAGAATAGTGGGGCTCTCTTGATTCACCCCTCCCACAGACCCTTTACACAGGGTAGATTTGTGGAGACTGGATCCAAATTCTCAACCTTGTACCCACAGATAAGGGTAGGTCCCACCCCTCATCAAAGAAGCTACTTCTGCAGCGGAGAGAGACAGTTACAGAAGCCCACAACTGGACAAAAGGCAGAGATCAAGCAACTACTGATGGTCAAACCAGATGGATACTTCTAAAATGTAACCACTACACCTAAGTCTCAGGGATCATCAAGGAAAGTTGCAGGGTTTTAAGAGCCAGAGGACCAGGACACTTGCTGCCAAATAGTGCCTTCTAGACATGACAGGAAAGCTTCACCCACAAAATCTCCATGGCAACCTAAACAAACCTGCATAAAGACAGCACCGGTTGACATCCAACGTGATGGGGGAAATTTCATGAGGTGCCTCCTGTAGACTAATTCATATTTTTCCAGGGACAAACTCCCTGATGTTATCCAATCCCAAGTGATCATTCCTAAACATTCATATATATTACATACACATATGTACATATACATTTATTTATATGCATATGTATATATATGTGTATTTGTGTTACATTTGTTTACATACACATGTTCACATATTGTAACAATAATAATTACAGAAGAGGCCACAAAGTTGAGAGGGACTAGGCTACATGGTGGACCGGGAAAGGGTTGGTTGGAAGTGATATAAACATAGGACTCATGTCTGAAATTCTAAAAAATATAGCCTAGTAAATAAGGTTCTGTATCAATACATAATGTTGAGTTGATACTAAATATAGTATATAAATATGTATATACAGTTATCATTGTGTAGTTTTTATTAAACCTGGAATAAAAATATAGCTATCTGAAGATAGCAGTTAAATTATTAAAGAAATACATTATGAAGATAAAATTAAACATATTTCAGGCTGGGCCTGCTGGCAACCCCTTTAATCCCAGCATTCAGAATGTGGAGGCAGGTGAATCTCTGAGATTGTAGGCAAGCTGGTCTACATAATGAGTTTCAAGTCAACTGGGGCTACAGGGCAACCCTGTCTCAAAAGAAATTAAAGTAGTTCAACCTCCAAATTTAAATAAAATTATCTGATGACTAGATAGATAATAGACAGAGAAAACTGAAACCTGGTGGGCAACATATAGCAATTTACAATCCCACATTCTGTAGCTTGTAAAGTACTTTACCCTAATTACATTCCAGCAAAGGAATTTGCATATCTGTCACTTCATGGTCATCTGTTATATCATGACGCAAGTCATTTTTCAGTGTTATCTATAAAGGCCATGTAGCTTAGACATGTAGGTTCTTTAAGTGACACATATGCAAATACGGATGACTCAGTCTTACTGTGTTTGTGCATGTCTGTGAATGAGCTTGGTGTCCACGTGCTGTATGTTGAATGCACACATGTATATAAGGAAGGTACACCCATGCCCCTTGGGAGGACAGAGGAGGAACACTATTACTCTATTGCTGTCTGTGACGTTTCCTGGGGGCAAGGTCTCTCATTGCACCTGGAACTTGCCTTTTTGCCCAGGCTGGTGGCCATCAAGCCCCAGTAATCCTGTGTCTGCTGTCCCCAACACTGGGTTATAAGCATTCACCATGCCCATCTTCATACACAGACACTGGGATTTGAACTCAGGTCCTGTTGTGCTCTTACCTCCGGAACCATCATACCCAGCCATAGGATTTTCTAATTATAATTGTAACTGACCTATTTATTGGACTTCTGTCCATCACGTTAACTCAATTCATCGTACACACCCCTGTATGATAGCTATTGCTCATATAACAAATGAAAAACAGAATCTCAGAGTAAGAAAATGCCCAAGTTCACACAGCAAACAAGAACAGGCCAACATTCAAACCCAGACTGTGGCTCTGGAGGCTGCCATGATTGCCTCCCAGTCAGCATTTTAATTCTTTTGTGAATTCTCAACTCTGGTATAAGATGAAAAGTCTGAATGTCAGAGGAAGCCAAGACGTGTTGGGTGTCCCAGAGAGCAGCTCCCTTGTTCAGTATTAGCTACTGTGTTCTATAGACAGAAGGCCAGCTTGCCTGTCAACTCTCTACATAGGGATGTGTGCATTCCTGTCGGCTTGCTTGCATACATCTACCACAGACCTATGCAGAGGTTGATCTCATTGGGACAGAGACTCTGAGATGGACGGATCAATATAGCAGAACTACCAACCTGGACCTGAACACGAATGGGAAAAATGACAGGAAAATGCTGACTAGCTCCATGGGGCGGTTGAGGCTGTGCCGCCGTACCACAGCAGAGACAGGTGGGGCAGACAACCAGACCAGCACCTGGCTCCAGGTGCAGCTGACCCTGCAGAAAGGACAGAACGTGAGCACGGCAATTTCTGCGGTTAAGGGAACTCCAGGAAAGACCCATGAGCCCGGCAGAAACTGAGGTCCTTCAACGCTGATGGGTGAGTTCACACATGTGTACACTAGCTTCACATCGTGCAAACAAACCAATTCATTTTATATGTATTAGAATTAATGTCTGTCTCCTTTGAAAAGAATAAATATAGACCGTAAATATATTTTCATGCGTCTTAAATTATTTTCTTCTGTACTGCAGATCTGGGGATTAATTTTCCAGATAAGTTCAATTATTATCACATAGTTTTTTTTTCATTTACTCATATTTTTCTTTGATATAGAGATGTTTTAAGGTAGTTTACAGAGAACTTTCGTGAATATTGGAATTATAGGCATGCAAAGAATGCTGTCGGGACAGAGAGAGACCTAGAGTGGGACAAAAGAGAGGGTGGTGATAAAGCTAATGTTGTCTATTTTAAATGGTGAGAAGATGCTCTGCCTTTTAAACATGGGACATGAATTTAGTGCTGGGTTCCCACACAGCAGAAATAACAGAAATAAATGCACAGGAAGGGTCAACGCTACATAACTACAATTTCACCTGAAGATCATGGGAATTATCAACCCTTCTTCTGAGGATCTCACAGAAATTCCATTTTTAGCTTTTCGTATGATTATGTGTCAATGACAACTGATCCTCATATACAAAGCTATAAGCAGAAACAAGTATCCAGGTGGCAGAACTTGAATCGTTCACACTGGTGAATCCTTTCAACTGTGGAGCTCAACAGAAGAGGATATGGCAAGCCTCCGGCTCAAACAAAACAGCAGTTCGTACGGGAGGTTTCATGGAAATTACTTCTGGAAACATGATTAAAAGAGGAGACAGGCAGCTATAGCTGAGAAAGGAAGTCCACCAGAGGAGCTGGCAGGGACAGACACGTGAAAGCACAGTAGGAGAATTAATTCAATCAAGTAGATGTTTTGGTGTCTCTGATGCAGCTTAAGTTCAACAAGAACTTAAAGGAGGTGTCAAAATATTGACAAAGGATCAGGCCAAAGTATCACTTAGGCACCATGAACTTAATATGACAAAAATATTATATTCAAAAGTATTTCCAAAAATGTAAAATTTCAAAATGTAGATTTATAAAAATAATTTTATCATCAGGACAAGGAAAAGACTGTTCTCTTTCTCATATCAACCTTGATTAGGAGGTGAGATCTGATCTATACACTTATAGTGTTAAGTTAGCAGTACCATTTTATCCTGAGAGGACAGTGACATTCATTTCTGCAATCACGAACTTTGATTGACCTATTTTTTTAATTATGATACTTCTTAAGATTGATTCACAGACATTTTGATAAATTTAGTATTTAAGATCGGGTGATGTAACTGGAGAGAAGCCTCAGCACTTCTTGCAGAAGACCCTAGTTCAGTGTCCAGAACTCACGTCAGGGAGCTCACAACCAGTTGCACTGCAGCTCCAAAGACTGAACACCCTCTTCTGGTCTCCACAGACTCTTGCACATATGAGGCATGTTCACAAAGGCACATAAAAGAATAATGAAACCTACCCAATGACTGTATATCCATACACACGCACCAAGGAGCCAAGTGCAACCGACCATGACTAGTAATAATCAGATACATACAGATGAGAGACGCATGTGCCAACATCTTGGTGTTATTAGCAAAAACAATCAGTCTTTCTGTAAGAAACAGTATATTTTAAAATGAAATGGAGATCTTTTTTAAAGGTTAAAAACTCATTCAATTTTATATCTTACAGGGTTTATACTGAGTTCAATATTGTGTAACTGTATTAATTCAACTGTGAACCTAAAAATTTTAT
>NW_008351897.1:184106-196473 GCF_000622305.1 Nannospalax galili | reverse complement strand
CGAAACCCGGGACAGGCCGAACCTGGGCAGAGAAGCCACACGAAGGGCCCCGACTGCTCGTCGGTGAAGGATTCAAGCCAGCGCGGAGAACTCCGGAGACCTTTCAGCAAGGTATGTTCCCTGTGATCTACGTAGTCCCGTTTCTCTTTGTTAGTTTCGTTTTCGTCTTATGTTGTTGTCTGTTCTGTAATTGTGGGAAACGGGGTAAGGTTTGTACTTCTCCCTTTTGTGATCTTAATTGGACCGGCGCTAAGGCTCGGATAGATAACCGAGCAGCCAGAGCCCCTCCTGTAGATAAAGGAGTTATGGGCCATTCTCCCAGTAAAACTCTCGTAGAAGCGGCGCAGGCGCTGCTTAAGCAGAAGGACCTCAGGGTCCCTGACCGGGTGCTGCGGAACTTCCTGAAAGAGGTGGATCGTGTGGCTCCTTGGTTCATGGTTTCAGGCTCCTTGACCGAAGGTTCTTGGAACAAACTGGGCAAAGACTTAGCGAGGGAACGAGAGGCAGGCACGCTACGTGCGGGTGCATGGCCGATTTACAAACTACTCAAGTCATGCATCGGGGATGAAAAGTGCAGAGAGAAGATCAAGGAAGGGCAGAAAGTACTCATAGATCATCAGGATAGTTTATCAGAAGCTGAAAGGGGTGAAGGGACAGAAGGAGACAAGTCCCAAATACAGAAACTAAAAGGGAAAGATAAAAGTAAATGCCAGAATCCAAGATGTGCACAGAAACCTAGACCACCCTCCCGGGAGGGAGCGATAGGGGGGACAGGAATCTATCCACTCCTTGATGAATTCAAGCATTTCACCCTTGACTCCTCTTCAGATGAGGAGGAGGAGGAAGAGGGGAAGAGAGAGTCCCATGAGGACTCCGATGAATCCTCTGAGTCACAAGAGGAAATTCAGACCCGGAAGGGGGCCGGTAAAGGCCCCACGCCGCCCTATTCCTTGGGGTGGAGCCCTGGTCATGAGGTGCCATCGGCACCTCCGTATGCGGAAGTCTTCGGGCCCACGCCCGGAGGGGGAAAGACGACTTTTCTGTCAGCCAGGGAGCGTAGGAAACTAAATGATGCCTACCCTCAAGCATTCCCTGTGTGGCAAGATGCCAACAATCAGCGAGGCCATTCACCTCTGGATTTAAAAAAGTTGAAAACTTTAGTGGAGGCTGTACAGACTTACGGGGTGAGCGCCTCGTTCACTACAGCTCTAATAGAAAGACTGGCCACTGATGCCATGACCCCTGAGGACTGGTACAGCACAATAAAAGCTTGCCTCACGGCAGGACAGTATCTAGACTGGAAGTCCATATATCAAGACTTATGTATGACACAGGCAAAGCGGAACGCCAATAATCAGCGACCGCATTGGACTTATGACATGCTCACGGGGCAGGGCCAATTTGTTAATAATCAGAATGGGTACCCTGTCGAAGTCTATCAGCAGATCAATGACGCTGCGGTGAAGGCCTGGAAAAGCCTCCCCAACAAGGGCCAGGTTGCTGGGAATCTTACTAAGATTATACAGGGGCCTACGGAGCCTTTCTCTGACTTTGTCGCGAGAATGATGCAGGCTGCAGGTCGGATTTTTGATGATGCAGAGGGAGCCATGCCGCTTATAGAACAACTTATTTTTGAGAATAGCACAAGAGAATGTAGAGCTGCTATCACCCCATGGAAAGGAAAGGGTATCACTGCATGGATGAAGGCATGCAGAGAAATAGGCGGGCCATTGTCCAATCAGGGTCTTGCAGCTGCGGTCCTTGCGGCGCAGCACGCTGCAGAACTTAAATGTTATAGATGTGGCAGGAAGGGACATATGAAGAAGGACTGTCGAGGGCCACCAATGCCTTTCTCGGGCCAGCCAGGAAAGACTCCAGGACTTTGTCCTAGATGCAGAAAGGGAAGACATTGGGCAAGGGAATGCAGGTCGGTAAAAGATATCCAGGGGAAGCCCCTTCAAGAGCAAGCTGCTGCACAGCCAAAAAACGGGAACAGGGGCCCTCGACCCCAGGGCCCGGGACAAATGTATGGGGCATTGAAAGGGGCGAGTCTTTCCCAGTTACAAAGGTCTGTGAAGACACCTCAGCCCGGAGGGCGACCAGTGGATCCGCAGGACTGGACCTGCGTGCCACCACCAGAACAGTATTAACTCCCGTCATGGGATGTCAACCAATCCTTTCAGATCTTGCTGGCCCACTCCCAGATGGCACTGTTGGGCTAGTGATTGGCCGTTCATCGGCCTCCCTGAAAGGACTCACGGTTCATCCGGGAGTTGTGGACCAAGACTACACGGGCACCATTCAAATACTCTGCTCCTCCCCACGGGGAATATCTGCGATATCCCCCGGGGATAGAGTGGCCCAGTTGCTAATTTTACCCAGCTGTCATCAAGACTTTCCCAGTACGGGAGTAACTAGAGGGGAGAAGGGTTTTGGTTCTTCGGGAGGCCAACATGCTTATCTGTCCCTTGGCCTACAAGACCGTCCCATGTTAGCCTTATCCATAGAAGGAAAGAGGTTCCAGGGATTATTAGATACTGGGGCTGACACCAGCATAATTTCTGCACACTGGTGGCCGTCCAAATGGCCTCTTACTCGATCCTCTCAGCCTTTAACAGGCCTCGGATATGAGGATACTCCATCACTGAGTGCTCGACCCTTGCACTGGGAGACTGATGAAGGACAGAGAGGAACCCTTATACCTTTTGTCTTACCTCTTCCCATTAATCTTTGGGGAAGAGACTTACTGCAGCAGTTAAAATTTACACTTACCAATGACTATTCTCCTCAAAGTCAGCAAATGATGAGGGACATGGGATGCGTCCCAGGACATGGATTAGGAAAAAATCTGCAGGGACGTACCAGCCCTGTCACCCTGAAGGAAAAGCTAGATCGAAAAGGGGTGGGTTTTTCATAGGGGCCACTGAGGAAGCTATCCCCATCAACTGGAAAACGGAGGAACCGGTATGGGTTCCTCAGTGGCCTTTGCCCTCCGATAAGCTTAAAGCAGCAGAGCAGTTGGTACAGGAACAACTTACTCTGGGGCACCTAGAGTGCTCCCAATCTCCATGGAATACACCCATTTTTGTAATCAAGAAAAAATCAGGCAAATGGAGATTGCTACATGATCTCAGGGCTATCAATAATCAGATGCAGATAATGGGTCCGATACAACGAGGTCTACCTTTACTGTCAGCGCTGCCCTCTCATTGGCATATTATTATAATTGATATCAAAGATTGCTTTTTCTCCATTCCTTTAGCTATTCAAGACAGAGAAAGGTTTGCCTTTACTTTGCCCAGCATAAACCATGAGGAACCAGATAAACGATTCCAATGGAAAGTTCTGCCTCAGGGCATGGCAAACAGTCCCACTATGTGTCAGCTTTATGTGGCAGCGGCTATTCAGCCGGTCAGGGATAAGCATAAGTCCTTGAGGATTTGTCATTACATGGATGACATCTTGCTCTGTCATGCCAACTTGGACAGTTTACATCAGGCATTTGCGGATCTGTCCGTCCATCTACAGGCCAAGGGTTTGCTAATAGCGCCTGAAAAGGTACAAGAAGGAGAGGTGGCGAATTTTCTTGGGTCCACAATATTTCCTAACCATATTAAACCTCAAAAACTAACTATCAGAAAAGATAACCTAAAAACCCTGAACGATTTCCAGAAATTATTAGGAGATATCAACTGGATAAGGTCCTATCTGAACTTACCTGTTGCTGACCTTAAGCCTTTATTTAAAATTCTTGAAGGTGAGCCAGCCATTACTTCTAGTAGACACCTTACCAAGGAAGCCGCTAGGGCATTGGCCAAGGTAGAAGATAGGCTACAAGAGGCAACACTTTCCAGACTGAAGCCTTCCAAACCATTCCAGTTG
Source organism: Nannospalax galili (assembly GCF_000622305.1). Taxonomy (NCBI): domain Eukaryota; kingdom Metazoa; phylum Chordata; class Mammalia; order Rodentia; family Spalacidae; genus Nannospalax; species Nannospalax galili. Next base: position 192,591 of record NW_008351897.1, on the reverse strand, counting down.
TGTGTCCTTCCCTCTCCTCAACAACCTACAGCTGTACTCTGGCAGTCTGGACCTTTACTGTGGATTCATCCGCAGTCATCCCCTGGGAAGGTACTGAGTTATTATCCTGAGCAGGTTGCGAACCTAGCTCTGAAAGGCCTTCAGTCTGCTGTGACCTACTTTGGACATATGCCTAATTGTATTTTGGTTCCTTATACTGCTCAGCAGGTGGATGTCCTTAGCTCCACCATAGATTCTTGGGCCATATTGAGATGCATCTTTCCGGGGGAAATAGACAATCATTATCCCAAACATCCCTTGCTTACTTTTTCCTCAACTCATTCCTTTATTTTCCCTAAGATAACTCGACGTCAGCCAATTCTTGGTGCCATCGATGTTTATACTGATGGGTCTAAAACAGGCATAGGTAGTTATGTGATTAATTCACGCCCGGTTCAGGTACGATTCTCTTATTCTTCCCCCCAATTAATTGAGTGTGCCATGGTCTCTCATGTTTTGGAAAAATTCTCGCAGCCATTAAACATTATCTCGGACTCGCATTATGTGGTCCGAGCTGTGCAACTCCTGGAGACTGTAGGTGTGATCTCCATGAAGAGCTCGGTGAGCTTACTGTTTACCAACCTAAAACAGATCATCAGACACAGGACTGAGCCATTTTTTATTCAGCACATTAGGGCACACTCATTGCTGCCTGGGCCCATAGCCAAGGCTAATGACCTCGCTGATCAAGCCACCAAGGCCATTTGCCTTGCTCTTACACCTGAGAAGGCAGCTGCTGCCTTTCATGATCTATACCACGTGCCAGCCCAAACGCTGCGATTGCGCTTTGGTATTTCACGAGCTGCAGCTCGAGAGATAGTTCAGAAATGTGCCAACTGTGCGGACTTCAAGAGCCCTCCCTATCCGGGAGTCAACCCCAGAAGACTTTTGCCACTACATGTTTGGCAGATGAATGTCACTCATATTTCCAGCCTAGGTAAGTTACAGTTTATGCATGTCTCCATAGACACCTGTTCGGGTGTGATCCATGCCACCCCCTTGGCGGGAGAAAAGGCACTTCATGTTATCACTCATTGTCTAGAGGCTTGGGCCACATGGGGTAAAACCCGTCAGCTCAAAACAGACAACGGGCCTGCTTATACATCTAAATCATTTCAACAATTTTGTCAGCGCATGGGAGTGCACCATGTCACTGGCCTACCTTATAACCCTCAAGGCCAGAGAATTGTGAAACGAGCCAATGGAACCCTCAAAGCCTATTTACAAAAGCAAAAAGGGGGAATTTACCCCGCAGGGGGACAAAAGGCCAATATTTCACTTGCTACATTTACCTTAAATTTTTTGAATTTAGATGCGCATGGCCGATCGGCTGCGGATCGACATGCCAATCATGTCCCCATCTATGAAAAGGTTAAGTGGAAGGATGTTCTTGATAATCAATAGAAAGGACCAGATCCTGTATTAATGAGATCCAGGGGAGCTGTTTGTGTTTTCCCACAGGAACAAGAAAATCCTATTTGGGTCCCTGTGAGATTGACCAGGACAATGGATTTCCGATCGGCAGAAGGAGGCGAGACAACTCAAGATGAAGAGGATAATCATATGGATCCTGAGCACCAGCCTGATCATCATCATGAAAACAAACCCAGTGAGCCTGACGGATGAATGCTATCATGGTTACTCTGCCGACTTTACAAGGCAAAGAAAAGAGATAAAATCATCCTAGCCCACGCGTTCGCTGCCATAGAAGCCGGAACATTGCCCCAGATTTGGCTAAGCATGCTACATGATTAAAGTCGAGAGAGCTGCTTCTTCACTCGATCTAGCTAAGACATTAAGATTGTTAAATTGGCTCTATAATGCCTTTAAATTTTGCATATGTGAGGTTGTTCTTCTGCTTCTGGATGCTCTACAGATTTCTGAGATAAAATATATTCATAGACATAGCCATGTTTCCAGGCGATATTGGCCAATGAGCAACACACTTCCCTACAAGTATGGTTGAGCATGATCCAACGTTGAGGCCTATCCTGCCGTCACTGCCCCCTCTGGGCACAGGTTCCCATTGCACTGGGGATGCACACTGGCATGGATCCCTGCAGTTCCCAGGGCTCAGGTTCCCATGGCACGGGATTAGGACCCAAGTGCAACCGACCATGACTAGTAATAATCAGATACATACAGATGAGAGACGCATGTGCCAACATCTTGGTGTTATTAGCAAAAACAATGAGTCTTTCTGTAACAAAGTATATTTTAAAGTGAAATGGTGATCTTTTTTAAAGGTTAAAAACTCATTCAATTTTATATCTTACAGGGTTTATACTGAGTTCAATATTGTGTAACTGTATTAATTCAACTGTGAACCTAAAAATTTTATAGCCACTTTTGAAAGAAATATATCTTTGCTCTGGAAATTGTTATTGAGTATGTTAAAGCTGTAGTGAAATGCTTCTTCTAAAAAATAAAGAAAAGGAGTAATGACTTCAAAACACGTTGTGTCTTATTTTCCTTGTCAAAACTTATCATTGATTATTTCAAATTGGTTGAAATTCATTTTTATATAATATGCCAAAATCATGGTTTTCAAAATCATATTTATTTGATCACAAAATGTGTTGGGAGTGACCTGACATTACTAGTATTTATATGCTGAAAGGCTTTATCATGATGCAAGCTAGTTTATGGAAAAATATTTAACATTAAATAACATAAATTTTTATATAAAAACTGAAGTAAATAAAGTTCAAGTTGAGATATTGAAATATATTTTTAATTGAATGACTAATTAAAACTTTAAAGCCTAAGGAAACTTTAAACATAATATTTTTAATTCAACAAAATTTGAAGTCAGATATTATGATAACTAAATTAAGTGAAATTTATACACATAAATATTAACTTAGGTATAGAATTCAATATTTAGTGCCCTGGAAGAGTTGATATACACTGCTGATAAAACTTTTATTTAGCAGTGTTCAATTCAGAAAAGATTAAAAGTCATGTTATTAAATTTATAGATATTGAGGATGGAGAAATGGCTTAGTGTTTAAGAGAAATCTCTGTTCTTGCTAGGGACCTGGGTTTGGTTCCCAGCACTGACATAGCACCTCTCAACCATCTTTAACTCTCTTTCCAGGGGATCTGATGCCCTCTTCTGGCCTCTGCAGGCACTGCATGCTCATGGTGCACATATATGCATGTAGGCAAAATACCCATACACACAATATTTTAATATATACATATTAAATATAACATGTTATAGTATACATAATATGTTACACAGATATTTTTTCTTTTATCATCTAGATTGTAATGTGGATTAGGTATTATACATACGTCTACTGCTGTAAGAGGGGTTTATTTTAGCTTACACTTCCAGAGGTATAGTCCCAGACTGGGAAGTGCGAGGGAGGACCTTGAGGGCAGTGTGACAGGAGGCAAAGGGATCAAATCTGTTCACCATATAGGAAGCAGGGGGAAAAAAACAGCAAGTGGTTCAGGCCCCAAGACCTCAAAGCCCACCCCCACCGATGTACTTTCTCTAGCAAGGGTCCCCTAAATATTTCATAATCTTCCCAATTCACATCAGCACCTGAGAACCAAGTATTCAGATCCATGAGCCTGTGAGGACCAGTTCATGTTCAAATAACCACAGTTAGCTCAGAACCGATTTGAACTCTGTGATTATTGAAAAGTAGTCATCCTGCTAACGCTGAATCCAAACTCTTTATGAACCACTGCACACACCTCAGAGCGGGCTTCCTGCAGGCATGGAGGTCTTTCTCACCGCAAGCTGTAGTGCTTTAGTTGTTGCTGTTGTTTTTTGCATGACTCTCAGCAACATTGGCTGCCATAGAAGTGTCTGGCATCACCCTTTGCCCATTCGATCTCTTCTTAGGCGGCTGCTCTCTTCCACCTGAAGTGCCTCTCAGCACCCTCCCTCACCCTGTCACACTCCCCTGTCACACTCAGGTACTGGACGCATCTACTCCTCACCTCAGTCCGCTGAGCCTCAGTCTTCGTCCCTCACAGTACCTCTCACATAGAGTGGCGTGTGCATGGATTTCTGCTAAACACATACTTCTTGCATGGGTGAGCTCCTTCCTGAAGCTTTAGAAATACAGGGTTAATTAGAGCAGATGAGAGATCTAATGTATTCACTGAATCACAGTCAGGTGGTCACACTCATTTCTGAAGGTGATTGGCAAGCAGCCTAGGCGCAGAATATAGAACTTTTATTAGGTAACTGGTCTTAGCTAATTGCGTAGATAGTACTTTATAATGTATGTTTTATAGCAAAATTAGAATTTATCTATATGTATTACATCCATGATACATTGCAAACACCTGAGCTTCTTATGAAAAGCAAAGTCCACAATCTTGTTTGCTGGTTTTGTGGTTTCAGGATCAGTCTTCTCCTATCAGTGACAGCCCTTCACCCCGATGTCCCCTCCTGTGTTCTGGGAATCCCTCTGGAAGGGCATTAATCTGGAAGGTGATTCTAAGCAAAGTGTGCTTTTTCCTATAGTCCATTTCTGATGCATAAACCACTTCTGTTTGTTCTGGCCCCACAACATCTATTGGATTTATCTGAAGTCAAAAAGCAGCCTGTGAAACTGGGATTTCCTTTCTAAATGGCAATTTTCCACCATATCTTCTATCTTGTTAGTGTTAGGGGAAATATTGGGACTCTCAGAGCAATGTGCAAACCACTGATTGTTACAATCTGTAGACACCACCCGCTTTATCCTTTCTCAGGTTAACATACAGCAATGTTTCTAATGATTTTCAAAGTTGTGCACACTCATGTTCAGACCACTAATTTCTGTACATTAAACATGGACAGAGTATTTGAACTTTGTCGGCAATTATAATCTAGTACCATATCATGCACAGACCACCATTTTCTGATTATTTTTAGTGTATGTTCTCAAATTTATTGTGTACCTTTCAATTCTCCACAGTCATTTTGCTTCAACATTTATCTTTTCAGATAGTAACAACACAGTGCCATCAGCATTTATATTTGACAACCACCATTTTGTTTTTCAAACCCAACAGCAGCTAAATCCAGTGTTAGAAACTCTTCACAAAATGAATGATAACTGAGCAGGTCCATTCTCCTTCACCATAGGATGACTTTCCAGGGTCATCCTATGACCCCAAGTGCCAACAGTGAAAGGTTCCAACATGGGATTTTCAACATAACAGAAATGAAATAAAGAAGATAAATCTTCAACATTCATGGCTACAGATGTTTATACTGGCATCATTTCTACTTGTACTTTAATAAGCAGATATGTCTTTTGAAAGAAAAACAATGTCTTGAGAGCAGCGATTCATGTTCTCCACCTCCACAAGATTGACAGGCAGAGTATTGATAGTTGACGATGGTGGTTTCCAGTACTGTCTAACTCTTTGCCGTTGCTGTGTTTTGGTTCATATTGTTTTGTTGTAATTATAATAGCTGCAAATGCACTACTCAGTGAAGGCATACTTTTATATTTAGAAAAAGGATAAAGCAAATTGGATATATTCCTGCTTTATGCAGGTTTTCAAAGGCCACTGTTTCCAGGTTCTGATTTCACTTCTTATGGGAAGTAACTTAGTGATTATCAAATGACCACCCCATAATCCATTAACCCAATGAAAAACAGTGTGTTCATTTTTTTCCTTTCAAAATTATATTTTTTCCAGCACATTAAGTGTCTACTTGTTAAAAGAGGAAGAGTCAGGTCACTTGTGTTATTTTGATATATAAATCAATGCAAAATCATGCATTGGTTAAAGAAACTAAAAATAATAATAGTATGATAGTAATAATAATAATAGGTATATCACCTACTCATGGGTGGTATCATAAGCACATCCGTGGGATTTGAAAAATACAGGACTCTACTGACAGCAGTCTATGGAGGAGATTGTGTTCCTCCAGCTTACCCGTGGCCTTTACTTGGCATTCGCATAAATCTTTTCTGTGCTGTTTCCTAGAGGCTGTCTCCACAGCACAGAACTAGCACGAGCTAATATCCCCCAGAGACATACAGAAGCAAATAACCTGATAATATTTTCTCCTGCTCTCTGGCCAACCTGCCCTCTGTCTGGTTGGACACCAGCCCTTCCCAGCTGTACTATAAGGAAGATTCATGCTTTTCCACAACACTTCAAGAGGTGGTCATAAGACATGCAGAGTCCGTGCACAGAAGAGTGAGGCTGACTGTATGCCACAATAGCAGCCTGCTCTAAGGGAAATGAAATTACAGCACTGCTTAAAAAAAAACACAATTTGTGAGGAAAGGTAGGCTAAGGGCTTTCCTTTCCCTAAATAACAACAACAAAATCCAGCTCAGAAAGATGGAAGCCGCTACAAGTAATTAAAATTTCAAGCAACCCCTCCAGAGTTGGCTAAGAAATGGAAGTACTAGCTACGTGCTTTTACCTGGAATTTCCTTGTGAACTGACTGTGCCTCTGCCCCAAATTCCAACAGCCAAATCTGCACAGATGATTGGGCATTTCAAATTATAGTTATTTTCTTCAAATCCAGCTCAGAAAGATGGAAGCCGCTACAAGTAATTAAAATTTCAAGCAACCCCTCCAGAGTTGGCTAAGAAATGGAAGTACTAGCTACGTGCTTTTACCTGGAATTTCCTTGTGAACTGACTGTGCCTCTGCCCCAAATTCCAAAAGCCAAATCTGCACAGATGATTGGGCATTTCAAATTGTAGTTATTTTCTTCAGTATGTCCTATGTTATATTTAAGCCACACCACATGCATCAACGAAGAATGTGTATCACGTCTGTAACACAGTGAAAAGTGGAAGGAATCTTCTCAGTACACTGGACATCTCTGGCCAACTCAGCCACAAGACAGAAGTTCTAAAGTATGAGTCTCAGGGACGAAAGCCAGGAGAAACTCATAAACCAGGCGATCTGTGCACCCCACCTAAGATGGTTAGTTTGTCAGTGACACTACTTAGAATTACCTGGGAAAATCGTTTATTGAGCAACTGTCAGCAGAGCTGGTCTACGTGGGGGCATGTCTGTGGGGAATTGCCTTGGAAGAACCAGCCTGGAGGTGGGCAACAATATTCCTAGGTTCAGGGCTCCTGACCGTACAAGGGTAGACAAAGGTGCTGAACGTGCATGCGTGCATGATCTCTCTGCTCACGACTGTCGATGTGGCATCCCCAGCTACCTCCAGCTCCAGCCACTGGGACTTCCCAGTAGTAATGGACAGTAAACTGGATTATGAGCTAAAATAAACCCTCTCTACCTTAGGTTGCTTTTGTTAAGGTATTTCATCACAGCAACTGAAATGAAACCAGGACACTACAGTTCATATGCTGAAGGCAGATTCCAATTGTGAAGGTCTTGGGAGGCATACAGGATGGGATAAGACATTACGGGTAGAGTCTGTGATGCGATCGGTACCTTCGTAAGAAGAGAGGAGGCACCATATGGGAACACAGTCTAAGGCAGCCCATGGGAACTCAGTCACCCAAACCCAGAGCACTCTGCTGGAGTAGCTCAAGCTGAAGAAGAAAAGAGATGTGTGGACAGGAAACAGTGAGAGAGTTAGAACCAGAACCATTGTATGACCGAGTCTACCATAGAAGCTGAGTCAGAACCAAGCTCGCTGTGCAACATGAGCCTGGAGATGTCTTGGCTTTGCTGGTTTGAGTGTATTTATGAAAGTGATTTTGATTAAACTGAAAGATTTAAAGTAAGCTTATTTTCTTTTTGTTTTATAATTCTGTACTTCTACATAAGGTCATTGTACCATTAAACACAGACCTGACTTTATTATGTCAGTTTATCCTATTCAGGGCAGGATGAAGACTGCACTGTAAGCACTGAGTGGAGCTAATGCACCTTTTCAGTCATCTACCTTCAAATCCAGGAATTAAGTCCCCCTGCTCTTGAGTGCTGGAAGGTGGTTATTTAAGAGCTGAGTTACTGTCGTCCCCGATCTTCATTTACTGTTCAGATGGCTCCATATGAGAGGCAGGTGACGGAGGGTCGTCAGTTTGTTCCTTGGATTCTTTTGTGAATGTTCTCATTTCACAAACATAAGGGAGGATGAGTGTGGCTCCCCAACACAGAAAGCCACACAGGCAGGTAACATGTCTGGAGCCCCAGTCTTGGGTGTGCCACAGAGGAGGATGGATTGCTCAGGCTTCCTGGCTCCAGCCTGTTGGAAACGGGGAACCCCAAATGGAGTCATGGACCCCATCTCAGAAAATCACTGCAGAGGACAACACAGGCATCCTCCTCTCGCCCTGAGTGTGTACACATGAGTATTACACCTGCACACAGGACTCTTACACCAGTACAAACATGAGTGCTTACACCTCCACATAAGGAGTGCCTACATCTGAACACAGACGAGAGCCTACACCCGCACATAAACAGTGCCTATATCTGAACACAGATGAGAGCCTACACCCGCACACATAAGTATTTACACCTGTTAACACTTGA
>NW_008351897.1:151645-183374 GCF_000622305.1 Nannospalax galili | reverse complement strand
TGGATTCTTTTGTGAATGTTCTCATTTCACAAACATAAGGGAGGATGAGTGTGGCTCCCCAACACAGAAAGCCACACAGGCAGGTAACATGTCTGGAGCCCCAGTCTTGGGTGTGCCACAGAGGAGGATGGATTGCTCAGGCTTCCTGGCTCCAGCCTGTTGGAAACGGGGAACCCCAAATGGAGTCATGGACCCCATCTCAGAAAATCACTGCAGAGGACAACACAGGCATCCTCCTCTGGCCCTGAGTGTGTACACATGAGTATTACACCTGCACACAGGACTCTTACACCAGTACAAACATGAGTGCTTACACCTCCACATAAGGAGTGCCTACATCTGAACACAGACGAGAGCCTACACCCGCACATAAACAGTGCCTATATCTGAACACAGATGAGAGCCTACACCCGCACACATAAGTATTTACACCTGTTAACACTTGAGTGTTTATATCTGTACACACATGAGCCTTCACACACGACTGCTTACACTTGCAGACCCATGAGTGCTTATACCTGTACACATGAGCCTTATACCTGCACATGAGTGTCACACATAAGTATTTACACCTGTTAACACTTGAGTGTTTATATCTGTACACAAATGAGCCTTCACACACGACTACTTACACTTGCAGACCCATGAGTGCTTATACCTGTACACATGAGCCTATACCTGCACATGAGTGTTTACACCAGCACACATGAGTGCCTACATATGTACATACAGGTCTTATACCTGCACACACATTAGTGCTTACAACAACACATGAGTGCTTTCAGCTATATACACAGGAGTGCATGAACACACGTGCATTCCCCCACATTCACATTCACATGTGCACACATACACAAACCCAAACACACACACAAAACAAGATACACTGATTTAATTCTTCATACATTCGCATTCCCTTAATTACCACTTGTGTTATCAGAAGGAAATGCTCCTTCCCCTGACAGCCGTCTCCCCATAAGGACTGAAAAGCAACAACTCTTCCCCTCGTATAAAATTAAGCAAACAACAAACTGACCAGTTACAAAAAAGATTTGAAAGTCACGAGTCCTCGAATGCGGCACTGTCTTCTCCATTACTGTCAGCACACGGTCCTTTTTTCTGATCTTCTACCAGCTATGAAATTGGTTTTTCTGCTTCTGGTTATTTTTAGTAATTAAAGATGAAATGCCTCCCCATTGCTTTCCTGTCACTCTGGGACATCCATTATCCCAGCATTCCTATGAATTAATTACTATCCATATATATTTGATATTTTTTGCTGAATACCTATCAGGTACACAAGTTCATACAAGCTTGCACGTCAGACATGTTCAATGTTTGTTACAGTATCATACATACTTGATGCTGTTTGTTTGATTCACAAACTCATTTCCTTGTTTGAGTTTGATCCACATTAAAATTTCCCAGGATTTAGCTTAAATAAAGCTTATGCTGTGTACCTACATATTCCCATCCGGGATCTCAGCTTTTAAACACTGCCTACATTCTGATAATCCACACACGTTGGTTTCTTTCCATGTGGGGCACCTTCCTGAAATTGCCAGTGTCACACGCACAAGGTTGAAGAAGCAAAACAGCTCTCAAACCTCAATTCCGAATTTCCCATGATGCTTCAGAGCGACTCTTCCTGCTGGAATTTCTTGACTTTTGTGAGGACAGACCCCTACTTCCCTACACCAAGATCCAGCCCTCAGACTCCTTAAGCACTTCATATCTTCCTTAAACATACTTATTCTTAGGACTCTCTTTCACAGGAGCAAAAAGCACTCTAATGTCTCGACTCCCATGAGCGCCCAGCTCCGGTCTTTCAGCATGATCTCCTTTCAGGGTTCCATTTGTATTTACCACTCCAACATCTGACTCCCACCCCTCCATTTACGCTCTCTGGTCTCTGTGACCATGTTTCTTCTCCAAAAGATTTAAGGAATGAGACATTCACACTTTCCCAGACAGAAATAATAGGTATCTTTGCACCCCATCAAATTCTCTAAGACTGTGTGTATTTGCTGCACAGCACACACACTAGTTTCAAAGACAGACCATTCTTGATCCTATTCAGCACGACTTGTCTTAGGCTTTCTTACAGCGCTCAGTAACTTCCTTCACATATTATTAATATTTGAACATTTGTAAAATATGAATACATAATCACAAAAACCTGTTAAAATATATCACAAGCAGGTTTTATTTAATCAATCTCATTATTTGTTCCACACTAGAAAGTTTGTCTCCTGCATAATATCCTTGGCTATGTAAGCAAGTACGGAAGTCATCACCCACACCTGTTCTGAAACCTGGCAGATCATTTTCTTAAAGAATTCGTTTTTATCTTAGTCATGCTTATGACTTCTTATGTTACATTTCTATTTTACTCTCTGTCTTTCACATTGCTGCTATCCAAAATCATGTTTATCCTTCCTATTTTTTAATTCCTAAATTTACTTTTAGTACTAAATTTGATTTTCATTTAATAAACTTGCCTTTAAAATTTCCAGTTTAATTTACAGCTCTGTGTCACTCATTTTGAACACTCAGTAGCACAGGACATCACTTGTAAGCCTTCCTTTAGATGAGAGTCAGGGTCGGATTCGTTCCTACAATTTTGTTTTTGCAAACAATGATGCAGTGAAGATTGTCAGAGACCTTCAGGCTCTTGTGCATGTGAGACAGCATTGTACCTTGGTGGTGTTTATCCCACTGTGAGTCTCCCATGAATATGTTATATCACCCAAGACAGAGCTCTGCACATAGAAATGAGGGGTCCTAAATTAAACAGTATTGCCATCTTGCTTTAGTGAGGTTAGTAAAGGACAAGCACTCTCAGAAGCAAGGAGCTTCCTCCTCACCTTAAGAGAAAGTCATGTATTTGGAGCAGTAGAATTCGATGCTCTGTTGGTTTAAAGATGAAGTGGCGAGATAATAGGGAATTTAGTCAAACCATGTAAGAGGCTGAATTCTGAGAAGAGCACATGAAGGAGCCTAGAAGAATAGTGACTGGATCAACCAGGTAAAAGCTGACCTAATCATATGATTTTGTCCTTGTGTGTACCTCAACCAAGGGCCCAGATAAACCGTCTTATATCTGAACTGAAAGATATTTCACAAAATAAATAGTCAGTTTAGTTCATTGGTTGATCAATTTTAAATTAAATCAATAGGAACTGACACCTGACCGATAGTGAAGATTCAGTGGCAGAACGTGATGTTTCAGTATCTGTACCTTGATTTATGCATAACTCAACTCAAACGTGTGTTTCCTCTCTATGAAAGAATTGTCAAGGCCTCTTCTACCCTTTAGGAATGTACATCACTGTCACCTGTACTTATCTCCTGTGTGATAGCCGACCAGGATCGCTGATACTACCTGACAGCAACTTAGCTCCCATTGGTCAGCCTTCCCAAGCCCTCACGCTCCCCTCTCCAACTTCTGATAGGAACCATTCTAAGATCAAATTTCATGAAATTACCATTTTACATTCTGCATCTGTGGTGGTTTGAATGAAAATGTCCCCCACAGCCTCCAAGTATTTGGATATTTTGTCCCTGGTTGGTGGCACTATTTTGGGAGGTCTTAGACGGTGTGGTCATGCTGGAGGAAGCACCTCACTGGGGGTGGGCTTAGAGACCTTTTAAGCCTTGCCCGATTTCCAGTTGCTCTCTGCCTCCTGTGTCTGTTGCAGGCGTGAGTGCTGTGCTTTCTGCACCTGCCCTCTCCTGCCCCCTCCTGCCCCCTCCTGCCACTGTGCCTCCCCGCCATGACAGACACTGGTTCTTCTGGGACCGTAAGCTCAAATAAACTTTTCCTTCTCTAAGTGGCTTTGGTCAGTGTTTCTATCACAGCAACAGAAAAGTGATTAGTGTATCCTCTGGGTGGGATTTTGTGGGATTTTCTTCGTGTATAGTTACCACACTTGACATAATGTCCTCCAGTGCCATTTACATTGTCACAAATGATAGGATTTCACCATCCTTGTGTCTGCACAGAATTCCAATCTGCATCTGCGGCCCTGCTTTACCTAGTACTAATGCACAGTGACACCTAGTACTAACGCACAGTGACACCACCTAGTACTAACGCACAGTGACACCTAGTACTAACGCACGGTGACACCACCTAGTACTAACACACAGTGACACACTGAGGAAGTAATCAGAGAGGAGTGACACTTATGAGCTGTTGTCTGAGCATAAATGTCCAGCAGCATCTGTTGGGCTCACAGTGAAGTCTTAGCTGCCACTGCACTGATTCGTTCCATGTGAAAATCTACTGCATATTTCTAATTGAATGATGGACACAAAACTGATGTTTATAAATGAAGGCTGAACAAGAGAGTTGTATTGAAATAGGATGCTAATCTAATAAAGATGCATTAACAGACTTGGATGCATTATAATACAAAAAATCAATAGCTATTATTTCTGAAAATGTAACACTTAAAACATTAGAACTTAAGAATAAGCGGTAATGCCTACTTTGTGAAACATGAGATTTAAATAATTACAAAATAGAATTTATTTTTAAAAAATCCCAGAGAAATTCTATTACAACAGATCAATAAGACACCATAATCACCCAAAGGCAACAGATTAATCAATAGCTAAATTGATCCATGAATGATTCAGGAGGAAGGAATCATCTGGTCATTTAGAAGTAGAAACCACACATCAGTAAAGTGAGAAATGTTATAAAACAGAACTAGAGAATAAAGACAGGTACTGCGTGTTTGAAGCTTAGAAATGCCTGTAGTTTCCTCTGAGAAATTAATCTGCTACACTGTGACAGGACAACTGGTCAGTCACAGTGGTGTGTAGGTTGGACAGAGGGGCAAAAACTGGGGTGAGCAGGCAGGAATGACTGTGTTTCATATAACCATGAGGACCTAGGAAGGGCTCTGGGTAGTGAGCTTTCCAATGGACACATGCCAAGGAACTGCTGCTTGTGAGACCCTGGGAATTAGCTTGTGAAAGGATGAACGTAGGCTTTACTAAGACTTTACAGTTAACAACAGGAGAGTGCTGATGACTCAGAAAATTACCTTAAATTCCTAATCCAGGCTGTTCCTGCAAGCTAATCTCCAAACATGACTGTGTGCAGGTAGTTAGATTCACAGATTCACACCTCCTCTGTCCTCTAGCATTTCATCGTTTGAAATGTGCAGCATTCCTATCTGTTCTAAGTCATTCCAGATCAGGATCAGATTTTTCTTTTTCTGTTAATGTGTTTTCCTATTCTAGTGGGTAAGTATTATAGAAAATCGAGCAAACACTGTTCTTCCTGCTAGTACTTGGTAAGTGAGACGACATTCTGATTTGGTAGTGATCAAATAGTTAGCTGAAAGGCAATGTCTGAATCTTCATGAAAAGTGAGCAGTTGACATTTACAGTAGTTCCAGTGGGCAAATGGGCCTAAGAGGTAAGAAGATCACGGCCACGGCTGTGGAATGCAATTTCTCTTAGGTGATTAATACCCTAAAGAATATATCATGCATTAGGCTGCAAAGAAAGTCTCAATACATTTATAATAATTAAAATCAGGTCATGTACAATCTCTGGCCATGGGGGAATAAAATTAAATTTTAAAAACAAAAGAAACACCAGAAATGAAACCAGGAACTCATGGAACACGGGCAACATGCTAGTCAGTAGAAAGAACAGTAACACTGAAGAAACTCAAAGGAGGACTTAAAATTTCCTGAATCAAGTCAGGTGTGGAAGTGCCCACTGTCATCCCAACAGAGAGATGTATGAGTCTTTACAGCCCAGGATTTCAAGATCACCCTGAGCAACACAGCAAGTCACAGTTTCAAAAGATAATAAATTAATAACAAAAATTATTAGTGAAGTAAATGCAAATGGCAAAACAAAATAATAAAAATTGCAGACAGCAGTAACAAGACAGGCTTTTACAATAATAAATATCTAAACCAAAACATAGAGTATTTCAGCCAGGCCTGGTGACTCATGCCTGTAATCCCAGGACATTCAAGGCCGAGGCAAGATTCCTGTGATTTTGAGGACAGCCTGGGTTACATAATAGATACTGTCTCAAAATCCCCAACCAAAACATTGTAAGTATACAGGATCTTGGGGCATCCTATCATCAAGGAAAACCACAGAAGGAAGAAAAGGACAGAGTTTAGAGCAGATGAGAACAAAATGTTAAGTGTGAAATGTTAACAACGTTCATTAACGATATTATAATCCTAACACAACTTTAGGTTGACAAACTTAGAAAAAGAGAACCAGTCCAAATAAATACAATCTGGGATGAACTATGTAATGATACAACAGATACCACAGACAAGCACAGGAACCTTAGTGATTATTATGAACATTTAATACTGAGATGGGGGGCCTGTGGTGATGGGTGAGTAATATACACATTACCTACAGAAACCAAGACTTGAAAGCACAGGAATTCTAACCAGACCATAATGAATAATAATAAAATGTATGTAAATGACTTATCTGGGAATGCTTTCTGTTAGAAATGGGAATTTTACCTAGCCTTGCAACCAAAGGTAATCTTAGGTTTAGAGATCAATTAACTCTTTCTCAGCTTATTTACAGTGTAAACAATTCACAGGCCTTGGTATTGCCTTCTAAGTTAAACATATAGTTTAAATGTTTCATGACCCTTCCTTGCCCCAGACCTAAAATAATATGCTCGTGTGTGTGTGTGTGTGTGTGTGTGTGTGTGTGTGTGTGTGTGTGTGTGAAAATGCCAGCTTTGGAAGCAGCAAACACTTAAAGAATCAGAAAATGTCAAGTCTCCTCAAAGCCCCCAAAGAACCTGAAGGACAGTAACACTTCAAACCCATCTTTAAGGCTGGGGTTTTCCTGTTACCAAAACCAAACAAGGGGCCACAAAGAGAAAACCCGAGGTCAATACCACTGTAGAACCAAATACTAGTGAACTGAATCCTGCAGCAAGTCAAAGTAATTGTTTTCTAGAACTCAGATGAATTTATTCCAGAAAGGTAAGGCTAGTTTAACACTGGCAAATCTATAACATTGGCATGAAGGAAGGTCATATGGGCATCTCAATGGATGCAGAAAACGCCTTTGATAAACCCCAACATTCTTTCATTATAAAAACACTGAAAGATTCCTGTGACGACTCATACCTCCACACACCGAAGGCCGCGCATGCTCATTCCGCAGCCGCTGTTCTGGGTGATCTACAATTATTGGGCTTTGGGCTTTGAACAAGTGGGTTTATGAAGTATATAACAAGCGAAGCTGAAAGCATCGGGAGTCGCAGACAGAAGCAACAGGCAGAAAGACAGCACCAAAACTTCAGACAGATGATCACTAGAGGTTGTCAAGGGGCTCGGGAAAGCAGGAAGGGGAAAGAATCTGAGCTCCTCAGTGCGTGCAGGAATACACCTTCAGCCATTGCACTGAATTCTATCCATGTATGCAACTAATGTGCGCTAATCAAAACTAAGTAAGGGCTCGATTATATCCAGAAATTTTCCCAGGATATTTTATTTAGTTAAGCTAAAACTAAGTTTTGACTAAGCTATAATTAAGCTAAGAGTTTCCTACCTAAATATCTTGTTTTATCATGTCTTGTAATGCTTAGTTATCTTCTTTTTTCTTTCTCTATTTTGTGTATTCTCTTTTGTATCTAAGGTTTTATATTTTAAATACCTTTTCCCATCAGGATCACTAAATCACAGCATTGCAATTTTATAGCCAAAACCTTCATCTGTTACACTCATTTCACAATTAAAAGTAATCTCACTTTCCTTAATTCTGAAGTAATACTGCAGTAAACATTCCTTCATATATAATTTGGCACCTTAACACACCAACCCAGCACCACACTGCCCTAAGGTACAACGGTTCAGAGCTACATAAAGCACAGGACGAAGAGACCGTAGATTCTTTTTTTAAAGTTTCCAGAGTTTGGGGATTTTTACAAGAAGGGACTTTCTTTTTTGTGTAAAAAAGTTCTAGAAATTTTATTGAAGATATCAATTTGATGTATTATGGTTCATTAATTTTTTATGTTTCAAAATTACATGAAACTATAAGGCCAATCGCTGCACAGTTAAAAATGGCAAGAAGGTAATGTGTGAATTATGTACGGAGATCACTCAATATTGAACTCTAATGCAGCCTGTAATCTCCTGAAGCAGAACTGTGTAGATTATATTTATACAACTGTGTCTAACACTGAGCCCGTGACTCATATATATGCGTGGAATCAATATATAAGTATGTGCATTAATGAGTCAAATAAACAGAAAGATTATTGCTTACACTATACTATAAACCTTAAATGCAATGATAAATGATAAAATAAGAGTTATTTGCAATATTTAGCAAAGGGCATATGGAAGCAAATATTGATTTGGGAAATATAACTATGTCTCTGATGGAGAATAGTTTGCTTGGCTATCACTATTAGAGTAAGGGATCGATAATTATAACACTGAAGGGATGCAGAGCAGTTCATCTAATGCCTTACATTTTCTTCTCCTTGAAGTTGTTCAACAAACTTGAAAGACATCCTTTTAAAGAGTGGATTAAAGGAAGGAGATATTAAATTGATAATCTTAGGAATCAGGACTGTACATTTTGGAGCTGTTACACATATATTGTTAGAATCCCAAAAGGATTTATGATAGATTCATAGGTAGCAGGAAAATTGCTTTTTGGTGTTACCTGGCTTCAACAAATGTTTTATAATCATATTTGTATGAAAGAAAATGAACCTCAAAGTGGTGCCTGCACCAGCGCTGGGGAATCAGTTTGAGGCAGATTCCAGAAGTAAGTTGAAAGCAAATGGGAACATTTTAACAGCCGTTTCAGTTAGGACATTATGACTTCAACATTGGCACAGGTTTTTAAAAGAAAGTTTTAGAAAATCAGTAGTTTATCATAGGAAAAGATTGTCAGTTTATGTCTTGTCAGAGTGGCAGATACTTATTAAAACATTTTTTTAAGATTCAAAAGATGATTTATTCCCAATGGTGCATAACTGTGTCTCCAAGCTAAGACATATTCAAAAAAATTAATAAATAAACCAACAAGAAACAATAAATTTGAATGAAGGAGTGAAAGGCTTGAGTGGGCATTTGACACAGAGATGTCATGGCCAGTAAGACTATGAAACAGGGCTTAATCTAGTAAGGCACCAAGAAACATACAACAAGACCATAGGATGCCGACCTAACAGAGCCACTGGAACAGGGTTGCTTAATAAAGTACACGTGCACTTCTAATGGTGAAAATGGGTGACCTCTGTGTAAGAGTCTGGCGCTAACTTTACAACCAACCATAGCATGTCTTAAGATCAAGTGACTTCTGACCATATTTCTAAGAAGTACAAGCAGGCACATGTAAGGGTGCTCATAAGTATAATTCCCAGGACCCCTCACCAATGTTCAAATTCTGAGCTGCATCATACATTCCTATAATGAGCTACTATACAGCAATGAAACAGAAAATAATTTTGCTTTAAGCAACATAAAAATCAATCTTTGTTCTAGCTTGTTTCTCCTAGTTTGTTTCTCCAAAACCCTCTGACCACTACCAACTTGGGGAGGAAAGGGTTTATTTGTCTTACATCTCCTGGGTCACAGTTCGTCCAGGATTCCAAGGTAGGAACTCAGGGCAGGAACCTGGAGGCAGGAGCTGGAGCACAGGCCATGGAGGAATGCTGCTTACTAGCTTGCTCTCCTGGCCCCTGCTCAGCCTGCTTTCTTATATAACACAGGCCCACCTGCCCAGGGGTGGCACCACCCACAGTATGCTGGGCTCTCCCAAATCACTCATCAAGAAGATGTCCCTCAGACATGGCCATAGGCCAGTACAAAAAAAGGAAATTCCCCCGTTGAGGATCCCTCAGCCCAGGTGTGTCAAGTTGACAATAAAGGTATCCAGCACAGTCTTATAGACTGACACAGAACCCCAAACAGAAAGTCTCATAGACTATATGACTTAGTGGAAAAAAGTCAAAATAAATTGAACTGATCAGGTAAGGGTATTAGGAATATTGACCACCTTTAGCGTACATCAATAAATCAAGGGTGAATCCTGGGGCACTTTCTGGTATATGCATTGTATAAAGGGCATCATCTGAACACTAGTTACCCAGTGGGATTACTTACAAAAAATGCTACCAATGTGTAAGCTTAACATTCATAATACCATCA
This sequence comes from Nannospalax galili, assembly GCF_000622305.1. Taxonomy (NCBI): domain Eukaryota; kingdom Metazoa; phylum Chordata; class Mammalia; order Rodentia; family Spalacidae; genus Nannospalax; species Nannospalax galili. Next base: position 173,184 of record NW_008351897.1, on the reverse strand, counting down.
CATACATTAAATGTTTATAAAAAACATATTTTATATGACTACCAAAGTAAAAGGTACAAGTATCTGTAATACATTCTCCTAATCCAATTAGCTGCTTCTTACAAATCTGATGAACAATTAGTTACTAATTGGTATCTAAATATCCAGCTATATTAAGTAAAAATTTACCTTTATGTTTAGCTAAAATTCATAAATCAGAAATTAACAAAACTTGGTTATGGCATATTTTTCTTTTTATAATAAATTTAACAAAATTACAGTGCAAATGAATTCATTCACTTTCTATTTTTCCTAAAGATTTAACGAAAGTCAAAGTTATGGTGTCTTGGTTGAGATGCTTATTTTGAGATGGTTTGAAGCCTTAATATAAAGAAAAATTCTTTTAACTACTAATTCATTCATGGTCAATTTCCGGATGTGTCTCCATAGCCAGTAATCAAAATGGAATGCTTCTTGCATTTACTGTAGTAGGCTGTGCACCATGGAGTAGACAGCACACGCAACTCCTCATTTAAAAATCACAACACCCTATGAGATGGTGTTACTGCTGTGACTTACTTATAAAATGAAAGCGGGAAATAACAAAGAAAGGAATCTGCCCAGGATGATCATCTTCCAGGTTCTTGTGACCTGCCATGTCTGGGGAGTTCACATGCCCAGCCCCTCATCTCAGCACTAAGAATATACTATTTAGCAGTGCTAAAGGGAGTGGTACTTAATGGATCCAGTCCCACTTACCTCCAGCAGGAAAAGACCAGCTGCAGATACTCCTCACATGACTCTCTCCTTGCTTAAGGCCTCAATGTGTTTCTTAAGTATTTAAGGGTCCAGTAAATGACCACCTCGGGGGGCTTGATCCCTATTTGTGTTTGTGATCCCAGGGTAAGTTTTCTGGCTGTGGTGCTTATCACAGTCCCCTGGAGTCTTCAGGATGCCTCCTCTGGTACTACGTTCTTCCTGTGACAGACAATGAGGGGTGGGCTCTGTTTTGCAGGACGTTTATTAATCGCTGAACCTGGCTGGAGAGCCACATGCTGCTGCTGCTGACAGGTACTGATGGTCTCACTTTACTTCTGCAGATGTTGCTTTAATGCTCAGCCTAGTTATGTCATTCCAACCGCATACATCACCAGCACTTAGAACACTGTGTTACTGTTTAAGAAGTGTTTACTTCCTGAGGTCTCAGAACGTGAAGATTTATGTGTTGCTTGTTTCTTGTACTTTGGGCTGATAAGGTTTGGCAGGATTACAAGACAGATTTCAAATACCAAAGGCATCACACTGAAAAACAGGTGGGCCAAAGGTGTTTTGTTTGTGTGTTTACATACCAGACATGTGGCACACACTGAGGGTTGGTACTAAGCTCCCTCAACTCTGTTTGGGTTTTGTGTTGAGACATGGTTTAGGAAGCCCAGGTACACAAAATACATGTCTGTCACTCTATTCTGTAACTAAAGCAGTGGGGTTGGAAAACAGTGCATTGTAAGAAATAAAATAATTACAGTCTTGGTTAAATGAGACTCTGTGTGGTACCATCCCTGCCATCCAAGTTTAAAGATGATGTGTCTTACGGGCGGTTAAAATTTTGCTGTTAAATCTATTCTTTTTTTTTTGTTTCATTACAGCTTTAACATATTCAGTAACACACTCCAGAGCAAGGAGACATCTCTTTCAAAGGTGGCTGTAAATTTTTAGGTTCACAGTTGAATTACTACAGTCATACAATAATGAACTCAGTAAAAGCCCTGTAAGACATAAAATTGGATGAGTTTTTACCCTTTAAAGAAGATCTCCATTTCATTTTAAGATATGCTGTTTCCTACATTTTTAATGCTACTAACACATGTTTGCACATGTGTCTTTAATCTCTATGTATCTGATTATTACTAGTCACAGTCGGTTACACCCATATCCTTAGTGCCTGAGTATGGGTATAAAGTCATCAGGTAGATTTCACTGGTAATGTTTATCACCTCACAAAACTATTCTTTATACCTTCTTATTTGTATTTCATCTTTTCTTTGCCTATACACCTAAACTGTAATATCTTCAAATACAGAAATTGTATAGTTCTATGTATTTCCATGGTTCTAAGTTAGTATAGGTCCTAACTTGGCCATGTGTTTGATATCTTCATTACTAGCATTCCTTAATTAAAATGCCAGATACATCAGATTTCTATGTGTGACATTATATATATATATATATATGTGTGTGTGTGTGTGTGTGTGTGTGTGTGTGTATACATTTCTTGAATTTTTCCACCCTCAATGCCTCCAGCCCTTCACGTTTTTCCTTGTCTGATGATCAGAGTTCCACTTCAAAGCATCAAACCAGAAACCAACTAGACCACGTGCCGGTCCTAGGCAAAGTTGTTTTAGAGACCTGAGGGTGAGACGGGTGAATTAGCAACAGCAGTCCAGTCAGTGAGGCAAGTGCTTTACAGTTCTAAACAGCTGGATGGGTCTTGGCCCCCAAGGTTAGGGCTGCAAACAGTAAAGTTAGGAGAAGGAAGGCACAAAGAACAGAGGACAGCGTTTCTGTCGTTAGAATCAACGGAAGGACCGACTGGGGCCCACAGAGGCAGCACCAGGTGAAGGAATCACCACTGGTTTGTGCTGGTCCCAAAGGCCAGAGGAACTCAGTGCCTGCGAAAGACTGAAGGCTGGAGATCAGAGTGAAGTGCCGTCCTCTCACAGGGCGGTGATGCTGTGTGTCCTCAAGTCCTCTCCAGGCAGTCAGAGGCTGAGGCCATATGATGAGACACGGTGTTTCCATTTCTGGAATAACTGAGTCAGAGATTAGAGATACAGGCAGGGCTGAAAGACAGAAAAATTCTCTCCACTTAGTCAAAGATAATTTTTCTCAAACCTTTACAAATTCTGAGACAAATTCCTGGATTAGAGGACACAATAAAATTGAAAATTTCTGATGTATTTATTTTAACTTCGAAATTAAACTCTGCATTTGTCTAGATTAACGGTTACTCTGTGGATTCTTACCTGCTGCTGTAGCCCCTGTGTCAGTGGCTTAGGCCCTAGCCATGTAGCTCGGAAAGTGAAATCTTTCAGATGTGTGGCCTTGTGGGAAGAAGCTAAAACATGGGGTTGTGCTCCCAGACCCTCTTCCTCTTCCGTTCCTTCCTGCATCCCCCTCACGAGTTTATCTGTACAACCTCTGCACAGGGTCAGGCCCCAACTAACCATGCAAACCAGGTCAGGGAAACGGTTCCAAGAAACAAACTGCTTGCCACACAAACCGTGAATCTAGTTCCCAAGATCCCGTGTAAAACTCTGGATGTGGTGATGTAGATGTGTAATCCCAGCACCTCTATATTGAGATGAAATGGAATCACCAAGAGCTGCTAAGCCAGCTGGCATGCAGTGTGCTGCATAGAGCGACCTCCACAAGTGAGAAGGCAAGAAAGAATCCACTCCTGACAGCTGTGCTCTGAGCACCTCGCACCTGCCATGGCACGCACACATCCACAGTCACATGCGTGCGCACACATATACACAAATAAATACATAGACTAAGAAATAAATAGTAAAATAGAAGAGGCTTACCCATGCAAACCTCCGAACTGGGATCTATAATAATATTTTCCTCTTTGGAAAGCTCATTAGCTGAGGTACTTTTTTCTCTATTGTGACAGAAAGCTTACTGAAAGATTTCTCACCACATACTCACTCAGAATGACAAGATTGCAGCGAAGTCATTATGACTAAATATCTTTAACATCTCTTTATTATTTTTACCTTTTATCCTAAATACTATTGGCTTATCTTATTCATGAATCCAATCGTTGCACAGCAATTTTATTAAAGTGATGGCGATCTCAAACTTGAATAATATGACATTTAAGTTTTCTCATAATACCTATTGGCTAGATTCTCCATAATTTTAGAATTATGCTTAAACCAGGATTTATGGCTCCTTCTCTCCATGACTTGAAGTTTATGAATAATGCCTTTTTAACTATTTCACCAAAAGAGCAAGCTAGCCCTTCCTCCCTTGCTTCCTCCTTCCTTCCTCTTTCTTTACTCCTTCCTTCCTTCCTTCCTTCCTCCTTCCTTCTTCCCTCCTTCCTTCCTCCTTCCTCCTTCCTCCCTCCTTCCTTCCTCCTTCCTCCTTCCTTCCTTCCTTCTTTCCTCCATCCTTCCTCCTTCCTCCCTCCCTCCTTCCTTCCTCCTTCCTTCTTCCTTCCTTCTTCCTCCTTCCTTCCTCCTTCCTTCTTCCTTCCTCCCTCCTCCTTCCTCTCTCTCTTTCTTGATTGCTTTCTCTCCCTTTTTATCTCAGTCTCTGTCTTTTCCTTTGCGTTTTGGAAGCAGAACCTTACTGTGTAAACTCACCTTCCAGGAACCCTTCCAAATAGGAAGGACTCAACTGCCAGTCTTCCTCCCTTAGCCTCCTGAACACCAGATCTGAACCTCCACACCTTCTTTAATGAGATACATACTAGAATATGTAAGACATCTATTGTATAAAATGCCCTGAGGTTCTTGTTCAGAGGACTAGAGCGATTGATTCGTTACTTTGATTCATTCCTAGCATTTGATTATATCCATAACCATAATGTGAGTCTCCCATTATTGTTCATTTAATTATATCCATAATCATAGCGTGAGTCTCCCTTTATTGTTTCTATCCACTGAGTAATAGTCAACAACAATGTAACAGGTGGAATGTTTCATATTCATGTTACAGGTTTAATTAAGTGGCAGAATTGAACCTCCCAATTTCACTACATGAAACACGCAGGAATGTGGCCTTCTGAGGAGTGTCATTGTAGGCATTGATGACCAGCCCTCTTAAGCTCACTGTCACATTTAGTCAATCCTTAAATTACCCCAAATTTTTTGAAAAATAATAGAAATTTAACAAACAGTTATATCCTGGTTGACAGAAATGCGTTCTGAGGAATATTCTCTGAATGATGCTCTTCCGTAGGTGGCTATGTCATCAACTTATAGTTGAATTAATTCACAGGAGAAAGGTAATGCATGTCACAAACATGAATCTTAACAACTGTATCTTATATATAAATATACATCAATTTTACATCAAATAAATATACACTTGGATTCCAAATCAGAGCAGGGACCACATTTAAGTAATTTTGTTATTTTTGAATACATATTAAATATATATCCATCAAGGTCACCACTTGTTAAAGGAATGCAAGTTCATTAGTTTACAAGACTGTTTTAACATCCTCTGCTCTACACCCTGGTGCCAGGTCATCTTTGAAGATAGGAACAGTAAAGTTGAGGTAACCTTGGTCTGGTTATCTAGCACAAGCCAGATTGATAAACAAAAGACAGTGTGTCCTCCAGAAATGAATCCTCTCAGTATCTCGCCAGGGTAAAAGTCTCTAACCAACAGGAATGAACAAAGCTTGTTTTATATTTCTACCTCACTTTTGCCATCAGTACATGTTTTTAAAATGTTCTATGCATAATCCTGACTATTTTATACACTGGTGTGTTCTCAACACTCCCACTCCCAAAATTTGGATAATTCACTTCTGTACTTAAAGTAAGTTGTGCATTTAAAACCCCAGGTTTCTAAGGTATTTCTGATGACAATTACAAACATTTACTCCATTCCTTCAAAAAATAGACCATCAAGAACTCCAAAAAGCCTAAAGGAATTGATCTATCTCACCCATCCTTTGAGGATGTATGTTCACAGTAGCTCACTTGCAGTAATTATATTTCCAATAACACAGTGTCACACCTGAGGCATACGTTATATATCACAAATGGATGTTATTTCTGTGCTACTTGAAAACAACTTATGCCAACAAAATGTCCATATTCCATGTAGCTCTAACCTTTATAGAACTATGGGTTTACACAGTAGGTGCTTTCTGCAAGCCATAACTAAGAGCAAAGAAGTTCCTATTCAGGAAAGCTCAAGGAGGTACAGCATGAGAATCCACTGCAGTTATAAGCAGTTTGCCCAGAACCAGCTCACTGGATGGTTAGAGTTGCTACATGCGCTGGATGTTTACCAAGGCTAGGCATTTCCTGGAAGATTTTGAGGCAAAATCATTTAAAAAATTAAGTAGATGATTGAGGCTGTGGTTTTTAAACTATAATGTACATAAAAGTCCTATGTTTAAGTAGATGTTACTTGATACCCCCATCCTACGTGCTTTTTGCTCAGTAAATGTGCACAGGTCCAATAGTTTACATTACTAACAAGTTTGCAAGCCTTTCTGACAAGTTCATTTTCTGTATGTGTGGTGGTTTGAATGGGAAATGTCCCTCATGGGCTCATGAATGTGAACGCCTGGTCCCCAGTTGGTGACTATTTGGGATGGTCAAAGAACCTTCCCACAGGAGGTGGCATCTGGCTGGAAGAAGTGGGCCACAGGGGACGGCATTGACTGATAAGTCTCTCTCTCTCTCTCTCTCTCTCTCTCTCTCTCTCTCTCTCTCGATCTCTCTCCTTCCTTTGTGTTGATGAACGGGTGATCCCCCAGCTGCCCCCCTGACACTCTTTCCCTGCCTGTGGCTGTACCTTCCCCACCATGATGAGCTCTATCCCTCTAGAACTGTGAACTAAGATCTTTTCTTCCTTAAGTTACTCTGTCAGGTTGTTACATGTCAGCAAAGGAAAAGGAGCTGAAGAGCAGGCCTGTGCTCAGAGAGCCAAGGGCTGAAGGAATCTAAGCTGCACTGGAATCCAGAAATCAGGGCATAAAGTGAAAACGCGCTAAAGAAATCCACCACTGATAATCCGTGAGAGGCGGCAGCTGTCAGCTTCTGGACCCGCCACCCTTTGCTTTCTGTCTTTATTATTGGGCTACTGTTCTGGGTTGATTTACTTTTTTCTAATGTTAATGACCAGGAACCTATCACTGGCCTATGAGTCTGAATTTCCCTAATAAAAGTCACCGCCTATTTGGAATTGGTAGTTTTAAAAAGGAAAATTTATGCTAGATTATCTACGTACACTACAATCCCTTCCAAAAGAAAAAACCTCAATACTGAATTCCTTAAGTGGCATAATTTTAAGCCAAGGAAAATATTGCACAACTTGCAGCATGACCATGTGTGTTTAGTCTTTCTCAAAATACCTGTTTGAACTCAGTGGGGTTTTTGACCCAACTTAATTATTTCATTGATTTGACAGTGGTTCCCACAGTTATACACCCTGGTTCCCGTGTCAACTTGTCAACCATCACAGTGAGCGACGGCACATCTGTCCAGCTCTTAGGGAAGACAAAGTGCAGTCTGCTGCTGGAATTAGTGTGAACCACGAAGCCTACTTCTGAGGCCTCGGGATTTTACCGTGTGCTTTACTTTCCTTCTCTTTCAGCATTCGCTAACTTTCCTCGATTTTTTAATAATATACCAATGTCTCCTTTCCCCAAACAGGAAGATGAGCTTACGGTGTGATCACTAACCACCGCCACAATGGTGCAGTAAACACCGCTCCCCTTTCCTGCCTGCTCCTCGGGTTGTCAAAGTTCATCTCTGCATTTATAGTGACCAGCAGCTGGCCCTGAGAGGTAGAGTGCATGAATGTACTTTCCTGAGAAGGGCTGTCTGTCAACAGAGACAACTGAGATTTTGCTTGACCTGTGTGTTTGTGTAAGTATGTGCATGTGTTTTATGTGTATATGTGTGTTTGCATATGTGTGTGTATATGTGTATATGTGTATTTGTACTTGTGTGCTTATACAGGTATATGCATGTATATGTATGTGCATCTGTGTGTCTATATGTGTATATGTATGTGTGTATATTTGTGTATGTGTGTTTGCATATGTATGCATAGACGTGCTCCTATATGTGTGTTTGTGTGTGTCTGCATGTCTGTATGTGTTTATGTTTGCTTATATGTGTGTGTACATGTTTGTATGTGGCTATTTGTGTGGGTGTGCATGTGTGTATGTGTGCTTGTGTATTTCACAGGAAGAGGCTGGATCAGTAGGTTGTGGAATGTTTCTTCCAAAGAATTAAGATTCCTTATTCAAATGTTCCATTCAATGAATGAATGAATTGTTAGTCATTTGCACTCGTTCTAACTTTATGGACTCTAGTGGGTGGGTTTCCTGATGGGAAGGGAGGCACATGGGTGACACTGCTGCTGACACTGACATGTTGTTAAGGCCTCAGGGAGGTGCAGACCAGATTCACAGAATTTTGTCCAGGGTTTCCAGGCTTTCATCACCAGCAGGAAAGAGTTCAGACAGGAAACCAAGAAGCCAGGAGAGCTTTCCAGGCGGCGTGCTCTGCACAGTCCCGAGGCCGGGACGGTGCTACAGGGAGTCGCCCCCAGCGCTGCGCATCATCTTTGGGTGGACATGCTGGTCCAGCAGCTCTGCTCTTGTACAGAGGCCTGCAGATGTGTCTCTCCTCACACCAGCCACTTCCACAAGCCTGCTCTGCCCTATTCCTGGGTTCCACATCCCTCTTCTTCTGTCTTTCCCTTCCTTCCTGTAATTTTTTTAAAGTTCTATAATGAGAAAAAGTTAAGCATTTTTTGAAAGGACTAGTTTAAAGTAAAATATTTACCAAGAGAAGGTAGCTGCATCCTGTGTCCTCTGGTCCTTCTTCACCCACTTCAGAGACAGAGGAGTGGTCAGTTAGTGCTCAGACACAGTTGAGAAGGCATCTGTCCTAATCGTCACCGAGGCAGGCTGCAGTTCAATAGACATGGGCTCGAAGTCTCTGGAAGTGGTTTTCTCTCTTTCTGGTTGATTTGAGTCTGAGATACATGAGCGATTCTCCGTTTTCTTCATCTGATTCGCTTTCTAAATATATGAGACATGACAGGGAATTTAAGGATAATCCTGAAAAGTGTTCAGTGGAGAACAATTCTATTGTTCTCTATTTTAATTTGTGCGTGTATGTGTGTGTGTGTGTGTGTGTGTGTGTGTGTGTGTGTGTGTGGTGTGTACATACTCAGGGATCCCCAATGAGGCAGGAGGAACAGTCAACTACCTAAATCAATGTTTTAAAGGGTTTTTATTCTGATATCCCTTGGGTAATTTTATTTTCTAATGAGAATTTTAGCAAGTAATAAATGTTTCATTGCATGGTGTGCTACAGGTAGGACAGATAGGGTTCATGGATGGCAGGCTTCAGAACTGCAACAGGCACAATCGAACCCTGTGTGCAGACAAGCCACAGGACTATAGTGAGGAAAACAAAGGCTTCCAGAGGCATGGGGGGGCTGCTGCAAGGGCCTCCTCTGACCTCCCCTCAATTTAGAACTTCACATAGTAAAAACCTCTTTCAGGAAAATAACCTTTGTATCCTTGTTATAATAACATACACACCCCAAGGAAGAGATGACACAAATACAGACACCCTCTGTGCCCTGTGCATGAGATACAATGAAATGTGCATGAAATGTTGTCTAGTCTGAGGCCACTCCACCTACAGGCTGGCTTGCTCCTGAGTTACACACATCCCCAGCTCTTCTGCCTGTGGCTATACTGTTGAGAGGTATCCTTCTCAGCCTCTGGTAAATTCTTTCTTTTACTTCAGAGCTGATCAGCTGATTTCTGTTTCAAAGGAGGCACAGGATCCACCTGGCTGATGATGGTAACACTACTCTCAGATTACAAACCTGGATCCTAGAGGAGCTGTGTGTCTGAATCAGTCCTCATTGTTTTATGCTGTTGACATTCCAATACTTGGTTTTTAGTCAGTACAGCTGCACAAGATACTTGAGCATTATCTGTAGCTGGAATTACACTCTCTGAGTCCCTTCTCAGCTCTAAATATTTTATGTTAAATTTTCATTTCTCTTTAGAAATTATTTTGAAGAAACAGTGTCCTCTAATTTTTCTATTAAAATAATTTTATATTAAGAGTTAAATTATTTTACTATGCAGCATATAGTTTAAGATTAAAACAAAGACCTTCAAGGTCGGTAAGAGGAGTCAGCAGGTAAAAATATTGCCATGCAAGTCTGACAACCTGACTTCCATCCTTGGAACTCAAAGGAAAGGAGCCCATCGACTTGAGAAAGTTCTCCTCTGACCCCTCAGATATGCATGATATCACTTCACCTGACTTCCATCCTTGGAACTCGAAGGAAAGGAGCCCATCGACTTAGAAAGTTCTCCTCTGACCCCTCAGATATGCATGCTATCACTTCACCTGACTTCCACCCTTGGAACTCGAAGGAAAGGAGCCCATCGACTTAGAAAGTTCTCCTCTGACCCCTCAGATATGCATGCTATCACTTCACCTGACTTCCACCCTTGGAACTCGAAGGAAAGGAGCCCATCGACTTAGAAAGTTCTCCTCTGACCCCTCAGATATGCATGCTATCACTTCACCTGACTTCCATCCTTGGAACTCGAGGGAAAGGAGCCCATCGACTTGAGAAAGTTCTCCTCTGCCCCCTCAGATATGCATGCTATCACTTCACTTTTTTGAAGGCATATAGATTAGAAAATATATTTGAGAGATCATAAAGTGATTGATAATGAAGGGGTTTGTGCTTAAGTAACTAAGAGCAAGAAATACTCCTGTTTCATTTTATTTTACTTTTAAAAAAGAATTATCTTTCTTAGTGGTTTCTATAATATTTTCACTGGCATTTTTATGTACTATGATCAAAATAACTAAGCTGTTCTATTGATTATGTATGCAAACAACAGGTATTCACTTAAAACACCAAGCTGGGGGCTACAGTCATGGGACCAAGTCCTCTGTTACCTATGTGAAGAGACTATTTTATCTATGTGATTCAAGTTCGTTATTGTCTGCTTTTTTTTCTGCGATATGGAAATCAATAATGTAATTAATCATTTCCAATAGAGATTTAGAAATAGATAAGGAGAAATGACCCAATATTTAGTCATTTCATGTTTATCATCTTCATTATCAGCCTCAGATTGTTTGAAGAAAATGTGTATAAAATTAAACATGTAAATAATAATTAATAGAATCATAATCAGTAAACCACCACCACACTTTTGTCTTAAGTTGTAGAAATACTGTGTTATGTTAACATGTGACAATTTGTGATCACTCTATCAGTCATTTCATGGAGACTTCTAAAATCAAACCCACACTAAGTGCAGTCACATCATTTATAAACAAGTATTTTATAAAATTGTGCCATGGCATTTCGTGTGTGTCTCCTGACTTTAAGAACCACATGCTGCATTGCTGCAGAAGAGTGAACAGTGTCTTGTTAGTAAGAGATGGTTCTGCTTCTTGACATTCTTTAATGTGATTTCTGCAAAGCTCCTATGAGGGTGAGGCTGGTCATAATCTAATCTTTCCAACTCCCATGTAATTATCCTTCCTAGGAGCAGAGAAACCCAGACTTGAGGTCACTACCACTAGGACCACATACGAAGTGGTGGACCACGGTGGGATCTGTACCCATAGTACCATGTAACTAACAGTGGAGACAAGGTGATCTCTTCACCTACAGGACCACATATATAATGGGTGGAGCCATCATGACATCTCTAAGCATAAGATCACTTATCTAGTTGATGAAGCCTTCATAGGACCACAGATCTAATAAGTTTAGCTGTGGTTCTATAAGTCCATCATATTTATAAATCTTGTTGAATTATCTGTCTATGCCTCCTTCAGCTAAGCCAAATTCATGGATTTGTCATAACCGTTCTCAAGAACTTAACTGCAGTGCAACATATGAGCACAGAGCTATCAAGGTTTGCACTGAGGAGGGAAATCGGTCATAGTGAAGCCTTCATGGACAAGCTCTGCTTTTAGGGCACGTCTATTTGGAGTTCCCTCCCCTGTTCTCTGACGGAATTATTGAGCACTCTCTACAAGATTCAGTGCTCGCTGTAACAAAAGCACAACAAAGCTGTTCCTCTTCATGGAAATCATGACCAAGGTGTCACATTCCTCCCTTCTGTTCAGAAGATATCGAAGATTTCTTTACAATCCGCTGTAGGAAATGGTCTCTCTCTTGACCCATCATGGGTTCTTTCATTTATTTGCAGTTACTGTTATTCTCATTACTATAATTTTCAAAGTCTGCCACAACTTAAATTTTAAAAAAATTGTTATATCAATCAGAATTTGATTGTTAATTGAAAAAGTCAATGGAATGCTTTTCTGTACAGTCAATGGTATGTTGAGCACTCACTAAGAAAGCAGTAGGATTGACCCTGGTCTGTCCTCACTCTCCTAAGTGTCCTGTGCTTCTAGAGCATTTCCCTGAGTTCCCAGCATTTCTTGGTTCACAGAGGAGTGGAACATTTTATTAATGATAAGTTAAAATATAATAATCTTTTACATAAAGGAAGACTAAACATCATATTGAAATCAAGAAAAAAAAGAGAAAGGAGCATATTTTTCCCAAAAGAAAGAGAAATGAAAAGCAATAACTGAAAGGGATAATATAGTTATTTCTATTTAAAAGCTATCTTGCTGAATACTTCAGACATAGGACTTGGAGCAAAGGAGCTAGAACTGACCTGGAAGCTCCTCCCTGAAGGCAACGCCCACAGTTCAGGAGGACACGATGCAAGCTGCTAAGGGAGAAATCAACTGGTGTGATGCTCCAACCCCAACTTTAAAGGCCAATAACCACGACAATGACCGGAACAGCACACTATATTGATGCAGTAGTGGCATTTTCATTTTCCGGGTAATCAACAGCCCCCTAATTGGACATAAACCCTTCTCAGTGGGATGGAACTCACGTGTGATACTGTAAACATAATCAAATACACATGGCTGGAGAGGTCATTATTCTTGTAGAAAACCCTAAGGCTGTCACATCCCTAGAAACATGTGATTTCTTACTATATGCTAAGTATAGATCATTATGTTTACAGACAAGTATGTCAGTCACCACTCATCAAAGAAGCTTCTTTTGCATCTGAGACTATTATATAGTTCTACAACTTGTCACACACAGAACATAAAGTGTTTATGAGATGCCTAACCCTAAGTAACACATCTACAATGAAGCATCTACAACTAAGACTCAGGGAACACAGTGGAACGAGGGTAGAGAGAACTCTCATCAGTGAAGCTCCCTCGTGTAACAGAGGGGAATGAACACAAAGGCCACAACTGGCCAAAGCACAGAGAGTAAGTGTCTGCAGAGTGTGTGTCCCTGGCCAGGACTCCTATATTAAACTTTGCCCACCCAGAGCACAGAGACCACTGTGGAAGAGGGAACAGAAAGATTATAAGAGCCAAGGGAGGAGGCACACGCCATATGGAAACAGAGTCTTACAGACTCCTGGGACATTCTTCATATGAACCTACAGCAATGGTGACAACATGGACAAGACCCGTGCAAACTCAAGCAGACGAAAACCTAGGATAGAACTGGGAAAATGGGCAGCCGACCCCAAACTTAGCCAAAGAACTATTGGGATCTGATTCTGCTGGGTGTTGGAGAGTTGATCTTCTTTAAGGAGGTCACTCTAGATAGGCTGACTAGAACCCAGTGGATGAACTTGCATCGAGGGACATCTGGGAACACTAACTTGACTTGATAGGCCTTAACATAAAAGATCAAGTGCTCAAAATACAGTGGGGATGGGCTCTGGGGCTACGGAGGAGGAAAGTGTGTCTAAAGATGATTAAGGTGTTTTGTATGAGCCCTGGGTGGGTGAAGATTAACATAAGAGTCCTATCTAAGGACCAGCATTCTGAAGACTTACTCTCTACGCTTTGGTCATTTGTGACCTTTTGTGTTCCTGGCCCCCTGTTGCATGAGGGAGCTTCGTAATGAGAACTGAGGTATTCATTAGTGTCCATGAGCGTTAGATGTAGAGGTTGCACTGTAGATGTGTCACTTAGGCCTGGGCAATTCATAGACAGCGTCTTAACAGAAATGACAGAACGTCTGAATTTCACTGGGTGGGGCATGGGCTATGGGAGGGTGAAAGTAAAGAAGGGGATATAAAGATGATTAAGATTGACTGACATGTTCCTTATGAAATACACAACAATTCGATTAAAATTAAAAAAGACAAGTAAAAAAGATGTTTGCATGAAATGCACAAAAATTCAATAAGACATTCATAAAGTTTTTCTTTCTCTTGATTCTACTCTTCATGTCTCTGTTGTGTGGCCAGTCGTCCCATTCAGCCTCCATCTCAGCTGTTTGTGACTTGCATTATCTGTGTAAGCGACGGCATTCATGCCGATGCTGTCAAACTTGGAGCGCATGTTTTCATCCAATAGATGAGCAAACGCTTCAGCAGATACAAACAGGCTGGAGTCATTGAAACTATTTTATTTCTTTTTCCTTGATCCTTCAAATGACCCAACAAAGTCAAAATCATCTTAACTTTTTCTTTTGCTACTTACCCTTTAAAAATATTCATAAAATAGTGAGAGAAAAGTGATTTGAGATGATTCAAATAATAGAACGTTTTTGAAGAAAAGGAGATGAAGAAAGGCATGTTCTTCGAGCTAGAGTAAGAGGACGCACATAATCAATGGTAGAAGAGTAGCTGTGTCTTCACACCACTTATCCTGGTGTCTGGACTAGGGACGAGCAGACTTCAAACCAAAGAAATGAAAAGAGATGTGAGGAGAAGGAATGGCAGAGGGTCATCCTGGACAAACCTGTTCATCGCTCATTTCCAGCAACTGGCTGCCTCTTCACATGGCCAAGCACCATGGGAAACCCCTCTTTCAGTGCTGAGCAACTTGCTTGGATGTGAGAAAGGAGCTTGGCATAGGATCTCACCATTCGTAGCTGATTCCAAGGCGACAAAGACTGTTAGAGCAGAAATCCTGTATTTCTCGGCCTTAGGCTACAGAAGGGGCATATTACAGATCTAGCCTCTAATAGGGAGCAAGTCTCAAAAGATCATGCAGCAAACATGTCTTCCATGACAGAATGTGTGTCAAGAAAGTCTTGTGCTGGGAGCTGGCTTTCTAAGATAGAGGATTCTTAGAGAGCTGGCTCAGTGGTTCAGAGCAGTGACTGTTCTTGCAGAGGACTGGGATTCAATTCCCAGCACACACATGGCAGCTAACAACTGTGTGTAACTCCAGTTCAGGGGACCTGATACCATTTTCTGTCCTCCAGTGTTATTGCATGGCAAGGGTGTACCTACATATGTGCAGGCAGAATACTCATACACATATAGTAAACATAAAGAAAGAAAATTAAAATATAGGAGTGCTGTTGAGAACTTCCCTACCTTGGATCATAAAGGAAGTGTGTTCAAGGCTGACAGAGAGCAGTGAGAGGAGCTTCCAAATCAGGATGCTGGGAGGCATGCTGGTGCCCTGTAGCTCAGAGAGAGCCACAACTCTCTGTGAGAAGCACCTCTCTGCTCGTCTTCTAAAGAAATAATTATCACTACACAAAGGGCAGGGAAGCGTGAGGACATGGGTAGAATTTGACAGATACAAAGTGATGTTTACCAGCACTGTTGTACAACCATATTGTGCAGGAGTCAAGAGAGGTATGTCCATTAGAACACCGACGTAGGAGGACCAAAAACCAAGCAAACGTATTATCGTTAGTATTATATTTTAGTAACTAAAACTGAGAAACGCTAGTATAAAATAAGAGTTGAAGGGCTACGTCATTAGAAGTCTCTGGATCATTCCCATGCGGACCTGGCTCTCCTGCCTCCAGAGCGTCTAGGTCGGCCCACAGTCTTCAGCTCATTTCCCATCCATGGGATCCAGGCCACCTGATACCACTCACTCCGTTTGCAGTCATAGTTCCCTGATTGTCTTTTCCTCTTAAGATTACATATATACACCTCGGAAAATGGGCTTATCTGCAATGTTATCTGATTAGCAACCTTAATTTCCCCTAATTTCATCTGTAACCTTAACTCCAAATTTCCGTGCAATGATTACTCGACATGACAGACCCTGGCATTAAGATCCAGGTTTCTTGGATGGGGAGGTCGTCAGTGTTCTGCATAATTCTCAGGGTCATGTAAACCTTGGCATGCCTTGACATACGCAGTTTCCTTTAGACAGTGAATTGCATAGATTTCTTTGATTTTTACCCTAATATATTCTTAATTTTTATGAGCATATCCAGACAGCATTTAGTAAAAGAGCTCAGACAGGACATCAGTAATTTCACAAAATCAACTTTGTGGAAAAGATTAAGATGCAGACACATCTAGGGGGTATTTAAAAAACAGGCTGCATGTGACAGGGGGTTAGGGTTTATTCAGGAGGCTGTGACAGGGCTGCTTCTAAATAATTTGCTATTAAGTGTCACCTTGATGAGCTCAATCAACTACACATTGATTCAGCACAGTTTTGTGGAAACAGTAAAAGAGCCAAAACTACAGATTTCTGAAGAAACCATTATAACTGAAATCCAAAACGCTCTCCTTCCCTGAGTTCTAGCAACACTTAATCTTTCTAAATATAATGCACTTTTCATTAAAAGGAAATGATATCTAATTAATTCTGGAAATATTTGTGGGATTAGAGAGGGGTATTTAAATCATGTGGTGAATTTATGGCTCTAAAGTTAATTCCCACTGAGTAGTAGGTGTTATTTGAAACTGTAGTCTGTGTTTCACTGTATGAGATTTGGTTTTTAACTGTGTGCTCTGAAAACGTCTGTGCTTAACAAACATCATTATTTTCATTTTAATTTTTGACCTCATAGTCTTCATAAACGCACTGTCTTCCCTGAAGGAAGATTGGGACCTGGGCACAAAGTCTCTCAAAATATCTGATGCCTTTACAACCAGATTTGCTCTTGCATCAACTTTACATTCAAAATATATAAATATTCATGGTAAAACAGAACAATGATAGAATTTGTGGTTCTGACGTGTTTAGCAAGTATAATATTAAATATACCTAATGTCTATGTGTTTGAGGAATGATTATCATATATAAGAATGAAATTATTTCAGGTGGGGGAATTTGGAACAAATTGTACCAGAGAAAATGTGGTGGTTTTTGTTTTTCTGTCTGAGTTTGGATTACCTCCTTAAAATTACACTTTTCAGTATATCTATTTTCCTGCAATTTACATCATTTTATTTTCAGCTGAATAATATATATATATAGATGTGCATATGTAAACAGATGTAAGTGTGGTTACACTGTGAAATTTGGGGTGCAGATGGAGAGGTTAGTTTTGGTGGAGGCAGTAAAAGGTTGTGGGTCACAAACAGGTACAAAGCTATTTTTTTCTTTTTTTAGTTTCAACTTGGGATACTTTTTTTCATGTGGATATGTGAAAATAGAGTAAATCATAAAATATAAATGACTGTAATTGATCATAAAAGAATAAAACCTTAAGTGAATCTCTGTGTTCATTCTAACTGTGGACGTTTAAGGGGATGTTTAAGATGGGACAAGGGACTGAGTGACTTTTTTCTGTGACTTAATTAGAATAAAATAATTACATTTTATTTTAAATCACAGAGCTAGAACATTTCTGGAAGGTATATTTCTATTAGTTATGGGGTTGACCCCGTTGTCTTTGAACTTAGTTCCTCTAATATGTAGAATATTCTGGACATTTGAAAAAATATGCAGCTCTAGAATCCCTGTCAATATTTCTATGCAGTTTCTTCTTTTTACTTATAATTTGCATTTATTGGTGGTTAATAAATATATTTTGGAGTTTAAATAGTCGGAGTCAAATCTGTGACTTATATTTAATGCCTGGCTTTGCAGCTGCATTTAGCATTTGTTTACAGTTTGATAGATTCTAAGTCATTTCTCACCTCTGACCCCTGTTTTTTGTATTTCCTTCTATTTAGGTACCTAATAACCTGGGTGCTCTCAGAATAACCTCAAAAACAGGTTCAGTTAGTATTCGTTAACTCGCAGTCTCTCTCTCTCCTCTACATTAAATGAAACATTGCAAAAGTTATCATGTTTTATATTTTCATGCATCTCTGTGCAAACAAAAGGGTGAATTTCCTAGTGGTACCTTCCTTTTTGTTTGTTGCAGACACAAAGGAACTAGCAAAGACGTTTGGGGCCTTGTCAGCATCACTAACTGTTGCCTTGTTGTACGTTGGGGTCTGATTTGCTTGTGGAAGTGTCACCCTAGTATCTGAGGGAACAGCATGAGGGTGTAACAATCCACTGTGTTCATGGACTGTTTAGTCCTCAGGCCTTGGAGGCTTGCCCCACACACCTGCGTGGAACGCCGTGGTGGTGGGAGCCTGGCAAGGAGATGAAGAGGAGGCAGAGAGCAAGGAAGGTCTGGAAGGCAAGGGTGGTCTTCAAAGTTACACAGGCCCCACCCACCTGTAGCAAGGCCCTGTGGACTCACCGGGGAATCAAGTATTTGATGTCTGAGCCAGGGCAGAACACCCCCTCCAACCATAATGCTCTGTGACTCTCACCATCCTACGAGACACTGAGGCTATCCATTAGGTCGACTTAGACTCCTCTGGCTGACTTGTAAGCACACAGTCCCTTCTGCAAGGCCGTTTGTGCCATATTCTAGTTTTCTTCCTCAAGACGTTTCTCCTTTTTTAGATTCTAAATTACAGGCTTTGCAATGAATTTCTGTCTTTCATGTTGTCTTCTAATATATCTCTCCATGTACCTTTGAAGAACGTAAATAATGAACGGTTTGTGAATCAGAAGAAACAGGGTACCTAAATTTGAGCTATACCATTTAGTCAGACCCAGAAAAGGAGAGGACAGATAGGGAACTTCTTCCAAAGAAGACGTCAATAAAGTAAAACTGTTTCAGACAAGAAATCTGTCTTGTTTGGCAGTCATTGGTCATTGCTTTGAAATGGTCTTCAACTGAAAGGCTTTTATTTTTTTCTTTGCATTGGGTAAGATAAAATGAATATAAGCTTTCGTTTTAATGAAAAGAATGCTTAAAATTTGAATTTAAAACATTATTTTGAGTATTCCTTCATTCAAAAACATTAACTTAGCATCACCCCATATGCCCATCTCTGTCATAGCACCTAAAGACTACATCTTTAAAAAACCCGAAAATAGTGTGTCTGCCATGGTACTTTCACACCTTTGGAAGAAACAAAAATTAAACAAATATGATCTCCCAAATGACTAAATTTTATGATGTAATATCTGAGGCAGGAAGGTGTGGGTGAGACTGTGCAGGAGCAATGGAGAAGGCACAGCGATGGGCTTGAAGCACAAAGCAGGATGAAAACCTGTGCTAAATGCCATGGTGAAACCTATCACTTCGTAAGCTAAGACATAATCACAACTTTGAAGAAACATAAAGTAGACTGAAAGAACAGAATTTGTATCCGTCATCTCAGACAGATGACCAGGCGGTGTCACTAGCTGTCGTGAGTCGCAGAGATGGTTCCAAATCTTGAGTTTCCTACTCTGTGTATACTGATGCACTCTTTGTCAAAGCACCTTCAAGAATTATTGAGACGTGTTAACACACCTCCCCTTAAAATCCATTAGCTTACTGGAGATGGTTGGCAGTTCTCTCTGGTAGATAACCTGCTAGAAACTTGGTCCATCTGGTTTGCAAGTCAGAGGAAACATGGCAGACAGTGTTCCTAGCAAAACAGAGATGGAAAGAGTATATATATATATATCACACAGACACACAAACCTAGGACCAATTGATATATCACAACACACACACACACACACACACACACACACACACACACACACACACCTAGGACCGATTGGAAGGATTTTTGCAATAAGGAAAGCAAGCTGGTGTTTGGAAGGCCCACGATTCTTTACAACTACAGTGTTCTCAGTGCCTTTCACAAGTCTTCTCCTAAGGCACAGAATCTGCAGTAAGTAAAGTGCCCCATCTTCTTGGCTTTGAGTAATTCAGAGATGGAGGGGTGCAAAGAAAGAGCATTTGGGGCTGTGTAGCAGAACCAAAATTTCCCCTATTTTCTGATAGCATTATTATTCAAGCTTACTATTCAGGGATGTAGTACTATTTGCCTATCCTATTTATTTTCAAAATCATATATCGATATATACACAGCGCATGCATAGTATATTGATTTTCCTTTTAAATTTCCCAAGAGTTTAAAAACTAGTGAAAATTAACTTGGGGAAAAACCTGAAAGCCACAGTGTTATTCATATGGTGGAAAAGACTGTTGGATTCCAAACAAAGGACAAATTAACAAACTCAGAGATCGAATCATTTGTTGTTTGTAAACTGCTTTAGCATCTGGATACTGGACATAACTCTAACAGGTAAACAAAGAATATTCCTGACCATATTCCTCACAAATTTCACACAAACACCTCATCAGTCTGCAATGAAGATAGCAACTTATTTACCCTAAAATAGTGAAAATAATGGACTACCATGTAAGTGTTGCCTTACATGTCTTTCCCCTTTCAAAGTTTATTTAATACTGCATTATCAGGGATAAAATATAAAAAATTTAATATCAAGAGTTATATTGTAGAAAATAAATTAATTCCAATACATTACAAATGGGAGTCCCGAATGGTAAAACTCTTTCTGGAAAAGGTTATTTGTAATGACCAAATTCGTCACTGTTTGGAATCTTGGAAAGGTCACAAGAGAAGGTTTTCACTTGTTTTAAATAAAACTCTATATTTTTAAAAATAAATATGCCTTTCTTCCATTTCATAGAAATATCAACGCTGTTTGCCCTGTAATTCACTTTTTGAGCCTCTGACATTTACTCAGCTGACTGTCTTTGGAGAACAATCTCTTGACTGAGAAGCACTGTAGGTAAGAAAACTGTCAATTACAAATTACTGCTTGATTCATTGCAAAGTGCAGAAGTCTGCAAGTTTAAAGAATGGCTTTGTTAACTGTTTTCTTGCCTAGTTCTCCTAACTAGAGTGCAAGGAGTACATTTCTGCCAATGCAGAGTTTTGAATAACAAAGACCATCAAGAAAGGAGAACTCCTCAATTAAAGAACAGTTGTATTATAAAGCTAATAGCAGAACATGTTTCTAGGTTTGTAAATTGTTTAACAACACCTGAGGTTGTTTGAGTGTCTCCGAATTACACACACATACATACACACGTGTGTGCATTAGATAGATAGATAGATAGATAGATAGATAGATAGATAGATAGATAGATAGATAGATAGATAGATAGATAGATAGATAGATAGATAGATAGATAGATAGATAGATAGATAGATAGATAGATAGATAGATAGATAGATAGATAGATAGATAGATAGATAGATAGATAGACAGAGACATAGAGAGAGGGCTTCCCTGTAGCCACAGCCGGCCTGGAATTGCTACGTAGGCCAGGCTGGCCTAGATTTTCTTAATCTCACAGAGATCAGCCTGCCTCTGCCTCTCAAATGCTGGGATGAAGGACTTGAGCCAACGTGTCCAGCTTTATCTTAAGGGCACTATTTTTATTCAGAAATTCAGTAATTAAGATCTTAAACTGGAGTAACAAGATATAAACACATGTATACACACATGCACACCTATGCACATACACATACTTACATACAGACCCACATACACACCTATGCACACAAATACACATACATTACACATACACACTCATATACAGTCACACATACATAACAACATACACAGACAAATATACAAAGATATGCACATATACCCAGGATATACAGTCACACACACATATGCACATATACATAC
>NW_008351897.1:139242-151506 GCF_000622305.1 Nannospalax galili | reverse complement strand
AGACATCTTTTTTTGGCATTCATTTTGATTTTAGGATAAAATAAAATATTGTTCAACTATAATTTATTTTCTATTAGTTGACGTGCATGCATACATTAGCAT
Organism: Nannospalax galili; assembly: GCF_000622305.1. NCBI lineage: Eukaryota > Metazoa > Chordata > Mammalia > Rodentia > Spalacidae > Nannospalax > Nannospalax galili. Next base: position 151,404 of record NW_008351897.1, on the reverse strand, counting down.
ATATACTTAATACATGTTAATATATGTGAAATACAAATATATCCTAAACCCTTCTATCTGTAATGCACAGACATAAGAACTTGTGAGTCTTTACATGATCACCTTTTAATACTTCTATTTCCTTTATCCAATGAATACATTATAATAATTATTTTTAAAAGGAAATGTTCAATTGCAAGTATTTCATTCTACCTTACAATATAGGAATGTCATCAAATATAATATGCAAATCAAAGGGATTTATTTTCTTATTTTGTGTCTCAAACCCAGAGTCAAGCGCTCTTAACAATAAGAGACTTCCCCAGCCACAGGGCAACCAACATTCTATGTTAGGCAGACTTTGATTTATACCTTCACTAATGTGTTCATTCAAAACCACAATGCAGGGTGAAATTCTATGAGTTACAATTCCAAGTCAGTAGTTATATCTTCTTGGAAATTATCATCTCACTGAGTCATGCAATTAACAGACAAGGAAAATACAATGTGAGAAATTTTGCCATGGGGGTAAAATTATGAATGGTATCATAGTGACAGTAGAGGAGGTGAAAAGGTCACAAAGGCATATGGCACTGGGCTGGGGAGGTGACTGAACAGGTCAAGCACCTGCCATTGCAAACGAGGGGGCTGGAGGAGCAGATCCTCAGCACCAGGTAAATGCCAGGCGGGTATTGTAGCATGCTTGTTAGCCCAGCACTTGGTAGACAGAGTCAGGGATCCCTGGAGCATCATAATTGCATCAGTGAGCTCTGGGTTCAAATTAAACAAATGGTATCAATACATAAGGTAGAAAGAGATCAAATACGACACCTAACTTCATAGAAACACACATGCGCACCACATAGAAGAGACATGCAGAAAAAGAGTGTGTCTGTAAACTAGTTAGTTAGAACCCTGGCAGAAATAAGCTAAATAAAAACGACTGGTACAGAGGTCGTCGAAGGTGGTGTGAAAACCCAGCAGCATGACCTCACGGAAGAAAGCAGGCCATTTTGAGACCCAGCACTGATGGCTTTGCTGGAGGAACCTGCCATTTGGGATTCCTCATCCCACGTTCCTTGATAGTCCTTCCTGATAACTGACCACGAATGCTAAGGTGTATATCTGAACAGGCTGCTGAAATTGGGGAGCGGTCCCTGCCTAGATCTGAATGATTTCCACATACTTCCCTAAATGGCCTGTCGGTTTCTCTTTAAGAAAGTCAAACTATTGATGGCTCATTTTTCATTTAGCCTTCTAATTCTAGTTCATTATTTTCAACTGCCATAAAATACAATAGGAAATTTGGATTGCTATTTTTTAATAACTTAAAATCTCAAAGGGATTGCTTTAAATGGAGTTAACTTACAGTGCTGTAGCAAATTTCAAGTTGAGAGTCAGAGTCTCTTTGGACATAATACAGATGCCATTTTCAGTCTCACGCTTGCTGATTCTGGATGTGATGATCAAACCCGTCTCCTTTCATCTGCCGTAGTTCTCATTATTGTCCTGAACTTTTGCTAGCAAGGAGGTTGCTCTTATCAGAAAGCTCAGCTGAGACTTCAGCACTCATTACCAGCGTTCATCAAATCACCAACTATCCCTTTTCAGACATGGTGTTCATCTGTCTTGAGTATTTCACAAGGTAGCAGAAAGCCAAATAATCTAGGAAGAATGCCAGATTAGAAAAAAAAATTACAGTATCAGTATTTTCCCTCATTCAAGATCTGACCAATCTGTGTAATGACTGGCTGGTATGTCCTTGTGATGTCCTCTGCCATGCAATGTTCAGATGCACAGAGGGAAATCATTCTGTTCCACTGAGTGAATGTGAGAATGTAAAATGCCTTATGGTCAGCAATAGTTATTGCGAACCAAAAATGCACAAAATAAAAAGCAACTTGAAATACCATGTAAAAGGAAGAAGATTTATGACAGCAAATTACTTTCTATTCTAATTCCATATTAACTAACTCTTTAAGACATAAGCAGCAGGGGGTTACTGCCGGACAGTTTTCCTAACATCTGTACTTTGATTTCTATCAAAACCAGTTCAAGCCTCTGTGTGTTCACTGGGTCAACCAGCTAAAGGCTGAGCTGCTAGAGTCAAGTTACATAATAAGAGTTTTATTCCAAAACAGACACAGCATTAGAAAATAACACATTAGCATGTGTTCCCTCTGGAGCACTGTAATCGCATCAATAGCCTTTTAGAGGATGCTTCTGGGCTGAAATGAATCAGACATTTTCCCCTCTAGTCAATGATAGGAAATAGACGATGCTGAATCACAAGTTGGTACAGAGAATTTTCCACATCAGATCTCCACAAGCAGTAGCATCACTTCACCCAGACTGATGCACTTTGCACACTGCTGCAGATGCTGCTGATGGTGGGGCCTGTTGATCTGGAGATCAAGCCTCAAGCTTGGGATATCCTGATAGGAGGAGATATTATCTGAGAATTGACCCTTCCATTCACAAAGCAGCTGTCAGGATTCCAGAGTGAAGTTTTGTCCTTGAAACCATTAGGAAATCTCAGACATTAACCATAGACAGCCATGGAATGTAGCCCAGTAAGGTTTTCATTTCCTGCAGATCTGGCTATTATCCTGGGCAGCATTTATTTTTTGTGTGTCTTCCCAATATCAGCTTCCTCTCTGACTTCTAAAATTCTTTAAGTTTTAAGTCAGAAACCAGGATGATGTCTTTGTCTTAGCCTTACCTTTTTCACGGCCACATCACAAGGAAATACAGTCCTAGGCAGTATAAAAACACTTCGAAAGGTCGTGTGACATACAGACATACTATATCATACAGCCTGGGTGTGTGGTAAACTGTTCTGCTGAGGACGGTGCTAAGAACACTCTGGTGTTAGCACACAATGAATTTACCTGAAGGCACATTTCTCAGAAACTGTGTCCTCATTAAGTGTCTCCTGAGTAGTCTGGATGTGTCCTGATATTTGAAACCAAAGCTGCAGCTAACAACATAGTTATAGATCATGTTATCATCAAAATTGATATTGAATGAAGAAAGAGAGCATCAGAGATTCAATTTGGTCCATGAAATTGTCTTAAAACTGTAAAATGTAGTAAAATATGGAGTACACACACTTGATTATACATTATAATAATTATAAATGGAGCATGTGCTCCGCCCCTCATGGATACCAAAATCGCCACATAGTGCTGAATGCTATATTTTTCCTAATATCGCACACTTCGATAATGTTTAATGTTTAACTAGGCCCTGTAAGAAATGATCAATTATGTTAAATATAACAGGATAATCATAATCATACATAATGTTTTGTGATATTTCTCTCTCCTCCATTTCCTCTCTCTTTCTCTCCCCATCCTCTTCCTCCTCTCTCTTTCTCTTTCTCTCTCCTCCACATTCTCTCTCTCTCTCTCTCTCTCATCTCCTCCCTCTGTCATTGTACTGTATCCATCTTTATTTTGGTGTGATGACACAATGCTCATGTGCTGAGCTCAGTGAAGTCAGTGAGACAGGAGCAAGGCCTTCTGTCTACCTTCCACCTGATGACACAGACAAACAGACGACCAAGTGCAGATACGGGGAACGAATGGACAACCAGTGTTCCTCAAGAGAAGAGCCGGCCTGCACAAGATTTCATACCAGAATTGTGCATGGCTTCAACTTGGGAATTATTTACGTCTGGAATTTTCCATTCAACACATTTGGACTTTGATCCACTGCAAGTTACTAAACTCACCGAGAAGGAAGCGGTGAGAACCATCAGTGACTGCAGCTGTCATCGTGTTGTTGCTGTGAGTTCTGATTTCAGCCTTCATTTTCAGTAGTTTTGACACTGGCGACTTCTATGTTCTTTCCTTCAGTAACTGTTTCCTGACTGTCGTTGTTGTCCATGGTGACCCAGCTCCTGTGAGATGGGACAATGTGTGCATAGCTCTCAGAACAGCACTGGAGCCAACTGACACAGGAGTCCAGTGTCACAGGGGCTAGCAGGTACTTAAAGAAGATTCAGTTCTCAAAGCATAGCAGTTTTTCCCGGAGGTAGACCCACACTCAGACCATTATAGTCATGGTCTGTGAGCAGAGTTGGCTGCCAGTTACTCTTGATTCTTAAAGCAAATGGAGTCAGAAGTCAGCGTCCAGGTGGAGGCCACATTGAACTGAATGCAATGCAATTCAATCTGGTAAACATGTAAAAGATAAACAGGAATTAGGTCAAGAGAGGAAGAAACGTGCCCGTAGCGTGCAAGTGCGAACTTCTAGGGAAAGAGAAAACATAAAAGCTGCAAACGGTGGTTGGAGTGTGTGGTAAAGAGAGCAGAAGGCTCTGTAAGTGATCACAGGAGGAAGGTTCTCTCTAGGTCATGAAAAGTAGAAGTTCAAGAAATGGGACACCGATGCTAGAGAGAATGGAAGAGATTTGCAAAGGAACAACAGGTCTGAACTGCAGAAACAGAGCCTTGATAACTGTCCAGGGACGAGGAGCCCAGTCAGGGGACTGTCACTCTAAAACTACATAAGGCCCCTGATGCATCTTTGATTACTTAATATATTTTCATTGATGTTTGTGTTCAAATATTTATTTCAAAACCAATGTGGCAATTTTTAAGGGCTTTCTGTAACCCCATCCTGTGATAATGTGTTTCCTTTAATTAATGGGGATTGGCATTCATTTTCTTTAATAAAAAGGAAATGTTGTATTTTTAAATTTAAATCAGAAGTAATAATTAAGAGACTGCACAATTTGTGTGTTAGTCATCCTGAACTACAGAAAATTTGGAACCTCAACCAGAGCCCTGTTATACGTTCGAGTTTTCTGCCAAAGCAAAAATAGACAGTTTTTCTTTCAAACTTCTCCCATCAATGACTTTAATTAGTTATTAGTGGTTATTGCTTGTGGTTTTCAAATCTCTTCTAATTAATGAAAGGTCACAAACTGATGATTACTTTAAAATGTGCTAAAATGAATCATTCTTATTTTTTTACTACCGCTCTGTTCTGCCACTGTCACAAAGAAGTTGTGAGGTAAGCTGGGAATAGAAAGATGTGATACTGAGTACTTATAAACAGTTTTCATTGTGGGGACTAAGAAGAATAAGTTCATCAAATCACACTCCCAAAGTCTGGTAGAATGAGCTTCTCAACTGCAAAAACTCAGGGTTTCATCCAATCAGCAAAGTATAAAAGATCAGCCAAGTCTAGTCAGTCTAAAAGGGACAATGAACAACATTTCACCTCCCAAAGAAGCTGGAATAGTGGACTTAATCAGAGCCACTAATGAAGGAACTGAGGACAGTGCTTATGTCTCAATACAAAGGAAAGTGAACAGCCCTAGCTTGTGAAAACACTAGGAAAACAGAATAAAAATCGCCAGGGGCAGAATGAAATTGAATAAAATATGTTGTTCTCAACTGCAGATTTATGCTATTCCGAGCTCTTGCAACTACCATTCAATCATTCAGCCTAGCGATCTTTGAGAGGGCTCGCGGCTCTCTGTGGGACTTTTGCTATGGTGCATTCAGCGTGCACGTGGAAATCACACTGCTCATCTTCACACTGCAGGGCTTTCTAATCTAGTGTTGTGCTAGGTTCTGGAGTAGATACTGGGAGCTTATGTCCAAAATATGAAAAGAAACTTTCTATAACAACCTTAGAAAGGAACAAGTATCAGATAATATCACCAGGACACCTAAATTTTAGCTCTGCTGACATGTCAGAAGGAGAGAGAGGCCATACATGTAGCAGAGTTTCATCCAGGCAGAAAGGCATGGACACCATGTTTTCAAGAGGTTATGTGCAAGATGGTGTCTGAATGAGGACTTGGACTTACCCCATCAAAGGGTGAAAGGGAGAACATTTAAGACAAGAGCACAGGTAATATAAATCCAACACATGGGACTGTCTGGGAGAATCATCTTGAATTCAAAAAAGCCCCAGTAGTAGGTATGGACAGAGCTATCAAAGGATTTACACAGAACTAGGAGCAGTTGGGGAGATCCTCCAAACTTTATTTTGAATTATTGCTTTAAAGTGTCTACCTTGTGGACAGCAAATCAGAGAAGGTTCAGATTAGAGGGTCTGGCTCAGGGGGATTTGAGGGGGTCTGGCTCAGGGGGGGTTGATGGGGTCTGGCTCCGGGCGATTTGATCGGGTCTGGCTTGGGGGGGATTTGAGAGGGTCTGGCTTGGGGGGATTTGATGGGGTCTGGCTTGGGGGGATTTGAGGTAGAGATGGATTTGGATTTTTGTTGATCCCTCCCTGTGGTTGAAAATAAGTAAGAGAATGGGAGGGGAGGAAGCACAGAGTTTGGACTGGGAACTCAGGAGTTTTGCAATTTCCAATCTACACAAGATGTCACCAGGAGCCGGAGAGGGAGAACTAGATGGAAAGTAGGTGTGCCAGGGGAATGGCAGAGAAAAGACCGACGTCATTGGTGGCACTGGTAGAATTGTTTCACAGGAAGCGGACAGTAGAAGCTGAGAGGATGCAGCAGTGAGTAGGGAACAGACACTGAGCTGCAGTCATGGACCGAGGCCTTAAAGCGGGGAGCCAGGTGAGCCTGCTGCTGGAGAAACATTCATGACAGAACACAGCCATGTCTGGAGGTCGTGAGGGGTTTGTTTTTGTTTAATCAAACTTAATGTTTGGGAATCTCTGGAAAGGTGAGAAAAGGTTATAGAATATTTAAAGAAGTGCAGACTTGTCAGAGAGGGAGAAGAGCCTGTGCATAAAGGACTCAGAGATTCACGGATGGTCTAGAAACAGTAGCCTAGCCACATGGGGCGGCTGCCGTACTTGTGCAGGCACGGTCACAGACCTCTCTGCTCCTTTGTCTTCTCATTGAGTGTCACACACAGAAAATAGATTCAATTGACATAAACTCAGATTTAAAACACAGAAGCGCTCTAGAAGACACAGTGACACTAAGAGTTCCAATAAGTCCAAACTAGAGCAGAGAAAGAGGCCACGAAAATGCAGACAGGAGGTAAAAACTGTCAAGAAAGGAAAGGAAAATGCAAAGGAACTGGGGGATCAAAGGAGAGATGCAGCCTGAGAGAGAGGAACAGTAGGAGACATGTGTCACCAAAGGGGAAGTGGGTAAAATGGGGGACTTAGCTGGGGGGAGAGTGCAGGCTATACAAGGGACAGTGGGGGTGAAAGGGAAGATGGGTCTCCAAAGAGTGGGGTCCATAGGAAATGGGCATTATGAAGAATAAAATAGGGAAATCGGGGGTACTGGGAAAGGGGGAGGGTACTTACAGAAACAGAGGGGAGAGATAGATAATGCTTAGCTTGTATGAAATACTAGAGGGAAATGTATTAATTCAAAAGATTACTCAAAACTTACACATAGACTATCACTACATATGTCCATGTGTGTAGCTGAAGGCTACACTACAAGAAACAGTGACAGACAGCAGAAACCTTCCTGTAGTTGCTGGCCAGGGTAATCCAAGAGACTCCTAAAACTACATGGGTTACTGCCACAGCCCTTGATTGCCTCCCAGAACTTGAAGGAAGACCCTGTTGCTGAAGACATTGGACACTGGACACAGGACTTGGAGCAGGGACCTCAACTGGAAGCCACATTGTTGAAAGCAATCTCTCATAGTTTTGGAGGACACTATAAACACCAATGAAGGAGAACATCCAACATCCAGCCCCTGCTTTGAGGCCTAATAACCTCAGAAATGACCAGCACAGCAAACTATATTGGGGCATAAAAAGTAAAAGTGTCACTTTTATTTTGGGGGTAATCAACAGCTACCTAATTGCACTTAAAGCTCATTCAATGGGAGGCAAGTCATGTGTGGTACTGTAAACCTAGCCAAATACATGTGGCTGGAGAAGTAATAGATCTTAGAGAAAACCCCAAGGCTGTCACATCCCTAGTCAAATGTAATATCTTACTATGTGCTAAATATGAATCCTTGTATTTAAAGACAAGTATAACAGTCACCATTCATCAAAGAAGCCTCCTTTGCAACGGACAATTACAGAGTTCCACAACCGGCCACACACAGAGGATAAGTGTCATGAATTGCCTAACTCCAGATCACACATCTACAATCTAACCTCTACACCAAAGGCTCATGGAACACAGTGGAACAAGGGGTAGAGAGAACAGTAGTGAATCTCTCAACGCCCATCAATGAAGTAGTCTTATGCAATACAGTGCCATAAACACAAAAAGCCACAAACGGCCAAACCTTAGAGTTTAATAGTATTCAGAGTGTGGGTCTCTGAACCGAACTCCTACATTGAACCCCACCTACCCAAGCTCAGGGATCATTGCAGAAGAGGAGAGAGGACCATTGTAAGAGCTGGGGGAGGAGCTGCATGATCATATGGAAACAGAGTCTTACAGGATCCTGGGACCTTGCTCATTTAAACCTACAGCAATGCTGTCAGCATGCACAAGACCCTTGAAAACTTATGCAGACAAAACCCCAGCTTAGAACTGGGGAAATGAACAGCAGGCCACAACCTTAGTCAAAGAAGTATTAGCAGCTGATCACTGCTGGTTGAGGGAGAGCTAATCTTCTCTAAGGGAGAGACTCTAGATAGGCTGAATAGTCCCCATTTTATGAACTTGTACTGATGGTGTCTGGGTACACTGACTTGACTGGATAGGCATTAACATATATAACAGAATGCATGAAATCCAGTGGGGGTTTGTTGTAATGTGTGAACAGGGGAGGGGCATAAAGATAATTAAAAATTTTGTGTGAAGAAAAGGAGCGTTCACTAGACAGTAAAATAGCTGCAGAGGAAGTATGTGGGTGAGTACCCTGGGAGCAAAAGACAGTCACCTAAAATGTAGAAACAACAACTAAAAAGTGGTTCTAAAAGACAAGGCAACGTACCCCAGTCTAAGAACAATGTAAAAACACCACACATACACAAGCAGATATACTCAGATAGACAAACAGAAGCACACACAGGCATATACATAGACGCACAGACTCATACACAGACACAGACACATGTATATACACATATATACAACCACAGACACACATACACAGATACACGCACACAGATATGCATGAACTCAGATAGACACAAAGGCACATACATACAGGGAAACACAGATACACACAGAAGGATACATACACACAGAGATACCCACAGACATACATAGACATGGACAGACACATGGAAATGCACAGACACACACATAGATACACATAGACACACACATGGACACACAGATACACATGGACACCCACAATGATATAATGGACACACACACATGCACACACACACACACAGATACACAAAGACAAGTAATGAAACACACAAGGTTCAGCACAAGTCACCAAGTAGCATTTATGTTGTTGAAACACTAGAAAGGTAGTAAGTCAACCTTCACAATAGGGCTTGAGATAGGGTTAAGGGAGAGGTTGCGCATGAAATTTCTTGCCAAGGAAGCTCAGGGTGGAGGAGGAATGGTAGAGTTTCATGCAGGGCATGCATCTCAACTGATCAAGGGAACAAGGCTCAGTCTGTACAGTGGAGTCAGGTACAGGAGACAGATTGGTTGGGATTTCATGAAATCTCAAAGTAAATGGAAGTAATTTGTGCTAAAAACTCGCTTAGTATGAAGAGAGCAGAAGTTTCCCAAGAATAAGTGAACAAGAGCCCCATTAGCCCAATGTCAGAGGTACACTGGGCTTTGAAAGACCACCTGGAGATTCCTTAAACAATGAATGACCCCAATAAACATAAACACAGCTACAGGCCCAACTTCATCAAGCACAGACACTCTCAACAATGACCTGACACATTGGCCTTTCCCAATGAAGTGTTGTATAATTCCTGAAGAAAAACAAGAAAAATTTCCTTAATGAAAAGCACCCACTGATCTTAGTGAGAGCCTCATGGGAATCAATAATTATCTGCTTTCCAAACAGAAATATGGGTTTGCCAATATCAGATTACCCTGGAGACCTGCACAGTCTGAGTTGGGGTCTGAGATTCCATTCCCTCACATCAAGATGATTTTAGAGACAGGGAATACTTAGTAGGCTGGCAGTAAGTAATTCCATGGTCCTCTAGATCTGTCCTTAATATGGACAGAGAGACAGAAACAGAGAGAGACAGAGAGACAGAGAAACAGAATGAATGGGGTTCAAACTGCAGGCTCTATCCGGTGTCTCTGTTACTTTTGCTCTCTGTGAGAAAATGCTTCTGGGGGGAGAAATTGAAATCAAGACGAAAATGAGCCCTTGATAATTCTGAATTGCCACTTCTGACAGGTTACAGGAGACGGATTGCAGGGGAAATGAGAGCTGCTTTTCCCCCTTGCATACTCAGAGAATACTGTTCTATAATAATCAGGTTCTCAAGACCTTATAGGTCACAGCTCTGCTCATACAGGGTGGTAATGAAAGACAGATCCTTCCACATTCCAATTCTCTTTCACCTGAAGTAGTTTCCCATTAAGCAGACATTTTGACTCCCAAGAAGATGCACCATCACAGAGTTCCACCCCATCATGCCTGATGACCTATGAAACTGTCACGCATTGACATATGCAAACTCAACCTTTATTTATTTATTTATTTATTTATTTATTTATTTGAGATTCATGGTCAAATTTCTCTTTGAGTATTGGTAAAATGTCTCCTTAGTAATTCAAAATACATAAAGTATTTGGATCATCAAATCTACTTAAGAGAAGAAACTTCATTTCCACCATTTAGAATTATCATTTACTTATAAACAGAAGTGTTCCTTGGAACAGTCCTTGTGACAGTGTCAAGTGTGTGTGAAGAGTCTTAAATTAGCAATACTTTATTAACCACTGGTTTGTGTTACAGTGGATACTTGAAAAGATATGAACCATTTAAATCTATCATTAAAATTCAATTTAATACTTTTAAAATATGCAGTAGCTTACACATTTTATGAATTCAAATTACTTTACTTACTTAAATTATTCCATTCATTTTCACTACATCCTACAGTAAGAAAAAAAAGTTTTATTTAACAAAGTTTATTTCAAAATTCCACCCTTCTAAAAATGGCACTATTCTAAAATGTTGTAAAATGACATCTTTGGTATGACTATTCCTGATGAGGAATCATTTAGTGATATAATTACTAATTTAATAATTATACAAACAAAGCCAATTGAAGACGCTGGAAGTTGTTTTATTGCTTTGATCGACACACAACCTTAGTATGTTGACAATAGGAGTTCGAGCATAATGAATGAGTTGTTTGGATGTGGGCACAGTCTCGTGTCTGATACCGGTGGGTCTTAGCAGTCCACCACAGAAAAGTGGGCAGCCCTGGGAACCACTCTGCAGACAGCGTCTTGAAGTAACCAGAGACCCAGCCATGAGAAAGAGCCCCCATCTCCCTGGGTAACCAGCAGAAAGCAACCAGTAAGTTGCCCTAACCTTGCAGCTCCATCAAACCCCTCCAAAGTGTCCTCACAGTCACAAGGGATCTCTGAGAGGCGTGAGGGAAAAACTGGAAAACCTCTTCAACAATGACACAAACCACAAGATCTGAAATGATTAATAACCTGAGCTTGCTTTCCTGCTGGGCACATTCACATTTGAGTGGGGCAATCACAGAGTGACGCCCACATCCTCAACATATGGGAGTTCCCGACGGAAGAAAGCAATTACCACACTACACTCTTCAAAAGCAGCTTTGGGCTACAAAAATAGCATTAGTCTATGGAGAAAGAGACATTAAAATATAAATATACTGAGAATTCCTTGAAAATGTATTTGGTCTGAAACAAAATGTTGAAAGAAATGATCTATTTTGCATTTTAAAATATTCATAAAAAACAGTTTAAAATGTCATGGACATGAGAAGCTACTTCCTTTAAAATGTTTGTCAATTATTGTCTGCTCTTTATTCTTTCTGGGTTTCTAGACTAGCTTTGGTAAAAGCCAGTAGTCTTTTGAATGACAAATGAGTTTTTTTTTTCAGAACATCCCAAGGGAAAACTGAAGTAGATAAATGCTTGGTGCAGAAAATTAGTGAAAGCATACTCATTTTTCTTTGTAGTTTTAACAATTATTGATTTATTTATTAGTGTGTGTGTGTTTGTGTGTGTGTGAGAGAGAGATAGAGAGAGAGAAAGAGAGAGAGAGAGAGAGAGAGAGAGAGAGAGAGAGAGAGAGTGAGGGGGGGGGATATGTGTGGGGGGGACAGAGG
>NW_008351897.1:134909-138432 GCF_000622305.1 Nannospalax galili | reverse complement strand
AAACTGGGTGCGGCCGCCGCCCATGGCGGCTGCTCCTTTGTTCTCATGGGCGCTGCGGCTGCTCTTCCACTCGCCCTGGGCTGAGGCCACTCTTCTGCTTGCTCAGCACTAAGGCAGCTCTTCTGCTCACCCTGTGCTGCCTCTGATCGTAGCTGCTTCTGCCTGGTCCCAGACCCCAGGGCCGGTGAAGAGGCTGTGTCAGCGGAGCCACATTCAGACACAAGAAACCAGGTTCAGTGACACAGATCTACTTTATTGCAGGAAAACACAAATTTATATAGGGGTAATGGTCCAATCATAGCACAGCGAGTAGGACATCTTATTAGCATAACATGCTTAGCATCCTATCACAGTATAGCCAGCCAGATGCCTCATTAGCATAGTGGGTTTCAGATTACAGAGCCTCGATTCCTGGAAACCACGTGACCCTGACTGTTTCAATATCTAAGTGTTGCAATTTGGAATTCCAAGGGTGATGATTAGGCAGTGGCGAGCTCTAGGCATCAGGCTCATGATCTGCCAATGGGAGCAAGTGTCACAAGGCGTTCCCCTGGCTCCAGCAGCTGGGCTGTTGCCTCAGGCTGCTGTAAGGCAGTCATAAGGACGTCTACTCTAGGCTCAAGCCTGTCTCCCACAACTGGGGAGATTTTAGTAAACTGGTTTCAAACTTTTCACTCAATGTTGTTACCTGGAATAGCTCCTGATATGAAGAAGGGCACCAATGTCTATGTGGTGAATAAATGAATTAGTCTTACTATTCCATTTCATAATCATTTTAATAAATTCCAAATTATGTTCATTGCTTAAACAGATCACATGATTGGTGTTCTAAACATGATGATGTTTATAGATTGTGTAGAGTGAGGAAGGCAACCAGCAAGGGAATTAGGAGGAAGCAAATCCACAGTCCTCCAGTTTTCGTATTGAGTGCTTGTAACAGACAGAACTCAAAGCAAAAGGCAGGAGGACACATCACAGTAAGGTCAAGGCACTCAGCTTTGCTAGAGGCACATGAACAGCAGAGCTGGAAGGACAGAGTGACTGAGGAGGGAAGTGAAATACAGTCCTCAGAGAAACAAAGAGCACATGGAGGTGAGGATGGAGACAGAACCAGAGGAGAGAAATTCTGTGATGCTTAAACTGAAATCTTCAGTCAATAAGAAAAATAACTAAGAGGGCATAGGAACATCAGTCCAAAATGAAGGGTGTTGGGTTAGTGAGTGGAACACCAGGAACAAAATCACTATTTTCACTCTGACAGCTTTCAACTGCTGTGGCAAATTACCTGTGTAAATCAGCTGAAAAACCTGAAGGGTTTATTGTGGCTCACAGTTCAAAGTCCATCGTTGGTTCTTTCCCCCTGGTGTTTTGCACCTGTAGGGAGGCAGAGTTTCTTGACCCAAGTATTTAGCAAAGAAAGCATGACACTCCTGGCAACCAAGAAACAAAGAGAGTACGAAGGAGCCAGAATCTCAAGGTCTCCTTCAAGGGCACAGTCCTGTGAAACCCCTTCCTTCAACCTCCTCAGGGTTCCACCACATCCAGTAGCTACAACACCTGAAGATGCTCCTTAAATACATGGATGACAATATTGACATTTTTATTTTAACTGTTAACAACTGTATAATTTTGAAAGGGGGCATTTTAAAATGGGACATGCAACTGCAAGACAGTAGAAAGACTTGTGTTTTCACTGAATGGACAGGAAATGGTGAAAAGAACAAATCAGCTGAAGTGAATGTGCACAGAAATGAAAGAAGTACAGGAGGCATGCAGAAGCCAGGCGGAGATGAACCAAGATGGATGGTCACCATGGAGGACCCAGGCAGAGATGAACCAAGATGGATCATCACTATGGAGGACCCAGGTGGAGATGAACCAAGATGGATCATCACCATGGAGGACCCAGGTGGAGATGAACCAAGATGGATCATCACCATGGAGGACCCAGGTGGAGATGAACCAAGATGGATCATCACCATGGAGGACCCAGGTGGAGATGAACCAAGATGGATCATCACCATGGAGGACCCAGGTGGAGATGAACCAAGATGGATCATCACCATGGAGGACCCAGGTGGAGATGGATGGTCAGCCTGGAGGACCCAGGTAGAGATGAACCAAGATGGATGGTCAGCCTGGAGGACCCAGGTGGAGATGAACCAAGACGGATGGTCAGCCTGGAGGACCCAGGTAGAGATGAACCAAGACGGATCATCACCATGGAGGACCCAGGTGGAGATGAACCAAGACGGATCATCACCATGGAGAACCCAGGCAGAGATGAACCAAGACGGATCATCACCATGGAGGACCCAGGTGGAGATGAACCAAGATGGATCATCACCATCAAGAACCCAAGTGGAGATGAACCAAGATGGATGGTCACCACGGAGGACCCAGGTAGAGATGAAAAAAGATGGTCAGCATAGAGGACCCAAGTGGAGACAGGTGAGGATGGAAGGTCAGCGTGGAGGACCCAAGTGGAGACAGGTGAGGATGGATGATCCACATATACTGCGTAGGAGGAGATTTTGGGTTTGGATGAGAGCACATCCCTAAACAATTAGGAGTTGAGGTGAGCAGAGTAACTGTACTGATGATGGCCTGAGAGGCAGAAATTCAGTGCTCTCCAGCATTTGAAAATCATAATGACCTTCCCGTGAGTGTTGGTGTTGAGTTGAGAGTTAAATGTTGTCTTTTTGTTTTGCCTGTTTCTCACTCAGCACAGAGAACATTGATGCCAAGAGTACAGACAGGCTAACAGGAGCATTTGTACAGAGAATAAACAAGGCGTGCTGTGTGCTTTCCTGATTATTTCAACACTCCTCATTACCTTTGGGGTGGGGTATGTTTTCCTTCTTGCTGTTTCCAAACCAGTATCTCCTATCCTGTAGCACATGCTCCTCGTCTCTGAGCTTTCTGCTCCTAATTTTACTAAAACCACATCCGTCATCAATTCTAGGATTCCCTATGGCATCTCATGGCATGTGGAAATCATTTGTGACTACAGTGAATTATGAAGAGCTTTCTCCTAATGGATGGAAAATTGCATTGGTATATTCTAATTTTCAAGTTTTTCACAATATTCAGTTAACTGTTGTCAGTCACAATATGATCCTAAGTCTTGGTGTGAGAGCAAAAAATTTTAAGGCACTGGGGAGCTGGCTCAGAGGATAAGAGAATGTGCAGCTCTTCCCCAGGACCTAAGTTCAGGTCCCAGCACCTGTGTCAGGTCACTCAAGCCTCCTACCACTCTGTCTCCAGTGGGTCCAACACCATCTTCTGACCTCTGTTCATACATACTGACATACAGACAAATAAAAATAAATAAATAAATCTAAAAAACATTGTTGAAATGTCTCATTTGTTCAAGGGTCTCAAGATTGAAAATGGAGAGCACACACAAAAAAAATCAACAAATTTTTTTAAAATGTGTTATATTTGAGGAGGAAGCATGGAAATTTACATCATGCTAATTAGTAGAGGTGATAAACATTACCATTGAAATATGCCAGATGAC
>NW_008351897.1:133592-134281 GCF_000622305.1 Nannospalax galili | reverse complement strand
AACCACAGAAGCCTCCATAGAGAACTGGATTCACACAATGATTTTCTTAACTGGGGAGGGGGGGGTTCAGGTAGGTGAATTATACTCAAACTACAGTTGTTCATAGGCCTTGTTCTGGGTAGTGTATTACTGATTTTTCTGTTACTGTGCTAAAATATCATGACCAAAGCCACATGAAAGAAGTGTATTACTGATTTTTCTGTTACTGTGCTAAAATATCATGACCAAAGCCACATGAAAGGACAGCTCACTTTGGCTCACAATCTCAGAGGGCTGCATTGCTACTGGTGGCAGAAGAAGGAGCCTAAGACCACAACTCAACCACACACAGGAAGCAGATAGAGAACCTGAAGACTGTTGAGGCTATGAGCTCTCCAAGCTGCCCAGGTGACGCATATCCTGGAGCAACGCTCCACCTCCTAAAGGAGATATAAATGCTCCAAACGGTATCACAGGCTGGGGTCCACGTGTTCAAATACATGAGCCTATGAGGAAATTTTCTCATTCAAACTACAAGAGGCATGAAATTCCTGTTTCTGTGCAGAATTGTATGTCTCTCATAAAATGTTTAATAAATATTTATATATTAGATGGTACTTTCTTAAAATTTCGAAGCAATATGGTTTAGAGGGTAAAGAAAAATCTTAGAAGTTGGATATTGAATACACGGTTACTCTTTTTTGACTTCC
>NW_008351897.1:113839-132878 GCF_000622305.1 Nannospalax galili | reverse complement strand
TTTTATTTAAAGGTAAGAAATTTTATTTAAGTTTTATTTAAAGGTAAGAAATGTATTATCCTTTTATACATGGATGGTGTGTGTGTGTGTATATATATATAATGTAAAATACATTTACATGGGTGGTATATATATAAATCAACACACCATATATATGTAAAGCAACACACCATACACACATATATATGTAAATCAACACATACACATATACACACTGTATATAAATATGCATATATATATAATTGATTCTCTGTATTGCGTAGAACAAAATGCCATGGGTTTTAACTAAACTAGAGCTATTTTCTGCTATCAGTCAGTGATACAAAGACTCATGCACGGGATGCTAATACTACTCTTTAACAATGATTTATCCCCACTCTGAATTGCTAAATCATAAATCTCCACACTGAAGAGAGTGTAGCGTATTTTCAACAATTCATTACACAAAGGAGACATAACACAAGGTTCTGTGTTTTAAAACATTCTTAGCAGGATTCAGTTCTTAAAGGGCACAGAAAATGACCAAAAGGAGAAGCATAAACTGGTTCTTCATATCATTTCTCAATCAGTATGTCACTGCACCCCGGTTAAATTTTGATGTGGCCAGTCAATGCTCTATAAAATTATTGCAGGAAATATTCTAGACAGATAAGGAAAGGTTTCCATATTGGAAAGGAGTAGTCATGTAAATGAACCTTCCCTGTTTAGTAGTCTTTCATGCACAAAGTGACACACCCTCCTTTAAGTGGAAAGTCTGCACCTGCATTTCAATAGCAAAATGAATCTCGACTGAGATTTGAGCTACTAGAATCAACAAAAGAGAAGCTGGGTATTGGCTGGACGTTTGCCTTGATATCTTACGTAGCAGTGAACGGGCAAAAAATTGTATACAAGCTCTACATGAGGTGAATCCTGCAGGTGAAGATTTTAGAGCTCTGATTTCTTCTTTCTAGGGAGTAAAGTAAAACGTCATAAAATAGTCCTTATGTTATTCTTTTTAAATGCATTTCATAGCCTAGATAATCATGGATTTCATATGACATTTTCATGCATGTACATAATATATTTCCAGCAATTTCGCCTCTTCCCCATTTACCCTCACTTATCTTCTGTCTCCCAGTAATGCCTTTCTCTTTCCCAACTAATTTCCTGTCCTGTACTGTGTGTGTGTGTGTGTGTGTGTGTGTGTGTGTGTGTGTGTTCCGATCAATTCCATTGAGATTTTTTTTACAGGAACCTGAGCAACTTATCAGTGGTTTCTCTACTGAAGAAAACATCTCTCAGTGCCCCGACAACATGGAAGGTTTGGAATCTCAGAAGCTCTAATCCTTTCCATAACTCGGTATTAAGTAGACAAATCTTGGGCAGATCTTGCACAGGTAACCACAGCTGGTGCAGATTCCAATCTGCAGAGACCACGTCTTGTCCAAAGGCAGTGTTCCACACTCACCCTCTTCTGGTTCTAACATTCTTTCCAGTCCTGAGTCTGTGACAGTCTTCGAACATTGAAGGGGGTGATGCAACTGTTCCACTTCTATCTGGGTAGTCAGTAGTTTGGTTTCTGTGAGGGTCTTTGCAGGCACTGCTAACCACTATAAGAAGAAGCCTTTCTGACCCAAGTTCACTGCAGCACTATTCTCTGGGTATAAGCACAGGGATTTAGGGGGGAATTTGACAGACATATCATGTACACCTAGGCAAAGTGCAGCAGGAACCTCTTCACTTGGGCCTATGACTCCCTCAGTTATGGACTTTTAATTGACTTTGATGGTTAGAATGAGAATATCCCTATAGACTCCAAGTATTTGAATACTTGGTTAGTTGGTAGCTCTGTTGGGGAGGATCATGGGGCCTTTAACAGGTTTGACCATTGCTGGGGGAAGCACAATACTAGGGGGTGGCTTTTGAGAATGTCTAGACTCACCCACTTCAGTTTATCCTCTGCTCTCTTGAAGCTATGAGCTCAGTTCTGTGTTCTGGGTGCTACCTGTCACACCTCCCAGACCATGACAATGAATGCTTGGGAACCATAAACCTAATAGGCTTTTCTATTGTCAATGGAATTCAACATACCTGAAACAATACTGGTGGTACAGTGGAAAATCAGGTTTTATTTTAAAGCCTCAAGGGAATGCTCTCGAAAGCCTGAGCCCTGAACCACAGTCACTCACAACATATATGGGCCATTCAGCAGCAACATGTTTGACCTTACTGATATTGCTGAGTTTAAATTCCTACCTACATGACTTGGGCCATGCATAGGAATCTCTTGTCTACCTGTCCTGGGGCATGCACTTGGATACACTACCCTGTATAATCTCCAAATGGTTTTGTTGTCTGGTTCTTTGTATTTCTGGTGACTGGGTAGGCCCTTGTTTTGGAGCTGTTGTGAACATGTTTGGCATATCTCAG
Source organism: Nannospalax galili (assembly GCF_000622305.1). Lineage (NCBI taxonomy): Eukaryota > Metazoa > Chordata > Mammalia > Rodentia > Spalacidae > Nannospalax > Nannospalax galili. Next base: position 130,466 of record NW_008351897.1, on the reverse strand, counting down.
TTGCATTTCAGCAAAGCACAGAGAGTCTGGCTACATAGTAATATATCCCATACTAGGTCCTCAAGAATCTGATGATCATGGGATGGGTCAGGTGGTCTGGGACAATGGGAAGGAGCCCCACCCATCAGAGCCCCACCCAACCCAGGCCTCCTGTTCTTATGTGGAGGGCTGAAGCCATTGACGGGAGAAACTTGTGACAAAGCCTTTGGTGCTGCTGGTCTTGCATCCTAGTCCACACATTGATTCCTTTTGTAATGGGGTCTTCTCTTTTCTAACGTCCTCAGCAACGGATGATGGCACTGGCTGCTGGTCTCAAACTGATTCTAGGAGGAATGGGATTTCAATTTGGTTTTTACCGATTTTCCTCCTACAGTAAGAAACCCCCTCTCCTTTCAGAGGGCCCCATGCACATGGAGGGTGGGAAAGGCCTATGTTGAGTCTGTGTTGATATTTATTCTTTGTCTCTTGCTTAACTCCAGAGCCCTGAAGGGCTAACAGTTCTGCCTGCTGGTTCTGTCACTTTGTCTTCTCTCAGAGAGCATTCCTGGCCCACACCTCTGCATTTGGTTTCCTTTCAAGGTGTTGCATGCATGTGGTGTACTTATGAACATGCAGGCAAACACTCACACACATAAAATATACTCTTTAAATCAGCCATTCTAATTTACAGAGTTTCCTTAAGTCATCTTACTACCATAATATGTTAAATATCCTGTGCTGTAATTTTGGAACAGTCTAGGTAGTGGATGACCCTTCCATGTTAAACCTCCCATTGTGTTGGTGTCACAAGACCACTATAAAGATCTACTGGGAAGACACTGCTTAAGAAAGAAACCAATTCAGCCACAGAGCTGCTTCCCTTGCAGGGACGTTGAATTCTCTTAGCAATAGACAGGTTCATACAAATCTCAAACCCAGACTGGTTTTGTTGAGAGGAATTAGTTCCCTAGGAACCAGAGCTGCAGTTTAGATGTATAAGATTTCCACACAAGCACAGGTTAGTGCCTAGTCAGGCATCATAATCTCAACCATGTTGGAGCTGCACATTCACATCATTTGTTCTTGTTTTTTAAGGAACTTTAGACAGATCCTCCTTATTAGATTCTACAGGCCAGTATGAAAATTGCCCAGGAATTAATCAAGCTCTCCTTCCACTAAGGTGGCAGGTCAGTCCGCCTGGTTACCAGGGGCATCTTACTCTTTCTTGAAGTTGCAAGTGATTGGTCCACCCCCTTCTCAGGTCCACTGATTGGAGCAAGATCTGATGGCATGGATCACCACATGCATAGTCTTATATCCTGGGAAAATGGCCAGGGAGTGTCTTCCAGACCTCTTTGGTTCACTCGAGCCTCAGTTGAGCTTCACAACTGACAATATGCTATGGGAAATCATATGCCAGAGCCAAGGTCCAGAGTAGAGAACCAGAAGATCTCATTCCTGCAGGTACAGACTTACGGGGCCATCCTCAAAACCTGAGCTCCAAACCGCAGATACTCAGGGCATTTATAGGCTGTTCATCAGCAGCATGCCTGAACTTTTCTGTCTTTAGTGTTTTAAGTTCTTGTCTATGTGATGGGGGCCATAGATAGGGTCTTGATCCTATAGGAGAGGGGGTCATGTGCTGGTGTCATGAGCCCATGTGGCAGTGCAGAGTGAGCATAACTATCAGTTGTCAGAGTGTCTACAGAAGCCTCACGGTGTCTTAGGCTGCGGGGGGGTTCTTTCAAGACAGCTGCATTTCAAGATAAGTCTTTATGGTTTCATGTCTCACATAGTTTGCACTGTCTGTCTGGCTGTAAGTGGAGCTGGCCAAGGTGCTTAATCACAGCAACCAAAAACTAGTTAGTGCAGAAGTTAGTACAAGAGAGTGGGTTGTTGCTGTGAAGAGCCTGCCCATGCTGTTTCAGAGAATGTGGAAGACTTAGGAAGTTTGACCTGGAAAAGCAATCGAATATTGTAAGCTGAGCTCAACAGGCCTTTCTAGAAGAGGACTGACTCAAGATGGTCCAGGGAGGGACGAAAACAAGGTCTTAAACAGCAACTGGGATATTTTGGCCTGGAATTTGGCCATAGTCTACAGGAGGCCAAAGAGCTTCCCAGAGGGTAAATTAAACCATAATGGAATAATTTCTTTGGTTGAGAGTATTTCAAGAGAGCCTAATGTTGAATCTGTGGCATGGTTCTTATTGGTGAGTACTGTGCAGATCCACAATGTAAAAGAACAAACCTAGCAGAAACAAAATATAAAATGTACAGTGTGGAGAGAACAGAGCCATGGGAAGCTTCATAATGTGGCTGGTAAGGCTTGTCCCAGAAGAGAGACTCTCTTTGACAAGAATAGAGCAATTAAGGTGAGGCCTCCAGACCTGCACTTGACTGATGGAAGAGCACTATCAGGAAAAGACCCCACACAGCTAAGCTTCCAAGTTCTGACAGGGAAAGGCCTAAGGTATTTTATGCCCCTAGGAAACCACACTATAAAAAAACACCCAGTTGCAAATGTTATCCAAAAGAGCCAACGTCCATCCCAAGCTGATGGCCAAACTTGACAGTGTCCTTCACACCGTGCTGATTTAAGAAGCCTCAAAGATTCAAGAGTGGAGAGGGCCATCTATTCTACTGAGAGCTGCTGATGCTGGATTTCCATCTTGTTTTCCTCCTGTATTTCCTCTTTATGCCTCCATTCCTCCCTTTTGGAATGGGAATGTATATTCTATGCCATTGTATTTTGGAAGTATGTATTTGGCCTTTTGATGTTACAGGGGTTTACAACTAAGAGATTTCCCTGAGTCTCAGAAAAGACTTTGGACTGTTGAGACTGTCGAAGGCCTTTTAAGGAGGGAATAAATTAATTTTGTGTAATGAAATGATCAAGAGCCTATGGGGCCAGGGAATGGGATTTAGCCCGTAGGCTCCAAGAGTTTGAATACTTGGCTTCAGCTGGGCTACTGTCTGGGGAGGTTTAGGAAGCTCTGCCTTGCTGGAGGAAGCATGTCACTAGGGGAAGGCTTTGAGGATGCATGGCCTTGTTCAGCTGAAGTCTCTCTCTCTCTCTCTCCGCTACCTATGCTTGAAGATGGGTTCAAGTTTCTGTTCCAGGTGCTTCCTGCCAGTCCTCCCTGACTGGAATGGACTCTTACTGCCCTGGAACCGTGAGTCCAAGAAATTCCTCCTTCGATGAATTGTTGGAAAATAACTAATTTGCTGACTTATAGAAACAGATATAAATTCTCTCCTGTAGACAGAGCCTCAAATCCAATAACACTCCATCCAGCTTCTCCCAGAACAGACTTTCAGTGTTGTGTTACAGCAGTGGGCCTCATCCTGGCGGGCAGGTTGATATTCTCTCACACAGCGTCAGCAGTAGCTGGTAGTTTCTATAGCAGCTTGGATAGGCTCTTCTGGCATAATGAGCACTACAAAGCAGGGAGGGAAGCTTCATCCTTGTTCTAGCTTGATTTCCTGTGTCTTGCCATCAAGGTAAGACATCCCCAGCCACGTGGCCTTATCAAGTAATTCTGTTGCAATCAAGAGAATGTAACAACGTACATTGTTTGGGGGGTTTGTACAGCATTATTCTTTGTAACATGGATCACTGACCATCTCTAGAAAGCTGTGTAGTAACAAATCTCTAGTGATGTCTGCATTCATGCTGGGGTCAGCACTGCAGTACCACAGAATGCGATTTCCTCATGTTTCTGCACCTGTCCATCACCTTAGAAACCACCAACAGAAAACGACAGGCAGGAGGCTCCATGGGAGTTGGAGTTCTGCTGCATTGACGCTGTCTTCATCCCCTGTTGCAAACTGACTTTAGCATTTGACATCACTGGATAAAGCATCAAATAGTTTCCTCAGACTCTCCCAGAAAATGTCCACGAAATGTACCTCAGAATTTCCCCATAATTCAAACTGTGAGAACTAGTATTTATTCTGGTAATCCATGATGCACCACAATGCGGGGGAGGGGGGACTTTAGAGAAGATACTGAATTACTGTCTTCCTCCCACAGAAGTTTCCAGCAACGCCCTTAACGCAGGGAGCAACTCTGTTAGACTCCAAGTTCTCAATTTATAGAGCTAGATGTGGAGCCGTTGCCAAACTCCGCATTTCCTGAGTGGCCCCCTCTTCTGAGATGTCACCTCAGTAACAATAAACATAAGTATGTCTGCACAAAGACACTTCACATGTCTTCACAGGAATTCCCACTCCCCTGTTCTTCATTTGAAGACTAATTAACACCAACCCAGCATCTTTTCACAAAGACAATCTTTAAATGTCATTCACCATCTTCACAGCATACACCCCCAGCTAGAATGTTGATTTTCCACTCCTGCGTTGCCCAGACCCACTAATCTGCATGTGAGTCCCAGTAGCTTGTTCACAACACTGGAATAAGAGTCCAGCCTTCTGTCATTTCTTGGACAAAGTGACTTGTAATGACTGTCCATTGCATTCTTCTCTATGTAGGCAGGATTCAAAGAATGTAAATACAGGAAATTGTTGGATAATAGAAAGAAAAGACCCTGGATTTCATTTGAATGTGATTAATCCACCAATATTGTTTATATTTGATATCTTCAAGAAATAAATGTGAGGGGCAAGAGAGATGGCACAGAGGTTAAAATTCCTTGTACTTCCGAGGACCCAAGTTGTATTCTGGGGACCCCAGTGTGACAGCTCACAACCACCTGAAATTCCAGCTTTGGGGAATCCAAGCACCTGAAAACATGTGGCACACACACGCACACACACACACACACACACACACACACACAAATGAAGATAAATATATAAAGATATGTGACCTCTCCACCACACACACACACACACACACACACACACACACAGGCACACACACACAAATGAAGATAAATATATAAAGATACAATTAAAGGTGAACAAAAAGTGTCTATTACCAAACGCCATTGAGAATTTTGTTATTGGTATTTTGGTTTTTACAGCAGTCTGTGTTACAAAGGAGACAACCTGACTCCTATCAGGTAGGATCACTATCAGGGTAGATCACTATCAAAGGAAATCTACTCACCTGCAATTAACAGATTCCCAACAAGAGTGTTAATCTACCAAGGACACTGACATCCAGTGGCAATGTATCTAATGGAGGGACATGAACTGTATGTATGATAGAAACACTAAAGTGCATCTCCCTCTGGGTTGGGGTGGAGGGAGGTTAGACAGAAGCATTATTTCTAGTAAGACCAGTTCTTAAGTGGGGCATAAATGTAATCAGTCGAATTAGTTGCATTTCTCTCATTTTGTGTAGGTAAATTTGGGGTTCAAATGAATTTTCCAGTTCAAAAGAGAAACAATAGTGCCCGATCTGGTTTTCCCTACATCTAACACTCCCAGTAGACAAAACTACAAATTAATAATTTACTGTATATGGGGGCTTGGGAAAACATTTATCTAATTTTTATCTTATTTCTTATATACTGCCTGCTTTATAGATTTTAACGCTACTCATAAGTACACAAGTGCACTTTATGTATAAAAACTTGCAATTGACATAGACAATGTTTGTGGGAGAGAGTGGGTTTTGATAAAGTTGTTCATCAAGGAAAGCAATGCTGTCCTGCATTCTGCAGTGATAAAAGTATATTCCTCTGTCTGTGAGGTATATTACTGTGTATTCCCTTATCCTGGTAATAATCTCTTTGTTTAGCCAAAAGTCTTTATGTCTAAGTCAAAATTATCTTCCATGCTTGTGTAGGAGACACCTCACCACCTAGAGAAAATAGGCACAGCTTCTTCCAAGTCATCCTAGTAGGAGCTGGTATCTCTTCTTCATGATGAATTTCACCGTGTACATAATATGCACATCTCCACAGACAAAATGTTTTATGGTTATAAAATATAAAGGTATAAGGAAGAATTTCCATGCTGAATGTTATGAATAGCCATGTTACTATGAAGTCAACATAGTCAGCTCTGTGTCAAGGATGTGGCAAGGCTTTGGAAAAATAAATATGTCCAAGGTCACACAGAGGTCAAGCCAAATCTAGCACACAAGCCTAACTGACGGAAAAATGACTGGCTTCTCTTGAAATCAAATGCTGCCCTTTTCCTGGGTCAGTATGACCCATACTGATAAAGTCAGTATTTTTGTACTGATAAAAAGACACCTTTCTTCTGAGACTCAAATATATTGGTGAAATTTAATTGTACCGAAGACATCAGTGCCATGCACTAATGTAGGCAAACATTTTTTAAATGTTTTATTTAAAAGCAATGCCTAAAACCTGACTCTTTCGCAGTTAAGTGATTGAGAGACCAGAGCACATGTGACCTACTATTGAATCTTAGTGTACTCTCCACTGAATTCTTTACCTGATATTTTCATGGTAACAGTCCAAATTTTAGACATCATTTGTGCAATTTAAACCCCATGGCCTGCGTTCATTGGTGTCTTGTCAGCTCATAACCCACATCCACTCTGAGATGTAAGTGGAAAAGATTCAGGTTGCCTCTAATAGCAACTGAAACTGGTTTTGAGCTCATTATCATATTCTTTATATTTCTGTCAAATTTTAATGTCATTTGATGTCTTGCTATGAACTCCTGTCTGAGTAGTCAATAGCATTAATCACATTAACCCTTGAGGGAGTTTTTCAATACTCGTCTTTATTGGCCCATTCATATAAAAATAGACTGTAGAGAGACACACAGCAAAGCATAAGCCCGCAAACTTTAGAGCAATAAATACATCATTTCTGGTGCCCTGGTACCAAACTCCCGGTGTGTGCTACTCAGGAAATTGTATACTTCCTCGGCTTCTTAATATTTAATAAGCCTGATAGCCTTAACTCAGTGCTAAGGAGAGTCAAGTGAGGCTGGTGCTCCAGTGCCTCCTCCTGAGCTGTCAGTGAATGTTAGCCACCCGGCTCCTCTTGCTAGAAGAGAATCTATGAATGTCCTACTAAATTCAGCTTTCCAAAGGTTTACATATTTGGAATACATATGTAAAATACTTAATTCTTTCATCTATACTTGTTAAACGTTCCTAGAGAAATGCATTAAACATTAAAAAGATACCAGTTTACAAAATGGATTATTCTTGACTCTCACAATATAGGAATTAAATATCACAAATACATGATGTCTTTTATGACTCTGTTACCAAAAATGGGAAAGTCAGGTTTCACATGCTCATAGAGACCTATGCTGAAAGAAGTAGGCAGGGAAGGGCCGCTAACTCCAATGTCACCATTAATTTGCTGGTCATATTGAGACAAGTTATTTGCCTTTCCTGGATCAGTTTGCCCTTCTAAAAATGATGATCAGAGAAATAAATTTCCTCTAACTTTGTTTGTAGTGAATAGTAATAGGAATGTTTTAGACTGGGTTCTGTACATAAATTGTGTAATGTTCAGGCATCCAGAAGAGTTCCAACCATAAGTCATGTAATTCCATTCCCAATTGTTGTCTGCTGCATAAATTATCACAGAAGTATGCAGTTGGTGAATTGATTGACCAATCACTTCATCACACTAATCTAGAACTGGGGAGAATGTGAACTTTTGCCTCACCCGAATGGTGTCTGCTCAAACCTCCCCTGTTTCACAGTGAGACAGTGTGCTTGTGTTAAAGTGTCTCCTTTCCAGGGAAAATAGGACCCTGCCAAGAAAGCAATGTAGCATAATTACTCCTAGCGTGGAAGCCTGCTTTATTTTATTCAGTGGCATTCCCAAATGGGGTTGGAAGAAGTTGACATGAAACATTTTATGTTATAAAAAGCATCTTTCAGCTTATTTATAATATAAGCTTGGAATAAAAAATGTCAATGTTGGAAATAAGCCTCTTATTAAATAAGTCTATTTAACAGTGACAAACTGTTTTCCATACAAGTTCCTTGGAATCCAAGGCTTTTGCTCTATTTTTGGGTGTGAGTGGTAGGTGCTCAACAATGGTTTTCTGGATTCAGCACAGAAACCAGCACAGGGCTTTCTGCTAATGCATCGAGGTGGTGTTAACCATTTCAGACATAGCCCCGCAGTGGATGTAGGCTGAGGTAAGAAACAGTGAGATCAGAAGACTCTCAGAGAACAGTTCAACACCTAGAGAACAGTCCATCCAGTGTAAGACAAGAGTAGACCGGCATGTTATGGTCAGTACTGTCAAGTACTGAAGAAAAACATCAGTGTGAGATTCCTATCAGATCTCCCATAAGCATATTGATCTCCCAACTTAACAGTCCTTCAGAGTTCAGTCTTGTGTGGGGAAACAATTCCTTAATGGATGTCATATAAACTAGTAGTATTTCACATTAGGAAACTATAAATTGATAATTAATCAGTGTGATTTAATTTATTTTCACAATTTGCATTTTCATTTAATGCCCAAAGAATATAATAATTCTACATAATGTTTAGTTGCAAAAATTAAATGATAGTACAATGGCATGTCCTCATGTGAATGCAATGTTTGAACCCTCAATACCTTACTTTGTGTATTATTTCATCCCAGGGCAGAGAGGCAGATGGTGACCACTAGAAATTACTAGCAGATGTGCTTTTTGATTATTTCTGCTGTTAGGTGATGAAGCTTACTTTCCTTCTTTTTGAGCTCTCAGCCTATAGCAGTTGTGTTTGTCATCACAGCAGATATTGTCCTTACCACAGACACTGTCATCACCACAGACATTGTCATCAATACAGACATTGTCGTCAACACAGACACTGTCGTCATCACAGACCCTGTCGTCAACACAGACCCTGTCGTCATCACAGACAGTGTCGTCACCACAGACACTGTCGTCACCACAGACATTGTCATCAATACAGACATTGTCGTCAACACAGACACTGTCGTCATCATAGACACTGTCGTCACCACAGACACTGTCGTCATCACAGACACTGTCGTCACCACAGACACTGTCATCATCACAGACACTGTCGTCAACACAGACACTGTCGTCATCACAGACAGTGTCGTCACCACAGACACTGTTGTCACCACAGACACTGTCGTCATCACAGACCCTGTCGTCAACACAGACAGTGTCGTCACCACAGACACTGTCGTCACCACAGACACTGTCATCATCACAGACACTGTCGTCATCACAGACATTGTCGTCACCACAGACACTGTCATCATCACAGATGCTGTTGTCACCACAGACACTGTCGTCATCACAGACACTGTTGTCACCACAGACTCTGTCGTCATCACAGACACTGTCCTCACCACAAACATTGTCGTCATCACAGACACTGTCGTCATCACAGACTCTGTCGTCATCACAGACACTGTCGTCACCACAGACATTGTCGTCATCACAGACACTGTCGTCATCACAGACACTGTCGTCACCACAGACATTGTCGTCATCACCGACTCTGTCGTCATCACAGTCACTGTCGTCATCACAGACATTGTCGTCATCACAGGACATTGTCGTCATCAGCGCAGACTCATCACCACAGATGTTGTTGACATCATCTCCATCAGCTCCGTTGCCACCCTCACCATCGTCTTTTTCATCACCTTCATGTGGCCAGAACGTCAACAACATGACACTTTTACGGCTGTGGAAGGAGAAGTGGAAATCCTACTTCCCCCATTTTCTACTTTGGTGGGCAAGTTTTCCAAAGAAATGTCACAAATTGTAGGATGACCCAAAGTCACTACCCATGTGGGTAGGAATATGTGACATAGATACAGAAGGCAACGTGAGGGTAACTTTTGAAGAGTCGTCATGAAGAATTACTCCTTCTGTCTGACTTTACCAGGGAAATTCAGGCATAATACATCAAGAGCAGGACTAACCTAATTAAGAGGATTTTTTTTAGAATAAAAAGACTCACAAAACAGAAAATAATGCCACAGTTGACCAACGTGAGTGCTTATTGTTGAATAGGACATCCATATCAAACTTCTGTCTCCCAAGGCTCAGGGAACATTGTGCAAGAAGAGGCAGAAAGAGTATAAGAGCCAGAGGGGATGAAGGACCACAGGGAAACTTGAGTTTTCCAGACAGCTGGTCATTTACTCATGAATTCAAGACCTATGCAAACTCAAACCAGACAAAATCCCAGCATAGCCATGGGGAAGTGGGTAAGAAACCCCAACCCGACCTAAGAAACTTTGGCAATTGAAGGCTGCAGGGAGGAGGAAGGAGTGTGTACAGGGATGGGACTGTTGGGTCTAGTGGATGGATCCACACTGAAGGAAAGCTTGGGATGCAAACCAGACTCTATAGGCCATATGGTAAACACAAGAGATTACATTAAATCGGGCAGAAATGGGACAGGATGTAAATATGATGGAACTACTATATAAAAATCACAAAACTAATGAGCAAAGCAGTAATGAAAGCACTAGGAGCCGGTACAATTTCCCTTTAAATTATTTGGATCTAACTTGTGACTTGGAAGCTATACACGTCAGGACACCTAGAAGGGACTTCCAAGGGAGAGTGACTCTGGTTTTTCATATTCTTACTAAGTTTTAAGCTTCACTACTTAATGTGATGTAAAACTCTAAATTTGTAAAGGAAGAAAAGAGTCAACGGTGTCATTAAATGGAAACGAAAATGAGTGGCATGTCATGAAGTTCATTTGCTTACACAAGGAAATGATATTTCCTCAATTTTTTTTGGAGACAGGGTCTCCCTGTAGCCCCAGCTGGCCTGGAAGCATTATGTAGACCAGGCTGGCCTCAATCTCACAGGGCTCTGCCCGCCTCTGCCTTCTGAATGCTGAGATTAAAGGAGTGCTCCACCATGTCCCACAAGGAAATAATTCAATGTGTCAGCAAAGCTCAGGGCAACTGCCCACAGAGGAGTGCCCCTGGCAGCTCAGTGGATCACACCCTCAGTCACAGCTGCTGAGTTTGCCCCAGGAATTCCCATTGCCTGGACTACTTTCTCCCTCACTATAGGACCCGTTGTCCATCGGTCCTTGGGATCTTTTCCTCTTGTGGGATACAGATTTCTGGAATTCCCCATAACTAATTTACTTCTCATAACTGCTTACTCATGTGCTAAGTAAGTGTCTCTCCTCAGGTTGTAATTTCCATCCACACACTGATGATGCCCAGCACAGACTGTCTTCCCATTGGCTTGGTCTATGTGACCTATATGTAGAAAAATCATTCCAAAAATAAACTCCAAATAGCTATCCATCCCAACCCTAAATTCTTTCTACTTCCTCCAATCTGAGATCTCCCGTCTCTGTTCACTGTCTTTCTAACACACAGTGATTATCCTTTGCTCCACCACGCCCATCTGCAAGGTTTGAGACCCTGGTTCTCACACTTTGATGACAAGCTGAGGACTCCTGTCGGCATCCTGGTCCATCGCTGCCATATCTCCTGGTGACTGCCATGGCTGTTCCTGTCTGTTGCCTCACTCATCCACCTACCATCAATTTTACAAGCAGCAGGAAGAATCATATATTAGACAACATGAATCAGATTATGTCAATATCCTGCCTAAAAACTCTTCTGGCCTGACATAATCTCTCATGACATGAAGAAAATCCAAAGTCCTTATCAGTGGACCTCATCGCACAACACTCTCCACCTAACTCTGCACCAGCCACTTGGCCTTTACTCACTTTGCACTGCTTGTAACACTATTCCAATTCATCTTCAAAAGGTTGGCTCCCTTTTCCCTGCCTCTATGCCTGTGAGATTTTAAAACACCACATCACTGCGACCACCCCCCTCAAACACTGTCCCAAGGGCCTTCCTCATTGACCTTAGAGGAATATTTTATACCTTTCTTTACTGATTTTTTTTTGTGTATTTTCCACTAGGACACTAGAAACCCTGCTTCATCCAGCATGTGGGATACTGGGCTGTATTTGTCTCAAGTACTAGTATATTAATGTTACACAAACACTTGGTACCTAGAAATAAAAGAAGTATAAAATACTAAGAACATTGGTATTAACTTTAGGTGAGATATTGCATAAGGGGCTTTTATTAATGGAGGTCAAAAGAAAGAAAAAATATTTTCACCCATAATATAGTTTTATATCATACTTTGAAAGGTGATATTACACTGTGAGATAATGTAGTGTGTTGATTGGAACTGCAGAGATGGCTCTCTAATTAAAAGTGTGTACAACTCTTCCAGAGGTCCTAAGCCATTTTTTCCTTCAATGCATAGTTTTTATCAAATTGTTATGAGTTTCATACAATGCATCTTAATCACGTCTAAGACCTCCTCCCTATCTGTACCACCCCACAGCCTGTCCACAGGATTTCAAGCATTCTGTCACATATGTTAAGGTCTATCAAGTCAACTTTGTGAACCCGAATGTCTCTGGGTGTGAGATGTGACTTCATGCACTGGAGCCTGTTCAGTTTGTCTGGCATCACTCCCTTAAAGAGGATCAACTCTCCCACACCCAGCAGTGATCAGCTGCAGTAATTCCTCAGTTGAGGGTGGGGCTTCTTGCCCATCTCTCCAGTTATATTCTGATTTGTGTCTGATTAAGTTTGCATGGGTCTTGTGCATGCTGTCACTATTGCTAATCCCCAACCCAAAGTGACACATCTACAATGCAATTCACATACCTAGGCTCATGGAAAATAGTGTAACAAGGGGTTGAGAGAGCACTAATGCATGCCTCAACTTTCATGCAACTTCCTCATGCAACAGGGAGTGATAAACACCAAAGGCCAAACTGGCCAAAGTCTAGAGAATAAGGGACTGGAGAGTGTGTGTCCCTGGATAGGACTTTCATCTTAAACTTCACCTACCCGGGGCTTAGGGACCATTGTCAAAGAGGGGGTGGAAAAGCTGTAAGAGCCAGGGGTGGTGCATGACCATATGGAAACAGTCTTACAGGCTCCTAGGATCTTGCCTGTTTTTTCCAAGCTATTTTGGGGTTACTGTAATTGCTGTTTGCTCCATTATGGTTCACTGGGTGGAACCAAGCACCTATGATGCTGGGCAGGGACTCTTCCACTGAGCTGTACCCCGTGCCCTAGGCTCTTTTTGATACTGTGTTTCTGATAATCCTAATATTTTGTGGACAGCAGTCCCCTGGACAGGCACTGTTTGTTTACAAGTCTTCTCTCTCTGTAACACACCTCTTCACTTTGCTACCTGATTGTTTTGTTGTCTGGAAGTTTGACATTTTGTCCAATTTGCTTCTGTTTCCTGTGGACTCAGGGCCTCAACCACAAAGCTCTGCCTGTACTAAGGCAACATTTTCCCTGTGGTTTCTTTGCTAGTGTCATAGTTGCAGGTCTTACATTTAAGTCTTGTGAGTTGACTCGTATGACTGATATGGGGCACAGTATCATTTTACTGCCTGTTGATACCAATGGATTCCCCATGGATCATTTAGTGAAAAGTGTTGTTTTCTCACTGTGCCTCAGCATCTTTGTTGAAAACCATTTGCACTGGTCTATTCACCTTTTTAAATGCTAGCACATGGCCGTTTGATTGCTGGTGCCTCATAATCAACTTCTAGGAAGAGGAGGGAAGCCCTCCTGCTTGCTTTGCTCTTTAGCTTAGACAGGGCACACCGTTTCTTTGTGGTTCTAGAACCCTTTCATGATTGTTTCTGTAGTTCTGGGAGACATGGCATTGGTGTTTTGATGAGACTGTGCTGAAGGTGTAGACGCCTCAGGGAAGCATGCTGGTTTTAACAGTGTTGAGTCTTCCCAAGTTGCCTTCATCTGTATGCAGGTCCACTTAGACTTTCTTCATTTGTCTTTTCTAATTACCATTGAAGGGATTTTGATCCCTTTCATTATACTAAATATAAAACATTTCATTATTAAAGCTATTACAATTGGGGTATTTTTTCCTATTTCAGATTATTTTCTATTTAATATTTTTATTTTAATATTACTTTTTGTATGCTAATTTTATTCTGAACATTTTCAACTATTTGAACTGACAATCTAACAAAAAATAATGAAAGGAAGGAAGGAAGGAAGGAAGGACTAAGGAAGGAAGGAAGGGAAGGAGGGAGGGAGGGAGGGAGGGAGGAGAGAAAACTATGCTTCAATATCTTTCATGAAAAAGGATAGTCAAGAAAATACTAGTAAATTAAAGAGAGCAGCGCACTGCAAAAGGCTGACATGGTAAAGTTGTATTTACCATAGCAATGCAAGGCTGGCTCAACAGATGCCAATCAGTACGCAAGATTCCCCACACTGAGAGAATGAGGTAAAATCTACATGATCATGTCAATTGATGAAGAAAATGACATTTGGCAGAATTCAATGATACAAAGCCTGCATTAGTTAGATAGAAAGGGAATGCACCTCAACTAAGACAGCTCATCTACAAAAAGCCAACAGACAGAAAATGCCAGCTTTCAGCAATTTATTCCACTTGCAGGGGTGGGGGGGTCAAAGTCAGAGGCCTCCTGAAGGAAAGAAAGGAAAGAAGACAAACTGTCAATGTCTGAACAGGCCATAGTTTTACAAACAGAAAATCACAAAGAATCCATTAAAATCAGTTCGGACTAGTAAATCCACAAAGTTGCAACTCCTGTAACTTTAAATCTATCATTTTGACATACACAGTTTTCACTTTTCAACGGATTTTTGTTCGTACCTCATTAAGTTTGATTTTATTGTCTTTCTGATGTCTCTTTGCTTGTAGAGTTTCTTGAGTTTCCTTTGTCTATAAAGATAAGTCAACAGGAATAAAAACACAGTTGTTTCTAGAGGCTTCCTGCAAGATCCAAGCACACCATCTGACAGTCTAGATGGCCCTTGTGCCCCTGATCTGAGCCTTGAAGAATGATTCTCAGTTGTGCCGTTTTGCCACTAGAACTGCTTTGGACCCTACGTCTCAATAAGCTGGGTAATTCCATTTTGCTGAGAGACGATTTCAATTTACAGTGGCTACATTGTGGAACTGTTAAGTAAGAACAGAAGTGCTCATTTAGAGGACTCTTACACAGGACTAAGAGTCAAAGTATTCAATTATCTGCGTTCCTTAAATGACTGAGGAAGCTTCTAATGGCAGTGGAATCACAGTACGCGTCCCAAATGTGTCCCTGAGGAGCCGTGAGAGCAGAGACGAGTCACCTCCGCCTCCCCTGTCTGTCTTCCGCCTTTCAGACCATGAATTTGACTCATCTCCGTGGATTTCCTGCTCATTCATTTCTTCCTTCTGATGAAATACACATTAAAGTTTTAATACTTAATGAAAGAGATTTCTGGTTCCCTGACTTCAAACTCTAATCTCTGTGGTAGATCTCTGGATAGAAGGAAAAAAAAGGTTTTATGGAAACAGGTACATCCTGGGTAAATACTCCTGAGTCCAATCAATTAGTGCATCTGTTGGTGCAACTTTGAGATATGAAAGTTTCCTTGGGAAATGCTAATAGTAAGCTTGTAAGAAAGACTTAACTAATGGTGAAATAAGCTAGATTACCTAGCACCTGTAAGGTATGTAAGTTGTTGCAATACATTTTAGATACTGTACCTTAGCTATTGCCAAATAAATTGGACCATGGGAAAGGCCAATGATAAATTGATTTGCTAACATTCACTTTTACTTATGGTCTACAATGTTTTCAGTCTAAAACCAGAAAGTACAGGTCTGGTATGTAAACAAAGTGGGTGCATTACTTCACTTTGTTGAACAAGCATCAGCCTATCACTGGATGTATTCAACAGAACCTGGGCAGAAAATGAAAACTTCTAACTAAACATTTGTATTTAAAACTAAATCAGATGACATAGAACTGCCACCGCCTCAACAAATGACAAGGAACTCAGATGACAAGATCCTTATGACCTTCAAGACTTCCAGAACACTGAGGCAGTTGGAAACAGAGGAGAGATGAGAACTCACGGCATGTTACAAAACCGTACTTAATGAAACTATAGTCCCACTGTTCAGTTCTGCTAAACCCCAAAATATAGTCACTTTGGATAAGAGAGAAAAGGCGTTTTGTGACACACGGTTTTCTCCTGGTTAAGCCCCCACTGCTCTGTTCATATCTCTCTGGGGGATCTTTTACTGCAGAATGTTAGGCTTTGCAAACCTCACTCGGCACCCTCCCCCCAACACACCTGCTGGTGTTGAGTCTTAATTCAGTCTTCAGTCCTCCTTTGCAACACCTTCCACATGCTGTGATATGGGGAGCCTCGGGTACCCCACATTTGTGAGTTCATTTGAAATGGCTGAGCTGACTACTCCTTCAAAGGTTTGTAAACACTTGTTAAGACATTAATGGGTGAACCATTGTCTCTTTAATCTGACATCAATGCACAACCCCAACAGTCAAATAAATTATTGAAATGAAGGTTGGAACCTCAACCACTCATTCCCAGTTTTATGTCACTGACAAGTATTTCTTGGTCTACTCCAGAGCGTTGTTGAAAGATTAAGAACTTTCAAGAAGGAAGACTGAGGTCTAAACGAGGATATTCGCTACATAGCTCCTTTTATGGATGCTGTTTTTACTCAGGAACTGCAGTTACTTTGGCTCTCTCAAAATGTCTAGTAGTAAGCAAGGATGAAATTAAGGTGGTACAAGGTCTTCTCTGGACAACTCAGTGTGAAATACTGAACTGGATTTAGAAATGTAAACCCAAGAGCAATGGTCCAGGCCATGTGGGGTTTACTATGCTGTGTCCAAAACCCCAGCTTAGTTAACACATGGACTGACAA
>NW_008351897.1:88058-112700 GCF_000622305.1 Nannospalax galili | reverse complement strand
TAACTCAGGTGTTCAGTCAGTGTGGTACAGAGACACCTCTATTGTTTTCCCACAGACAACAATGAAGACACCTATACGGCTCATCTGTGGGAAAGAAATGTGGCTAAAGTTGGTTACAGGCTAGTACAGCATCTTTATAAGAATATTATTTCTTCTTATTTACTGTATGATGCATTCGTAAGTGGCTCATAGATGATCTCCACTCACCACTCAGAGGGATATTAAATTACTACTATAATCATAGATGAGAGAAGTTTATATTGTTTGGGCAATGAAGGACTTCCAGATCATGACAGAAAAGATGGCAGAGAACATAGGCTGAGCCCACTGCTATCTGGAATGGTCAGGTAATGTGGCAAGGAGCCAAGGGTGGAGGCAAATTATGTTTCTTTGTGTAGAAAACTCTGATATTGTAGTTCAGTGTGTGAAGTTATTTGCCAGCGTACACTGATGCATTTGTGGCATGCATAGTGTCTAGTACAGGGAAATGACTTACTTTTCTGATTTCTAAGAAATTGCTGAGCTGAATTTACACAATTTTTTTCTAGTTTAATTTATAATTTTTCTTATACAATTTTCCAGTTGAGGAAAGTCACCCCTTCCCCAGAAAAGAGGAGTCAAATGGAAAATACACACTTTGTTCTGTAGAATGTTCATTAAATCGAAACATATCTAATTATATAGTTTGTTTATTTCATAAACAATTTCATGACTATTTGGACATGTGTTAGTGTTGGACCCACATCCTTGGAATACATCAAAAATATTTTCATTTATGAGAACATTTTCCCCTAGAGGCACATCACAGCACCTACATATTCCAATGCACATCCGCTAATAACTCAGTTCCACAGATAAATTTTCTGTTTCTCCGAAACATGCACGTGCACACACACACATGCACACACACACACACACACACACACGTGCATGCACATACACAAGTTGCATATACACAAGTACACATACATACAGAGAAGAGAGAGAGAGAGAGAGAGACTCCTTAACAGAAACATAAGACTCGGTTTGTAAATATGTATTCAAGGTTCCTCTACTTTAAGCAAATCCACGTCTTTGGCTTGGACATCTTTATTTCTCTCTTCATTTCGATGTCACTGAAGGTATGAAGCACAAATTCAGAGCCGTTGACGTCTAAAGATTGCTGTCATATTATAATTCCAAGGATATTTTTCCTTCCTGATGGATTAGTCCAGATGTGTCCTAAACCTGTCACAAATCACAAAAAGGTTAAAGATCATGTAATTTCTGTGTTGGATCTTCTGTCAAGTCATGTTTACTGTCACTGAAAGGTTAGGCTAGAGAAGGGAGTGAGGTAGATGTGCGGTACACAATGTGTATCAGGGAAGTGAACAATGGCTGTGCACCTGCTCTCGGCAGTGATGAGCCAGGCGGATTATATCCTGTCACTTTCGGTTTCTCAAAAGCACATGGATTTTAGGTCCGGATCTTGAGCACACCTTAAGGCCCTTGTACTTAGAGACAAGCAATTTACTGATATGTTTCCTGACAGGTCTGTGAAGATGGGCCTTTCCCGTCCCTCATTGACGCCTGCTCTCCTGCCTGGATGTTGCCATCTTCGAGCCTTTCTGAGGTAACAGCTTCAATAATTCTGGGCTCTTTTATGAGAACAACATTTGTGGAAGAAGTTACAGCCAGAAACTTTGGAATTTACTTAACTCTTGCATCTATGCAAATGTGCTACACTTCAGGGATTTCCACTCTGAAACAAAATAAAGCCAACTTCTCACGGTGTTATCACTGTTTAAAGGAGATTTGCAAAAGAGAAAGATAAAAATGCCCAAAACATAGAGCAAAAACACATTTCTGTACAGTCCTCTGTGTGCAGCTGAACCAGTTGCTTCAAGTGCAGAGGACTCTGACTTGACTGGAAGCATTTCCATACAATGGGAAAGAAGTGGGGGTGAGGTCCACAGTCTGAGCCATCCCAGTTGTCACTCCATCCTCCTCTCCCTCCCTCCTTCCCTTTGTTAAAAGATAGTGTCTCACTATGTAGCCCTGGCTGGCCTAGAACATGCGTTGTATCCCAGGATGACCTCAACTTGTTCCAATCCTCAGCCTAAGAGTGATGGGACTACAGGCACAGCCTTAGAATGTTGCTAATCTTAAATAAATCTGAAGACTAGCTTAGAATAGTTACTGATGTCTTGGGCCCAAAGTAAAGATTAATTTTTCCGAACATGTTATACGTGACTTTTCATTAAGTTTACGTGTCACAGATGTACACAATGCATTCCAATTCCCTCCCATCCTCTTTTCTCTCTCCTAACCCCGTCACCCCCTCCTCAATTCCTGATTTTTAATTCAATGTGAATAATTGGCCTTTGCAAGTGACAGTGTAGGCAAACAAACTGTACTGTGCCCTCCACCCCTCAAGATGAGAGTGTTCTAAGTATCTGCTCTGGGTGCTGCTATGTGATTTCTCTTCACACTCTTGCTGGGGTTTCAAAGATCTCCCTTGTGTCAAATAGCATTGTATTGATAACATCCACATATGTTCAAGGAAAGTGCATGAGAGTGCCCGATATCATCCAATCTAAGGATCAGAAGCTCAACTCACCAGCAGCTAGAGAAAAGTGAATCCATTGCTGAATACCCAGTTGGTTTCCTTCAGAAATGCAGCAGTATTTTATGTTAATATTTTGTTTATTACTTTTATTTCATGTGTATGAGTGCATTGTCTGCATGGGTATAAGTGCACTCGAGTCATGCTATGCCCAGGGAGGTCAGAAGATGGCATCGGTCAGATACCCTGGGACTGGAACTATAGGTGGTTCTTAGCTGCCATGTGGGCACTGGGATAAAACCTACATCCTCTGGAAGAGTAACCAGTGCTCTTAACCACAGAGCCATCTCTCCAGCCCCAGCAGCATTATTTTGAAGAGTTAGTAGGCCTTGGAAAGTTTAAAAGATAGCCAACCCCATATTGATGTTGGATTTATAGCGAGCCTTCAGTATCAGTGTTTTGACTCTGAAGTCAATTTATTCTCTTTCTTGTATGAGTGGCCTTCAAACTATAGTGCCTAAGCCGCATGTGGGCTGTGGCAACCAGCACATTCTTAGGCCTCACTTTACCAGGGAGCTAATCATGGAGCTTATGGGGGCAAACCAGGATTGTTCTCAATCAGTCATCTGCAGATTCTGATCAAAGCTAAAGACTAAGACTGTCCACAGGGTGCATAACTGCATTGAATGCTAATGAACAACTAAGATACAGAGAACAGGGATCAAAGAAATAGGGGCTTTGTCTACATCCCACACAGTGTTAGAGAGTTCTCAAAGAGGAAAATAACAAATATTTTTAAGAATCTATTCCATAATTGATAGTTGACTATATGCCACTCTAGTTTGGAAAGCCATGTTTTTCTATTTAATAGAAGAATGAACCGAACCCATAGGTACACGTTTTCCCATTTACACAACAGATTAAAATCGGAGGTCTCCTAGGTATGAAATGAAAAAGTCCTCAGAGAAAGTCACTTACAGACCAGTTTCCGATCTTTACCTACGAGATATTTTAAGGTGATGCAACACAGAAACTAGCACTACTCGCTGCCCATGTACCTCCTCCACTACCCACCAGTGTGAGCCAATGTGAGCCGGTGTGAGCTGGTGTGAGCCGGTGTGAGCCGGTGTGAGCCAGTGTGAGCCAGTGTGAGCCCGTGTGAGCCAGTGTAAAGCAGGCTTCAGGGGAGGGTCCTTGGTGCTCATCAAATGGCATTTCATTTTTTTAGATTTTTAAACATCCTCAAACCACAATAGGTCAAGTCTATGTATTTAATCGTCATAGGAAGAATATATGGACACTTAAGAATGCATTGTTTATTTCAGGAATGGAATGTCCATTTAATATTGGACATCTGTGGCTGTGCAAAAATGATTTTTTAAAAAAATATTTTATTTATTATTTTTATTTTATGTGTATGTGCAAGTAAATGCAGCCATGTCATGTAATGCCTGTGGAGGACAGCAGAGGCTGTCGGATCCCCTGAACTGGAGTTACGGACAGTTGTTAGCTGCCATGTGGGTGCTGGGATTTGAACCTGGGTCTTCTGCAAGAACAGCCAGTGTTCTTAATTGCTGAGCCATCTCTCCAGCCCCCTATTCCTGTAGTTTTATGTCTTGTGTAGACTAGTACTTGATTCATATTTATGTATGAATATGTTGTTGTTGCACTAAGAATGCTCACTTAGGAATCTACATGCTCAGCAGAACATGTGATATTCATTTCAGCAGCAACATACTACCCTGGAGCGACAGAGATCTTCAGGAGGATGTCAGCAGAGTGACTCCAATGACCCATCACAGGGCCGGAGCTTGCTGATGTCAGGTATCTGAGGAAATCATCACTGTTTCAATGTAAGTCGACCTACTTCCATTCTTCAGAGCTTTGCTGAATTAGTGTTCAAACAATCTCCCAAGCACCTGCTTCATCTGCTTCTTAGTAAGGACTTTGGTATACAACAAGCTGGCCCAGGATCCAATTCTCATTCTACAGTTTACTGGGTGAGCTAATTTTAGCAAGTAACATACCTTGTAGGATTTTTGTTTTCCCCATTTGTAAAATAGAAAAATTGCAAGATGTGAGGATTTACTGGGGCAACTCATGATGGTAATGCCCCTCTTCTAGACTTCACAGTTCATCATTCCCCTAATTCCATGGTTTTGATCTTTAGCCATAGGTGACTTGTGACTTCTGGAGACTAATTTCCTAAGAGCCACGGATCTAAAATGGTGAGGTCCTTATCTGAATCCCAAGTCTCAGGCCTGCTGGCCTGATAGCCATTTGATTGTGCATCTTGCCTCCTAATAGAACATTCAGACACAGAAGGCAGAGCTCAGTAGATGATTACTACTAAACACAGACACAGTGATCCAGCATCAGCTACTGTGACCAGAATTTTCCTGTAGTCTTGGTTAAAATGTCTCACTTACCATGTAGCTTAGAGAAATAGGTAATTTCTCTATCACTAGGTGGGTGTCCTTTTAGACACTTGATTGGTCTAATTCGTGGAAAAACAATAACAAAAATGCACACAATAAACACTGTCCCTTGTCACCCCTTCCTATAGGCAGCAGGTACTCCCTTTAATCCCTTGGTCCCTCCTGCCTTCTTTCCCTTCCTTCTCCCATTCAAGCTCTTGTTAAACAAGCTCTTTCTTTTGGACTTTAGGTAGAATATTTCAGATTTCAATACAAGCACCAACATAATTAATTCTGTGACTCTGCATGCCTCGACCCTTGCCAAGCCAACTTCAGGCCATAGTGACATCTACCACATGGATGATTCTAACAGCAAATCAGTGAGTGTAAATCCTATTGCAGGAGCTGGGCATGCAGAGTTCAAAAACAATGTTAGCTATTGGAATTATCATTTGCACTATTAAATAATGTCATTAATTTGATAATTAGGAAGGGAAAGCATTCTGAGGTAATGACAGAAAACCTGAGGGGACAACTCATGATGTTTTAAAAGGTCCTTGGTGCTTTTCGTGCAAGAGACATTTAAATTGCTACCCAATCAGAGGCATGGTTAACACTGGACGTCTGACTAGGGGAGGAATCAGGAAAGACAGTTCATGCATGGAAGGACAGCTGTAGTGTTAGGTCTCAGGTCATGTAACCTTCGTGTCCCTCGAAGCATGCATTTGGAGCAGTGTTTCTATTGTTCTTAAAAGGACTGTGTGTCTCCTCTTGATATGCTAGATTTTGCGCTTCTTCCTTGAATTTAAGGTTCTCAGCGTGTAGCGGGTCTCTTGCTATACTGAGCACAAAATCAGGTGCTCGTCATAGGACAGGAATGATAAATGTGCTAATCATCAAAGAAACGGCCCTGAAATCTTCAAATTATGTATCAGTTAGGATTTTAATTTACTAAAGCTGTTTCCTTAATTCTGTAGGCTTTATTCACAGATGGCAATATTTAAATAACAGTTAAAGGGACGAAAGGAGAAGATCTCGGTGGTGTGATACAGCCATTATCCAGAGCTGTGCAAACGCACCAATTAAGCCTGACAGTTCCTTAAAACATTTAATACCACAGACGCAACCCGACATCTCAAAGCGGGGTGTCCTGAGGTGTATGACGTACGCACTGTTTCTTCCCTCGGCTGCTCATTTTTAAGGTGGCACAGCCGGAATTGCATTTAAGGAACAGAGCAGGGAATTCAGCCAATATCTAGACACCAGAGGCAAAAGCTAGTCCCTGCCACGGAAAGGAGGGTGGGGCCCTTCAGCTCTGAGACTTCTCCAGCAGGATTGCTTTCAGGGCTCGCCTCTCTTTGTTCATGTTTCAAGAAGACAGCACAGATCCAATCACCTTCAAAATGACATAGCAGCACTTTTTCTGGAATTATTTTCCTAAAATCTATTGGAAAATACAGTTTGTTTTGTTTTTCCTGGAAACATTTTCTATCTTAAAAGCTCTTTAATTCTGTTCCAAGGTGTAAACCAAGTTCTGCATGAACTCTGGTCTGTATGTCCCTCAGTGATGGATCTGGAACCCCAGGGAACATAAGCATTTCCCTCCCCTACAATGCTTTTGGTGAAACTTTTTCACAGCAACAGAAATGAAACTACAAAATGAATGACTTCTCTCCCTCACCGCCCACAAACTCCCAGTAGAACCTTCCTAGCACGTCTTCTTTCTGTGTGCAACCCACTTGGTTTAATTAAGAGTGCAGGTGGGAGGTTAGTTGATGGAATAAACACAACTTATCTGTGCTTACACCCCTCCACCAATAACCACTGATGGCCAGTGCTCCCTCCAGGGGTTGGGGCATCATGTTCCTCTCCTTCATCCATGATGAACAGGACACAGTTCTATTTCACTAACAGATTGTATAGAAAAAAATCTTTAAATTTATAAGCATTAGTCTAATATCTTGTGAGACAAGAATTATTTTTATCCAGCTTGAATCACTGAAGTGTGTTATACCAAGGGCCACCTCCGCTGCTGAAGAACACAGTCCTGAGTATCTCAACAGAATGCTAATGTGCTCTAAGTGAGCTGATAAATTATTGATTATCTCAGCTAGCATAGTTAGTATCCGAAAGACACTGCTGTAGTTAACTAGAAAGCAAATGCTTCCTTGCGCAACTTGATTCAGATTCCCTAACTCATCAGCCCCTCCTGGTAAGGCCTTAGTAACAGGCAGAATGGTTTGTCCACAGGTGAATGAGTCCTATCTGAAAGGAGAGTGCTAAGCCCCTTTAAACCCTGGCCTAGAAACTTCCAATTGCTACTGTACCTATTAATCTAATAAGTAACTGAAATGCCAGATGGGAGAGTGTTCACGGCCCCCACCATTGTTCTCCTAATGCAAAGGGAAAAATTATACTGAGTTTTCTATTTTGCTCATTTTTTTTTTGCCATGATAGGATAGAGAGTATATGATATGAAAAAAGGCTCTGTTTAAAAAAAAAAAGATCAGCATGGTAACAGCCAGACATTATTTTAAAGCATTTCTATAGAAAAGATTTTCCCTTTGTGAATAAAATTTAAACACATGCAAAAAAGTAATTTTACAGAGCATTTCCCATAGAAGGTTGTGATCGGCGTGGCTTGTTAGGTGCTCAGAGAATTGGAACCCTTGCAACCTGTGCCTGAGCTCACATCTGTCTCTCCGCATTTCTACTTTTTATAAAGGGGAGAGAAAGGCATGCTGAAAATTGTAAAGAGGCAATAAAATAGCTTTTAAATAAAAAATATATTATCATGAAGTTATGTAGCCATTGTAAGTTGGAAAGATTTCATGACACATTGCTGTGCCTGTTCATTTGTGGAAATGTTTGATATTGCTCAGAAGGGCTTCATTTCATGTTTGGGAGAATGCTTACGTTTAGTCTGACGGTTTGCCAAAAGAGGAACAGCAAGAAAAAAATATCTTCTCTTAGTGAATAACTCACCTTTTAATAGTTTTTTCAAGACATATTTAAACTGTGTAATTTTTTTTTTACCAAGCAGAGAAAGATGTTTCAGTCATAGCCACTTAGGAAAGCCAGAAGAAAAGATTCTCACCTCTTCATTTGTATCAGCCAAGAGAAAATTGTTCCATTGTTTTGATCAGAATTCTGCTCTGTTCTGTCTGCACAACAACAGCAGTGGACAGATGAATTCTCCAGGAACAGACAAGGTCAAGTTAATGAGCCACCAAAACTACCAAAGTACCACCTGACTCAGGCATGGTAGCCAATCTGGGCCCCAGTATTAGCTCTGTGCCCTGAAAAGGTTAAATGAGCTTTATCGGCCTCAGTTTGCTCAGCAGTAGAGTGGGGATAGTAAAGAACTTCCTGCATTAAAAATAATGGATCGTGGGCTGGAGAGACGGCTCAGCAGTGAAGGGCGTTAATCACGCAAAACCAAACCCAAGCTCGATTCCCAGCACCCACTGGTGGCTAACAACTGTCCAGAACTGCAATTCCAGGGATCCGGTGCCCTCTTCTGACCTCGGCCAGCATTGCATGATATGCAGGCAATGCACTCATATACATGAAATAAAAACAAAGATAAAACATAAAAAATAAGAAAATAGAAGATCATGCAGTCGCATTTCAAAGGGCACGTAACAGATTAAACATGTAAATATATTATATTTTCCAAGTTTCCTAAGTATTCAAGACAATTTACTTGTGCTAAATCAAAACCAATTCAAGGTGCTGGAGCCGCTGTCACTGAGTCCAGACCCCGCTGACCATTGCCGTGCTCCCCGACATGGCCCATCGTCCACTCCAAGTCCCTTTTGGTTCCGAGTCCAGGAAGACAAGTCTCAAGGATCAGCTGATTGTGAACCTTCTTAAGGAAGAACAGACCCCCCCCCAGAACAAGATTACAGAGGTTAGGGGTTGGTGCTGTTGGCATGGCCTGTGCCATCAGTATCTTAATGAAGGACTTGGCAGATGAACTTGCACTTGTTGATGTCATGGAGGACAAACTGAAGGAAGAGATGATGGATCTCCAACATGGCAGGCTTTTCCCTAAAACACCAAACACTACGAAGACCGCAGTGTGACGGTCAATTCCAAGCTGGTCATCTTCATGGCTGGGGCACAGCAGTCGGAGGGTGAGAGTCATCTCAGTTTGGTCCAGCATAATGTGAACATCTTCAAGTTCATCATCCCTAATGTTGTGAAGTACAGTCCAAACTGCAAGTTGCTTGTCGTTTCAAATACAGTGGATATCTCGACCTATGTGGCTTGGAAGATGAGTGGCTTTCCCAGAAACTGAGTGACTGGAAGTGGATGCAATCTGGATTCAGCCCAGTTCCGTTCCCTGATTGGAGAAAGGCTGGGTGTTTACCCACTGAGCTGTCACAGATGGGTCCTTGGGGAGCATGGAGACTTGGGTGTGCCCCTGGGGAATGGCATGAACGTTGCTGGAATCACCCTGAAGAATCTGAACCCGGAATTGGGCACTGATGAAGATAAGGAACAGTGGAAGGGTGTTCACAAACAGGTGGTTGACAGTGCCCAGGAGGTGATCAAACTGAAAGGCTATCCATCCTGGGCCGTTGGACTCTGTGGAAGATCTGGCGGAGAGCATAATGAGGAATCTTAGGTGGGTGCACCCAGTTTTCACCACGATTAAGGGTCTCTGTGGAATAAAGAATGATGTCTTCCTCAGTGTGCCCTGCGTCCTGGGACAGAACGGGATCTCAGACGTGGTGAAGGTGACTCTGACCCGAGAAGAGGAGGCCCGCCTGAAGAAGAGCGCAGATACGCTCTGGGGAATCCAGAAGGAGCTGGGTTTCAGTCTCCTGACGTCACAGCCTCCACTGTCCCGGCTGGAGATCGTACATGTTTGCCTTTTCACCTGAGCTGTGATTAATGCAGTTGTATGAAGAAGGTGTAGGAAAACATGGAGTTCCTAAAGGTAGAAGCCCCACCAGAGCTATATCCTGATGCTAAGTAGTGTAGTTGTAAACTGGTTAGCGTGAAAAAGTTCTACCATCTGAGACACCACTGCCAATTTGTACAGGATCCACTTCCCTGTAAGCCAGAGGTTTAACTGTATGCTATCTGACGTCACCAAACATGCCTAGTGAAGTTTTCTCCAATTAGTCACATCCTCCGATCCAGTGTATAAATCTGTTACAGCATGTCTTGTGCAGAGCTGTTCTAAAGGATCTTATTTTGTGTATTATTTAGTGTATCAATGTACACAGAAATAGAATGTAAAAAGTAAAATCTGCATATGGGTGATACAACTAGCTTCCAAGTGTCCTGCCAGCTGAAACACCAAATAAACATTGAACAGTGGGAAAAAACCTAATTCAATAAATAAGACCACATAATTACTAGGAATATAAAAGCTACCCACATGTCCCTAAGAAATAATTTACATTTTACATTGGAATAGTGGCTCATGAATATGTAGGTATAATCCAACTCTACAGTCTACTCCTGTGTAAGAACCTGATCTTGTATTTGTAAAGATTCGTCTATTTTCTGTATTATAGGCCACATTTTATCCTCATGTGATCAGTTAAAAGTATCTCCATACACTCCTGATTCTTCAAGAACTCTGCTGTCCCTGTCATTAACCTTCCTGCTGCCCTGGCAACTCTGCTTCTGTTGCTAGACTATTTCCTCCTCGGGACCCCAATGAGGCTGCAGCGTGGTATCACAGGACAGCATCGCAGGACAATCAGTTCTGTCTACAAAAATTTGCTCTGAAGACAGCACAGGATGCAGGACCAATTCTCTGGCAGGCTCCCATTATCAGTGATGAGGGCACGACAATTAACCGAATCAAATCGACAGGACGTGAGGAATTCAGCTTCTTTAGCGTGGCCAGGAAATAACACCAAGTTTTGGTGCCTCAGAGATCGGGTCACAGCCAAATATGAAGATTATCAGCATTCCTCTTTTGCATTCAAAAAAAGAGTTCCAGCAACTTGTCTGTAAAAGTCCAAATGTTAGCGAAACAGCAGCTACGTGTCCAAATGTTCTTAGTGTTTAAATTCAAATTTAGGACTTCTACGCCTCTGCTTCTTAGTTTTCTTGTCAACTTGACATAACGAAGAGTGGCCTGGGAGGAGGGGGTCTCACTTGAGGAATTCTCCAGATTAAATTGGCCTGTGACCAAGTCTGTGGGAGAATTGTCTTGACTGCTGATTCCTGTGGGAGGGTCCAGCCCACCATGGGCAGCACTGTCCCTGGGCAAGTGGGCCTGGGCTGGATAGGGATCCTGGGAACAAGCCCAAGGAAGGGAGCCAGTAAACAGCATTCCTCCATGTTTCCTGCCCCCAAGTTCCTGCCTTGAATCCTGCCCAACTTTCTTCGAAGATAGAGTCGGCTGTGACCTGGAAGTGTAAAGTGAAATAAACCCTTTCTTCCCGGTTGTTTTGTCAGCATGTTTTTGCCACAGAGACAAAAAAACCAACTAAAACAGGACCTTGGGAGTTCTTGGAGTGTTCTCTGAAGTGGGATGATGAGATTGGAAATCCAAATTAGCCCTTTACTTCTACAAAGAAGAATATCTCATCAGTAGAATCCAAGGGACTTTGGTGATATTCAGTGCATATTTAGCAAAAATTGCATTTTGACACCCTTCGGCTTTACTGTTCAGTGTCTGCTTCTGGTTTTTTTAATTCACACACACACACACATTATAAATCTGAGTAAAATATTTGGAACCTTTCTCTAAATTTGAATGTCACAAATTCTATACACATTTTCATAATATTGATAAATTGTTCTTTTTTATACATTCTTCTCTCAAGACAGATAATATGGTTCTACTTTGTGTAAATATAGAAGTTAGGCAACACTTATTAATCACCTACTTTCCTTTGGCGGTTGAACTGGTCATTTGCCAGATATTTTGTAACAGAATCCAAAGGAAAACAGTAGGAGATAAATTGAATTTTTTAAATAGTTATGAAAGCAACTTACATCAACACTTTTCTAAAACAAGAGACCATAGTTCAATGCAATCTTCCCATGTCAGTGGTTAGGAACTTGGAGTCTTTAGTCAGTGGGCATTAAATTTAAATATCATCCAGTGACCTTGAGCAAAGCTTATCTTGCTGTAGTTTTCTACTTTATGGTAAGGAAAAGAGCCATTCGTTGGTGATCTGATCTCTTCTTTGTATCAGGGATACGGGCTTGGACTTTATCACCTTTGGTTCTGTGACTTTGGACACATTGTAGCATATTTTTGTCACTTTGTTCACAAAAGTTGCTACTGTCTTTAATTTCAATAACTCATCCAATGTCTTGGCTTCAGCATTATGAGCTAAGCCCACCCTTCTTTGTACTTTGATGCAAAGGCTGTAATGGAACCTGACACCTGCACAGTTAATGCTGCAACAGCTGAGCAGTATAACCCAGGAGTGTGTGTCCCTCTGACCCAAGACATTTTCTTCATGACCCTACATGAAAGATTCTCAAGCACTGCTCTGATGGATTATGGATGCATTTCTTTTCCTGTGGCACACTTCCTTCCTCTCCTGGTCTCTGACGGATTATGGATGCATTGCTTTTCCCGTGGCACACTTCCTTCCTCTCCTCATCTCTGATGGATTATGGATGTATTTCTTTTCCTGTGGCACACTTCCATCCGCTCCTCATCTTTCCATTATTTCTTGCTCTTTTCCTCATGGAAATGAATTATCTATTTCATGAGGCAAACCCCAACTCAAACTCATTAATAACACCTAATTCCCACAGTGTGGTAGTGGATCTGAACAAATCCCAACCCACTAAAATACTCTGGAAAGATGCTTTTATATTGGGGAATCTTGTAGTCAGGTGAGACTGTTCAAAGCAAAATATATGTATAATGTGAAATAAATTAAATTTACTTAGTTAAGGCATAAAAGAAAAAGAATGTTACAGCAGTAATGGTGGCATCTGAAAGGGACAGTCAGAACAGGTTCCGTTTGCAGAACCTCACGGAGTTCCCAGTGGTGGGAACTGCAGGCAGTGTCTTCAAAGAGTTGAGTTCTAACTGGGCAGGGACCAGACCAGGCACAGCTTTGAGTCCATGGGACTCAAAGCTAATGAAGAAAAAGCAAGGTGGTCCAGTGGGTAATGATACCTGTGCCAAGCCTGAGGGCCTAAGCCGCAGGCCCAGGACCCACGTGGTAGAAGGAGAAAACCTACTCCTACAAGTCATCCGTTGACCTCCACAAGCACACTGTGACATACAAACATTCCCTACACACACACACAAACTACACACACACACACACACACACACAAACTGCACACACACACTACACATACACTAAATAAAGAAGAAATAAAAAATTTAAATCTGTTAAAAAACCAGTCAAATCAATGTTCCCAGAAAAATATATCACTTTAATTTTGGAAAGTAGACTTAGGGAAAACTTGTTACTCAGAGTAAAGTAGGATAATTTGGAATTTTCTGAAAAAATTAAACCATTTAAGAATACAAACCTCTTTAGAACTAATAGTGGATTAAAGAGCCATTTCTTTGTGAAATCTTATGGTATTTTCAAAGGACATAGATATTATTCAACGCTATGTTTTGCAAAGACATGGGACTTATCAAATTCTACATTTCTGACAAAGACAATATCAATTTCAAAAGATGAAAATAGTTTCATATAATTATTATGATGCTGTCGTTTGAAAAGTTATAAACCTGGGGAGAGACATTCTTCAGTGTCTCATTTGTTTTTCAACACAGAATTACGGGACGCTTTGTGTGGAATAATGGGACGCTTTGTGTGGAATAACGGGACGCTTTGTGTGGAATTACCGGATGCTTTGTGGGTTTCAGGGAACGTTCCACGAATGGAAGGAGAGAAGAGGGAATGTAGCCCTGCAAGATGCAGCAAGCAAGGTGTCCATGAACAGAGAGCCACTGATTTGGGATCTAGGCCACAAAAGGAAAAAAGACAACAGACAGAAAAGTAACAGTGCATAAAATCTGAAGTGAAACTGTGACGTCCGCACGATGAGGCAGCATGGAAAGGGACTCACAGGAAGGGCTGTTCTGAGCATGATCTGAGAACTAAAACTCAACAGGGGAGCTGGAGAAAAGAGAGCAAGAGGAGGCACTGGACAGGACCAGGAAACACAACCAGAAAGAAGGCAGGAGGTGCCTTAGGACTGGGACCCTGGTCAAGCTTTTCGTACTGAAGAATTTTAGCAGTCGTGTATACTAGCATGCTTCACAGCTTTTCACAAGATGTGCTGCATAGATGTTAGTAGGTGATTTGTTTTATGATTTATAGCTGTTATGAGTTAATTTGCATTGCTCTTTATTTTCATGTGAGTTTCTAGGATTCTGCTGTCTTTCCAATTCTAGTAGTATGCATATCAACTTTTCAGTTGGGGATCTAATCATATCATTGATGAATGGCAGTCTTTCTTCTTTTCTACACTTTACAATACTCTTTTGCTTTACTTCATGATATGGGGAGTCAATGTGTTTGAATAATTTTTGACGCAAAGGAAAGCATCCCGTTTTTCCACATTTAGCATCATTTCTTTCAGAATTTTTGTAGTCAAATCTTTAGAGTATTTTTTCCACTTACTTCCTTTCTGGTTTTCTATCCTTTCTGCCTAGATATAGAAGTTTTGTTTATCTTCTGAAGATTTTTATTGACTCGAGAATTTCCTACAATGAATTTGATCATATTTAGACCCCCGGATTTCATGTACTCTATTAATAATTTCTTTCTTTCTCTTAAAGGTGTATCCAGTCTAATTTGTGTTTCCCATGTGTCCTTGGGTATTAGTCTATCCCTTGTAGTTTGGTAGAACTGTTAGATGTCACAGCAGTAAGGAAAGCTGACTTTCCCTCTCCTGGCGTAGATCAATTACAAATAAGTCCTCAGCTACTGGCAGGTATTTTTGTCCCACCTTCCCAGTCTATGCTGGGCTCCCATGTGGCTTGGGTTTGCATGAGTCTTGTGTGTGTGTGTCATAGGTGCGGCGGGTTCATATGTGCAACTACCCTGTGGTGTCCAGACAACACAGTTTTCTTGTGTTTATTCACCACCTTGGCTCTTACAATCTTTCTCCCCCTTTTCCACAATGATCTCTGAGGCCTCATAGGAGACGGTAGTGAATAGGTGTCCTATTTATGTCTGGTCACTCTATAGTCTTATTATTCTCTGCACTTTGAAGGTTATGTAATGACTTTTGCCCAGTGATGTCTTGCGTTTGCAATAAAATTTCTTTCTGTGATGAAATCTAGGCGACTGGATGTGGATTGGAATGCGGGCATGAGAGGAAGAAGAGGAGATGAAGTCATGGCTGGCCCTGGGGCTCACGTCTGGAGCAGACATGCCTCCTGAAGACCAGAGGTAACACTGTCAGAGCACTGCAGGCAGAGATGAAGCATCCACATTAACCCGATCTTGAAGACGTGGGGTGACCCCGTTAGTGGATTTAGGTGATCTGAACTCAGGATTTCTAGACGTAAGTACAATTAAGTGTGGGCATGTGAGGTGAGAGGAGACAGAACAGAAGTCAACATAGTTAGGGAGGCACGGCGGGAGAGGCTGGAAATCACGGAAACACGAGAACGTTTTAGGAAACACCAACAAATGCCGCTTCAGCCTGATTAACAGGGAGGATGAGGAAAGATGAGGTTGGATGGTCTGTGCGATGTTCTGACCATGATACCTGGTGAAGTTCCGACCGTGATATTCAGCGAAGGTCCTCCTGCTTTTATCAGCAAGCAGAACCGAAGTTATGGGGGGCAGACGGCGAGATTTTAGTGACCTA
This sequence comes from Nannospalax galili, assembly GCF_000622305.1. Lineage (NCBI taxonomy): Eukaryota > Metazoa > Chordata > Mammalia > Rodentia > Spalacidae > Nannospalax > Nannospalax galili. Next base: position 96,950 of record NW_008351897.1, on the reverse strand, counting down.
GCGAATTTTGAATCAAGGCAATATTGCAAAAGCAAACAGGTTATGTTTAAATGAGAGTCCTCCATCCGCCTCTTCCCTAAGCAGCAGCATTGTCTGGAGCTGAGCACAGCAGGTCCTGCTCCCTGGACGCAGTGGCTCACACGCAGTGTGGTCAGGGCATTGGCCAGGAACTCACACTTGGCTGAGAGCTCGTCTCAGTACTTAGTGGCTCTTTGTTTTCATAATCATCACTGTGAGTCAACTGCACATGGAAAGGGCATAGTGCTAGAACAAAGAAAAGGTCCCGGCCAGTGGACATGCGCATCCTTGCCCAGTGGCAGGTCCATACTCGACGTTTCTTTCTGTTTTTCACCTTTCTATATTTTTGGCAGTTTCACCCACATGTATACGTATATAATGTACTGTGATAATATTCAGCCACAATTACTCTCTCTCTCCCTCTCTCTCTCTCTGTCTCTCTCACACACACACGTACATATAATGTGCTGTGATCATTCAATACCATCACCACTCATTCGCCTCTCAACTCCTCTTCCATTTCCCAAACACCCCGCACTAGTCCTCACCTACCTTCATACCGCTTTTTCACACACTGGGCTTGATCAGGGTTGTTTCCACGAGCACAGTGGGATGGTTGTTTATTGGAACACAGGAAACTTACCAGTTGCTACAACATTAAGGAATAGGGCTACCTTTCTCCTAACAACCATGAACTGCCAAAATCTCCTCAGGGAGGTGTGGGTCTCACATGACTCACATCCACCCATCCATGACTGAGTGTTGAAAGGCCTGACCACGTGCAGACCTCACTTAGAGATCTGCAGCTCCTGTGGAGTGCAAGACCATGTCATGCCCAGAGGAGAGGATGTCACAGCGCCCCTCCCTGTCCTGATCCCATGTTCTTGCTCTTCCTTCTTCCTCAGTGCCCTGTGGTGCTTGCAGGGATGAAATCGATGACCCACTTACGACAGAGCACTCAACAATCACGTCTTCCCAGAACTTCATCCAGTTAATAAAATAATGGTTTAATAAATGTATACAGACTCAGAGTAAAGTAAATACATGGCACAGGACCTCATTCCTTGAGATACCACTCTCTGTAGCTATGTACATCCCCTTTGAAAACTACATGGGTTTGATTTATATGTTTAGTGTTGTCCCACACAAACACAAAAAACGGACAGCTATGCTTACATATTACTAAGCGTCTCTACATTATGAATCCATGCCCTAAAAATCTTGGCATTTTGGTGTGAACTTAAAATGCTCTAAAAATAAAGTATTTAAAAATACATGGCACAACTCCAGGAATGCATATTATGCACTCTGAGTTTTATGGAGATATTTGAATCCTACATAGCCACTATTCTAGGGTTAGTCGAGGACATAAAATCTAAAGTCCTCTATCTATCTATCTATCTATCTATCATCTATCTATCTATCTATCTATCTATCATATATCTATCTATCTATCTATATCTTAGGGTTTTACAGAAGAGAGTAGCTCAGATCACCTTACGACATTCCATTAACAATTTTCTTTGGGCTAAAGATTTTAAACCATCACACTTGCTTATAGGCACTTAGCATTTGTGTGACAGATGATACTGTTCTCTCTTTGCTTCTTCTGGCTGTGTATAATTTAATTTTAAGAGGCAGCTTTTATCATAGAAGTTTTCAGGAAGTAATTTACGAGGTTAGAGTAGCTCAAACAAGTACTTCTTTTCAATTCACTGGCATATTTAATGTCTTCCTGGTTTTATGTTTTCCTGATCTACCTAAGTAGACTTAATCTAACAAAAAATATGTCCTCTCTCCTTTAAAGGTGCATAATCATAACCAAATTCCCATGGATTCCTTTCCTAAAAGGTTTATGATATATAATGTCCCTCCTTCACCATTACCAGTACCAGACCACTTCCTAGCTTTCTCTATTGGTATAGTGTCTGAGCAATAGAAGGCCCCTGAGGCCCACACAGGAAGATGCCACGATAGACTGTTTCTCTGTATGCTAACCAAAAACGTGAATTTAGAAACAAAGAGAATAGACACGTACTCTTCCAGGACAAGGAATCTGGATATTTAAGGCTATGACATCTTTACCTACAGGGAAACTCTCTGACTGACTTAAGAAACACTTAAAAAGTTTTCTTCCCAAGTTTCTGACTACTGAAAAAATTGAATTTGGTATTCACATGGTGACCAAACATTTTATGCTTCTGTTCATCGCATTATTTTTCTTTCATTATGCACGTTTGTGACTGTTCACTGCAGACATCCAAACCATTTGTTGCACTGATTGATTCTTCCCTAACACCTAGTACTTCTTTGTGAGCTCACACAAGCTCAGAACCTTGTATTTTTCTCTGAACCCTTTGAAAATTCCAGCAAACTTATAGACTCAATGACCTATCTTTAAAGCTTTTCAGACTTTCCTTAAGACATGCTGGTTTATCTCCATGACTAACTGAATGTCCTTTTATTGCCATCTCATATGCCTTGGAAGGCACATACCAATCAACCTTATATGAAACTTCTTTGTTTACAATCCAGCACCATCACAAGCTGTGTGCTCTGACCCTCCCACTGTGATTCACTCTTCTTCCCTTGGGTCTGTTCATTCCCTCCTCTCACTTCCTGACATTCTGTCTGTGGATAGATGTACCCACATGGGTATGTTGAATGGCGTGTTTCTTGCATCACTACACCTTCATTAAATAGGGGTCCTGTGTGTCTTAGCTTCATACGTGTATGCATGTGCTCTAGTCATTGGTTCCCTTCCTATGTACTCCAGAACAGTTAAGCAAAACCTGGAAACACACTGGGCAGTTGTGGAGGATGTGTTGAGTCTTGGCTTATGAGAAAACCTATTATTCCAATCATGTTTCCTATTCAGATTTCTATAAATAGCTTGGTTCTTTATTTTACTTAGAACATATCAGAAATGATAAGATAAACTCCATTCCACCTCCAGTTCTCTAGTGCCATCTGTATTCACACACCCAGCTACATCCACAAGCTTGCCTCAGAGTTATCCAATTCTCTACTTAAGAACACACCGTCTACCTGAGCTTTGGGTCTCCTTTTTCCCTAGGCACACCAGTAACCTTGTTTCTGCTATTTGTGGTGTTGTCTATACCCACCACAGACCTACTCACACCTTAAAAGGAAAGGCTTTCTGGATAACAGGTTACTAGAGAGCCATTTTCCAATCTTTGTCTTACACAGAATCCATGAGCTACCTCTTGTGAAAGATAAGAATAATTGTCAACTTGACAGGATCTGGAATCTCCTAGGATTCAAGCCTCTGAGCACAGCTGTAAAAAATTGTCTGTATGAGGTGAGTCTGTAGCCTTGCCTGTGCGGAGGCATGTAGATTAGGTTAACTGAGCTGGGACAACCCACCTGAACTATGGGCAGCACCATTTTGTGAGCTGGGGTCGTGGACTGAATTAAAAAAGAGAAAGAAGCCAAGCACAGTGCTGATCACTGTCTATCTCTGGACAATAGATGCAGCACACACAGTGGGTGCAAGATCTTTGCTGCCATTACTTCCAGGCCAGGACGGACACTTGGGATTTGAACCAAAACCAACGTTCTCTGCCTTATGTTACTTTTTTCTAGGAATTCTTTCACAGCAACAGGAAAAGAAAGAAATGCATCTTTCTGCTGCTGGCGTGGCATTTCTGTCTTTTCATCAATAAACTGAAGCTTCATACCTGCCTCACACTGTCCCTCAGTTTGGATGCAGAGGCCATGAAATCACAGGGCTCCACCAGCCCACCTGTTGACTCTCACACCTCCTCGCACCACATGCTCAGCCATTTTGGAATATTTGGTTTTTCATCAGAGGAATATTCTTTTTATGTTGCCAAGGAATTCACCTGCCTTTCCTCCAGACTGACCAAGCTTTCACTCAAGGGTTATGTTAGTTGTAAAACTGACATGTCTGGGAAGAAGGGACCTCGATTGTGAAACTCCCTCTATCAGATTAGCCCGTGGCCATGTCTATGGGACATGTTCTTGAGCGTTGAGTGATGTGGGAGGGCCCAGGCCACGGTGTGTGGTGCCTGGATTGTATTTAAAAAGCAGGCTGAGCACAGGCCAGAGGAACCAGGCAGCAAGCAGTGATCCTCCATTGTCTCTGCTTCAGTTCCTGTCTCCAGGTTCCTGTCTTGAGTTCCTGCCCTGACTTCCCTCAGTGATGGGCTGTGACCTTGGACCATTTCCTCCCAAAGTAGGTTCTGTCCAGTGTTTACCACAGTTACAGAAGCCAAACTAGGAAATTTATTTATTCACCGCATTCAAGATTTCTAACTACGGGAGAATTGATGGCTTCATGCTATTGTTCCTTACTTGCGTTTAGTTCTTAGATATTTTCACATACTGCAATGGATTTAGACACTACTTATTCATAATGTCTTATCAATTATATGAGAGCTGTTATAACTAATTTACTCTTCTGATTAATAATCATGCAAAATTAAATTCTCAGATAATTATTCTGAATCCAAGAAAAGGGTGGTGTCTTGGCCAAATTTAGAAAGCTGCACAGTGTGCTGGGTGTTCCTGATCCATTTTGATCCCGTGCTCATAACTTCCACCACTACAATGTGAATGCTGACCTCCTTTGTGGATTCCCAGGGCCTCATTTCCCAGTTTCCCAACTTCTTACCTAACCTACAGACTGCAGAGTCTCGAACCCGTGCAGAAAATAAACAGAGCTCTATGTTCTTGTTTCCACTGGACCCCACTTTTCTTGATTGCCCAGTCACCTAGGTCTATGCTGTCATTTTGCAGACCACGAACTTGTCCTCCCGCCCTGCCCAGCCCTGCTGTCCTTGTCCCTGCCGGCTACCAGGGGCCCCAGGACCCGCACACTGACTTACACTGTCCAGGCTCAGAGCACTTCCTGCTCATCTCCCTTTCATACTCTTTTTCAGTCAGTCTTTCTCTGTCGGCCTAGTCCACTGTTTGTCGTGGTATTTTGGACAATCTGACATTACATATTTACTTACCATCTGTCTCTCCACGAAAGCAAAGCGTTTGCTGTGAGATGCACTATTGATCATGAAGTCGTTTTCTGCATCTGCCAAAACATCGGTTCACCTCCCCAACCTGCTCCGTGCTCCTCCTCAACCTGCTCCTTGCTTATAGGCCCTTTCAACTCCCTCTGTGTCTCCCTCTGAGCAGGGTATTTGTCTATTGAGGTCTCTACAGAAATGCTGCTCTGTCTGTGCTGTGATGCTCGGTGAGTCCTCCATTTTCATTTTATCCTCATCTTTTAGACAAATCTTCTTTTTAATTTCCGTCATGCATTTTCAGCTTCTGAGCACACCCTTATGTGCCATTCTTTTCCCCACGCCTTCCAGTTGACACACATTTGTGGACACTCGAAGGACACCCGTGTGTGACAGCACTGTCATGCCCACATCTCACCTCCAAAAGCTCGGGTGTAGCTCTTCTGAGAGGACTGAGATGAACACGGACAAACAGGTTTTTCTCTCATAGGGTGAGGAGTCTTTCAAGTACAGGCCCAATAGTGGTGTTATTGAATCAAGTAGTAGGTCAGTTTAGAGCACTGGCAGCACTCAACACGGACTTCCGTAGTGGCTGCACCAGTGTGCACAACCACCAGCGGGGTGAGGGTCCCCTTTCCCCACATCCCCACCAGCATTTCTCATTGTCTGTTTTGTGGATCCTGGCCACTGTGAATGGGTGAGATGAAATCTAAAAGTGGTTTTTCATTTCTGTAATTGCTAAGGAGGTTGAGTATCTTTAAAGTATGTTTCATCTTTACTGAATTCCCGGGTGAGCCGCTGCTTTCCCCGTTTTTTTTTTTGTTTTTTTTTTTTTTTTTTTTTTTTGATGTTTAGCTGTTTTTATTTATTTTGTCTATACATTAACCGTTGTTCAGAGGTATAGCTGGTAAAGATTTTTTCCCCATTCTGTAGATTGCCTCTTTACTGGAATGTTCATGTCCTTTGATGCATAGAAGCTTTTAATTTCATGAGGTCCAGCTATCAACTGTTATAATGACTGCACTATAGGAGCACTGTTCAGAATGTCCTTTCCTGTGCCTCTAAGCTCCAATGTGCTCCTTCCTTTCTCCACTTTCTGACTCAGGGTAATGGTTCTTAGGTTGAGGTCCTCCATCCATTTACAGGTGAGTTCTGCACATGGTGAGATGAGCGGATCCAGTTTCATTCTTCCACTGGCCACCATCCACTTTGTCCAGCACCACTTGTTGAACGTGCTGTCCTCTATCCAGTGTGTATTTGTGGTTCTTTGTCATAAATCAGGTGGATTTAAAATTAGGTCCTCAATTCTATTCCACTGATCAGCATTTCTATTTTTATGCCTGTACCATACTGTTTTATTACTACAACTCTGTAGTATAATTTGAGATTAAGAGTGGTAATGCCTTCATCAGTTCTTTTATTCTTCGGTTGATTTTAGCTATCTTGTGTGTGTGTGTGTGTCTGTGTGTGTAAAAGTGTGTATGTGTGTGTGTCTGTGTGTGTAAAAGTGTGTATGTGTGTGTATGTGTGTATGTGTGTGCATGTGTGTGTATGTTTGTGTATGTGTATGTATGTGTATGTGTGTATGTGTATGTATGTGTATGTGTGTATATGTCTGTGTGTGTGTGTCTGTGTGTGTGTCTGTGTGTATGTGTATGTGTGTCTGTGTGAATGTGTGTGTATGTGTATGTGTGTGTATGTGTGTGTCTGTGTGTGTGTGTCTGTGTGTGTGTGTCTGTGAATGTGTGTCTGTGTGTGTGTGTATGTGTGTGTCTGTGTGTGTGTATGTGTATGTGTATGTGTGTGTCTCTGTGTGTCTGTCTGTGTTTGTGTGTGTACGTGCATGTGTGTGTATGTGTGTATGTGTGTATGTGTGTGTTGTGTGTGTGTCTGTGTGTCTGTGTGTGTGTGTCTGTGTGTGTGTGTCTGTGTGTGTGTGTCTGTCTGTGTGTGTCTGTGTGTCTGTGTGTGTGTGTCTGTGTGTGTGTCTGTGTGTGTGTCCATATGAAATTTGGGATTACTTTTCAATGTCTGTGAAGAATTGTGTTGGAATTTTAATGGGTTTTGCATTGAATTTGTAGATTGTTGTTGATGGCCGTGCTCACAGTATTAACCATACTGATCCATAACCGTGGGGAGACTTTCCATCTGATGATCCCTACAATTTCTTTCCTCAGTATCAAAGTTTGATTGTATACAGCTCTCACTTCCTTTGTTAGACGTATTAAAATATGTTTATGGATTTTGAAATTATCGTGACTGGGATTGTCTCCATGAATTTTTAATATTTTTTATCATTTTTTTATGTATGAGTGTATTGCTTGCATGTACTAAGTGCATCCATGTCCTGGAATTCCACAGAGATCAGAAGAGGGTGTGAGATTCCTCTGGAACTGGAGAAACAGATGGTTGTTAGCTACCATGTGAATTCTGGGAGTTGAACCTGGGTCCTCTGTAAGAACAGACAGTGATCTTAACTACTGAGCCATCTCTCCTGCCCGTTTCCATGATTTTTTCCCAATATATATGTTGTTGGCATGTAGAAAGGTTTTAGGACATTAATTTTATATCATAGTATAATCCTGCATGTATTTTACAGGTCTATGAGTTTTCCAATTGAGTTTTTTGGATCCTTCGTGTATAGAATCATATTGTTTACAAATAAAGATACTTTGATTTCTTCCTTCCCAGTTTGTATTCCATTTATCACCTTCATTCCTTGTCTTATTTTAACTAAGACCTGAAGTACTTTATTGAACAGAAATGGAGAAATTTGGCATCCTTGCCTGCTTCTGCATTTTAATTGAAATGATTTCAGATTTTCTCCAAATAATATGATGTTGGCTGGGGTCTTATTTTATATTGCCTTTATTATATTGAAATGTGTCACCTGTATGCCTAGGTTCTCCATGACTTTTATCCTGAATGAGTGTAGGATTTTGTCTAAAGCCTTTCTGCATCTAATGAGATGAACGTACAATTTCTGTCCCAGAGTCCATTTATGTGGTACATTACAATTGATTTACATGTGTTGAACGATCTCTGCATCCCTGGGATGAAGCCAACTTGATCACGATGGATTATCTCTTTGATATGTTGTTCTTGCATTCCGTTTGTTAGCATTTCATTGAGAATTTTTTGTAAATATGTTTACCAGACAGATTTACGTATACTTTCCTTTTTCTGCTGCGTCTTTGGTTTTGGTAGTAGTGTAAAATGAGCTTCATAGAAGGGAATTGGGGTGCTGCTTCCCTTTTCTGTTTTATAGAATAATTTGAGGAGTATAGGTTTATTTCTTTGAGGTTTGGTAGAATTATGTGCTGTATTAATCTAATCCTGGGCTCTTTGGTTGGAAGATTTTTAATGACTTTTTCTATTTCATTATCTGTTATGTGTCTATTATTAGTCATGTCATTTTGATTTAGTTTTGGTAGACCACACATATCTAGAAATTTGCCCATTTGTTTTAGATTTTTCTAGTTCACTGGAATATAGATTTTTAAAATATGTCCTTACAATTTTCTGAATTTCTCTGGATCAGTTGTAATGTTTAAATTTTCGTCTCTGAGCTGGTTTATTTGGATTTTCTTTCTCTTTTAATGGTTTGTCAATGATTTTAACGTTTTTAAAAAGACAACTCTTTATTTCATTTTTGTAGTTTTCTTTATTTCTATTTCATTAATTTTAGTCTTAATTTTATTTTTTTTAATCTACTCTTTTTAGATATTGGTTTTTTTCTTGTATTTCCATGATTTTCAGGTGCATCATTAATTTATTTATATGAGATATGTCTAATTTTCTGCTGTAGACATTTCATTTTATAAATTTTACTTTCAGTACTGCCTCATTTTGTCCCATGGTTTCAGTATTC
>NW_008351897.1:87546-87678 GCF_000622305.1 Nannospalax galili | reverse complement strand
TTTCCATGGGCTGCAGCGAAGGAACTGTATTTTTTTTTTTAGTTTTAGGATGAAATATTCTGTAAATGTCTACAAGCCATATTTGATTTATGATGTAATTTAAAAGTAATTTTTCTCTGTCTATTTTTTGAG
>NW_008351897.1:79934-87529 GCF_000622305.1 Nannospalax galili | reverse complement strand
ATGGGCTGCTGAGAAGGAACTGTATTTTTTTTTTAGTTTTAGGATGAAATATTCTGTAAATGTCTACAAGGTATATTTGATTTATAATGTAATTTAAAAGTAATGTTTCTCTGTTTATTTTTTGACTGGTTGACTTATCTATTTGGTGATAGTGGGGAATTGAAGTTATCCACTAATTCTGGGTTCAAGTCAATGTGACACTTTAAAACAAAGTTTCTTTTATGAAATTGAATGTCCCTGTGTGAGGTGCTTCTATGTTCAGGACTGTAATATCTTCTTGGTGTATTTTTCCCTTACTGAGTATGAAGTGAACTTCCCTATCTCTTCTGACTAGTTTTAGTTTGAAGTCTATTTTATTGGATATTAGTATAGCTACACCTGATTCTTTTTTAGTTCTTTTTGCCTAGAATATTTTTTGCATGCTTTTATGCTAAGATGTGGTCAAACATTGTTGGTGAGGTATGTTTCTTGGAGGCAGCAAATGACGATCCTGGTTTCTAATCCAATCAGTTAGTCTGTATCTTTTTACTGACATGTTGAGACCATGAATACTGAGGGTGGTTATTGACCAATGTTTATTAATAACTGTTATATTGGTGTTTTAGTACTGTTTTCTGACACCACTTTGGCTGTTCTGGGACAATTTATTTATTCTTTGTGCCATGTTGAGATGTTAATTTTCTTATCAAACTGAATTATTCCTTTGAGCATTCTTTCTAGAGCTGGTGTGTGGACATAAATTATTTAAATCTGATTTTATCATGGATATCTTGACTTTCTCAGTTAGACACAACTGACAATTTTGCAGAGTATAGTAATCTGGACTGGGATATGTGTCCTTTCATAACTTGTATGACATTGGTCCATGCCCCTCTGGCTTTCATAGTCTCCAGTGAAAAGTCAGCTGTTATTCTGAAGGACCTGTGTCTATATGGGACTTGATCTTTCTCACAGCTTTCAATAACTTTTCTTTGTTCTGTGTGTTTACTGTTATATAATGCAAGAAATTTCTTTTCCGGTCCTGTGAACTTGGTTTTCTGTATGCCTCTTGTACCTTGAGAGCCGTCTCTTTCTATATATGTGGGAGCCTTTCTCCTGTGATTTTTCTGTGCCTTTGACCTTACCTTCTTTTCCTATACCAGTGATTCCTAAGTTCTGTCTTTTTACAGTGTCCCTGAAGTCTTGCCTATTCCATTCCTGGGTTTTTCATATTTTCTTTGACTGAGTGATCCATTTCCCTGAGCTTGTCGTCAGGATCGGAGAGTCTCTGTTCTATCCCCACTCCCTTTTTGATTCTTTTCTCTGCTCCTTTGAGCTCCTTTGTTTGTGATTCAACTTTTATTTCAGTTTGTCTTTTCTTCAGACTTCCTTGTCTATTGAATTGCTTTTTAATAAAAATTAGTTTTTTACTAGTAATTTTAGAAAAAAGAATATTTAAACCTACTATTCTGCTATTTTTGCTATGTATAACACTACCTTGATATACAGGTGTCCCTATTTAATTTTCCTGTATTTTTTTAAAACTTTTACAAAAACTTTATTGAAAATTTCATATATGTATGTAAGGTGTTTTGATCAAATCCATGCCCACTCCCTCCCTTCCAACATTCCCCCCTCTGAAAAGGTAACCCTAAAATCTTTTAAGGATTAGATACAAGCTCCCAAATACTTTTAACATTTTTGTCCTTTGGAACAGAGTGTGCTGCTAATAGGCATGAGGACATTTTGACTTTTAGTCCAGAAACTGGATACATTTCTTTGGGGGTCTTTTTACCCTAACTGCCTAGCCAGTTCCTACCTCCTATTCTTATTACACCGTCCTCTGAAGGGGTACCCAAATTGCTAATAGGGAATAGGGATGCAGACTGCTCTGCCTTCTTCCATGCTGAACAGGGACCCAGGGTTAGGCAATTGGAGCACCCCTTCAGTGGGTCTATCTAAAAGACTCCCAAATTGCATAACTCTTGTCTCTAAGGGAAGAAGAAAGTCCTTGAATCCTGAATAGGAGATGTGAAGGAGAAGTAAAAGCAGGAGTAATTAGACAGGGAACTAGAAAAAAAGTCAGAACAGGGCAATTTTCAAATGTTCGTATCAGAATCCACTGGAATTTCTTGACAAGGGCTTCCAAAAGCATCCCTCTATTGGGTTCCTCCTCATTTTTCTTTTGTCTTCCAAGGCTGGACTAGTTGGCTGGGAAGAGTGGCTGGATACTCAGGGGAGGGCCCAGTGACCCTGCTTGGCACTTTCATTAAAGGAGTGCTAAGCAGGGTCTTTTGAATTCTTATTTCATGTTTCACATTACTTTAGTTGTTTCATTTGACTATTTATGTGGTCTTCATTTAATCTTTTGTTTATATCCTATTTGAGCTTCTTGAACATATTTATAATTGCTATTTTGAAATCGCTGTCCTGTGCATCCACTAGGTTGTCATCCTCAGGAAATGTTATGATGTGGTTGTTAATCTCTGTAGTAGCTATGTTATCTTGGTTATCCGTGTACTTTGTGTTTTTCCAGGAGGACTAGCATCTGAGTTTATGTGCTGGTATTTCTTGTAATGGGTAAGCGACCCCATCTTTGCTGAATCTTCATATCTGTGTTTGCTATTTCCCCGACTTGTCAGGTTATGGCCAAACCTACCTGAGTAGTGTTTGATGTTCAGTTTTGTGGCCACTTTATGTTGATGTGAAAATGGGGTGGTCTCAGCCCAGCTAAAGATAGGTCCTTCACATTTCATTGACTCCAGAGTCCTAAATCAGCAGGGTGTAACAGGGCTACTAGGTGAAGAGCTTGGAAAATAGGTTATATCTGGGGTGCACAGAGTTCAAAGTGTATGATATAGGGAAGTCTCCAGAATTGTATCTCAGGACTAAAGCCTGGTGAAGGGACAGGTCCCAGAGACCCAAGCTTACCTGTGGGCTGAGGTAGCAGAGGGGACTACTTCTGCCGAGACAAGAGGCATGCAGATACCGGGCAGGAAAGTAATTTTGATTTTTTTTCACAGGGATAGATATTTGAAGCTCTCAATGGCCAATCCAGTATCCTAACTCCCTAGCACTTTCCCTTTGTTAATCGGAACTGGATGATAGGTGTGCCTTTTGAAAATAGTTCTTTCATTTTCTTGGTTTATTTGTTTGTTTCTTTTGAGGCAGGTTCTCACTAGGTTTCTGGTCTGGAACTTGCTATGTAGACTAGGCTGGCCTTGAACTCACAGAGAGCCACCTGCCTCTGCCTCCTGAATACTGAGATTAATGATTAGTCTGGTATAAAGAATAGATGCTTTGTCCTCTGATGGCATAAACTTTAACAAAATATCCTATATCTTATCTAAGAGGTGGAAGTAGGAATCAAATAAGTGGTAGGCTTTGTTTTATTTGTTGACCTACTAGAACCCAGGCTTTGTGTATAATCTCAAAATATCTGTCAGAAATATCAGATGTTTGCTTGCCCACAGAAATGAACAATTACTCTTTCTAACGTCACATTTTCCAAATTCTCTCAAAGGAAACACTGCAATTAATACAATTCATTATTTTATGTGTGCCTTCTGCTATGTGTTAATCATAATAAAACTGTCTGTAAATTCAAAATGGCACATTATTGTTTACATGTTTTTCAACAAATAACCCAATTCACTTCCCTATCTTTGTTGATTTTGTTAGGAATTGGGATGAAAGCAGTTGTAAAAGTGCCCCACATTAATTTCTTATGAAGAAAAGAAATCTTAAGTTTCCATCCTTGAAAGCTTTTTGCATTTCCCTCCCTGAAATCCTTCATTTCCTTAAGCGAATGCTCTAACTCCCAAACAGCAGTGAATGATTCCTGACTTTGTGGATTGAAGCACAGTATTGGCTCCTACTAAAATAGGAGGTAGTAAACTCCATTTGTGTGTGTGTGTGCGTGTGCGTGTGTGTGTGTGTGTGCGCGCATGTGTGTTTCTTTTTTATAGTATAAACTGCTAGCTAGTCAAGTTCTATAAATTATGCTTATATAAGAGATTTATTTTTAACCCTAATTCAAGACACCAGGTCCCTCATTCCAGGAAACCTAAATTATATTGTAATTTTATTTTATTACCTAATAAAATGACCATCTATTCTAATATGTGTCATCTAAAAGCTAATAAGGAGAACTTCCCCTTATGACTTTTACAAAATTGCTGAAGGTGTAGGACACAGAAAGCTAAACCTTGAAGAAACACTGAACTGTTACTAATAACACATCCTCTCCATTTCTGCAGAGGAGATTCCACCTGGCTTCCAAACTTGTTTTCTTCCCTGGAGCTACAGTCAATCTCATATCACACTGAAGCACTGTAGAGCATGTCTCTCATCTCTAAAACTTCTTCTATTTCTTAATAAACTGGGAAAGTCTTACACTAGTTGGTTATTCTATCCAGAAATTGGGGGGGCAGCAGTGGAGAGATGACTCAGCAGTTAAGAGCACTGGCTGCTCTTGCAGATGACCCTGGTTTGAATCCCAGCATACACATGGCAGTTTACAACCACCCACAACACCAATTCTAAGGAAATATGATGCCTTCTTCTGACCTCTTCAGGCATTGCATGGCATGGGTGCCCTTACATTCATGCAGGCAATACACTCATACAGGCAAAATAAAATATAAAAGAAATCATGTTTGCTTTGATTTGGCTTGACACTGATCCATACTGGCCCTAGTGAATTATATTTTTTTAAATTTCTGGAATTGGAATAGATTTTCCTTATGTCATTCCCAAAAGTAAAGCCACTGAAAATAAATGAAGAAAGAAGTTTTAACCTGATAAAGTCAAAGTAGATCTATTTGTCTCAGTGCTTTTGTGGAATATCAAGTGCATTAACTGCCTAATGGTAATAAGGTAACAGTGATACCTTGTGTGTAGGTGAGCATCATCCCTATAATCCGTGTCCACCTGGAGACAGGATGTGACATTATTTTGAAATGGAGATTTTGTACATCTATAATAGTAAATAAATGGAAATTAGCTCATCCCTGTTTAGAATAGGACCCCAATGAGATGACTGACTCTCTTACAGGAAATACAGAAAGAAACACCCAAAAAGTTATCCATGCTAGGTGCTAATTAGTTTTTGTCAAATTGACACAAACCAGAGTCTCCTGGGAAGACTGAACCTGAATTGAGGAATCTCCTCCATCAGATTAGCCTGTGGGCATGTCTTTTGTGGGGCCTTTTCTGGACTGCTGATTGACATAAGAACCCACTGTAACTAGTGCCATCCCTAGACAGGTGGGGCTAGAGTGTAAGGTTTCTTGAAGAAAGATAGTTGGAGTAAGCCAGCAAACAGCATTCCTCTGTTTCCTTCAAGCTCCTGCAACTGAGGCTGCACCTTCACCAATGGCATCTCCTGGTCTCTCACAATGTAAAGCCTCGAAATCTCTTCATAATCCTTTGAATTTTGCAGTTTTCATGCAGAAGACTCTTACATATAACCAAGTTTTCGTCCAGCTTGAGATACTGTCTTGGCCCACCCTAGACCACAGCTTCTGTGTGCTGACCCTGAGGAAATGCTTCCCAGAAGATTTCACCTCAATGATGCCGGTCTCTTGTTAATCACAGCTGGTTTTTCAGTCCAAGATAACTAGTATTGATTTGTCCCAGTATAGCAGAAAAGACCTCACTTCCTAAAATTCATAATTCAAAATGTATCACACAAACAGCCTTGATAGAATCCTTGCTTCCTTTTAAAGCTTCACAATCCAGGCCTGCATCATCTATTTCGCTTTAGGGAATTTCCCAATTGAGGTTCAGGTATGTCAAGTTCCCAAGCAAAGCTTTCGATCACACATGAGCTAAAGTGACAAACAAACCAGCACTTACATTCAAGCTCTGCCAAACTTTAGGGGCCAGAAGAAGTCAGTCACTTCCTTTTTTAGCACGTCTTATTAAAGCTGTTATTTGTGGGAAAGGTGTCCTCTATAAATATCATACAACTTGGGCTGTTCACTGCACATCTTCTGTCAGATGAAAGGTATTCATGTCAAATATGACAAAAATTATTTCAAACAGGAAAAGATGTCTTCTCACCCTTGATGTTTGGCCATTTGACTGGAACCTATTAAATAAAAACGTATCATTTAGGGGTTGGGGATTTAGCTCAGTGATTTAGAGTGCTTGCCTAGCAAACACAAGGCCCTGGGTTCAGTCCTCAGCTCTGAAAAAAAAGTATCATCTTAATCAAAAATTAAATGAATCATCTAGAGTCTTGTTGCTTAACAAGTGAATTAACATTTTAATATTTTCCAAAGGCTATCATTGTCTCTTGTTTTGAGAGAGAGAGAGAGAGAGAGAGAGAGAGAGAGAGAGAGAGAGAGAGAGAATACATTCATGTTGTTCAGGTACAAAAGATATATATGAAGACAGGTAAAATAACAGGCAGAAAGTCTTTGATGATGTGAGGATAATTTCCCCACTACATAAATATTATTTTCAATAAACAGATGGTTTGTAATTCAGATTTCATCTGTAAATAGGTTATGGCTATAAAACATTTTTTCCTGGGGAGGGGGAAGGAATGTGTGGAAGCCAAGTGCAGTCCTCCTGCACAGGAACACTGGGGCAGGAAAGGCCAACCTGAAGCCTCAGGTAGCTGAGGAGCCCAGCGTCTGCATGTCTGTAAACACAGGCAAGGTCTCTCTTTACGCACAGCCTCACCTTCCACAGTTTCTGCAACTGTTGTCCCAAAATATTGCTGGGAAATTCTAGCAATAAACCATTCCTAACTATTAAGTGACACGCTGATTTGTGTAATATAACGGAAAATCACTCTGCCCTCACTCCTCCATCTCATCTAGAAGATGAACCATTCCCTGTTCCAGAGTGTCCACGCTGCTAACCAGATCAGCTGTCACCTTCTCCATGCTGTGTCCATGAAAAGTTTATATTAATAATGGCTCTAAAGAAAGAGGATGGCAAAGATGGCCACTTGGATATGCCCACAAGAAGCCATGACATTTTTATTGGAGGGAAAAGCTAAACCTTGTGTGCTGGATAGTGTGTCAGCTTGACACAGTGAGGTTGAGAGAGCCTCAGCTGGGGAATTGCCTCCTAGAGTGGCCTGTGGCCATGTCTGTGAGGCACTTTCTTGATTGTTGAGTGATGTGAGGGGGCCAGCCCACTGTGGGAGGGGCCACTCATGGGCAGTTTGTTATTGTATAAGAAAGCAGATTGAGCATGGGCCATGGGAGCAAGTCAGTAAGCTGCATTCATCCATGGCATGAGCTCCAGTTCCTGCCTCCAAGTTCCTGCCCTGAGTTCCTACCTTGGGCTCCCTCATCAATGATCTGTAATTCATGAGATGCAAGCAAATTAACCCCTTCCCTGCACAAGTTGGTATTGGTCAGAGTATTTTGTCACCGAAACTGAAAGCAAAATAGAAAACCTTTCAACTCAGTAAAGAAGGAAACTACCATGCTGTCTCAGACCTGTAAGGACAGCACTTGGGAGACTGAGAAAGAAGGATCAGGAGTTCAAGGTCATCTTTGACTTCATAACATGTTCAAAGTTAGCTTGGACTTCATGAGCTATATGAGACCCTGTCTCAATAAATAAATAAGAAATAAATGCATAAATGAAAG
>NW_008351897.1:76440-79813 GCF_000622305.1 Nannospalax galili | reverse complement strand
GGCAGGGAGGGGGAGGGAGGGAGGGTGGGAGGGAAGAAGGAAGGAAAAACCCACCTGATAAGGTTAATAAGATCTATGGCCAAAACAAGTCTATTTATGGAATTATGAAGAGAGAAAAAGAAATTTGTGTCAGTAAGTTTCACAAATAATACTTTAAACAGCAAAAGATACAGGCATCGTATGTGCTGATTAGTTAAAATAAAAGAAAACACTAAGTTACAGGATTCAGCTGTACCTATGGCTCGAGGCATTCACTGTAGTGTTGGAAAGTCTCTTGCATCGGAGGTGGAAATATGTTCAGCTGTTTTTCTTCAGTGTCTAACAACAACAACAACAAAATACAATTGTGTAATTCTGGAGGGTCTCAAAGACACCGGTTATTTTTGTCAACCAAAATCATGTGAAAGCTGTAGAATCTGCCTTTGAGTCTTTAGTTCACAGGTGCTTAGTATCTCTTCCTTCTCGTCTTCAATGAGTTTATAATCTAAACAGAAGTGAAAACAAGATTCAATAAAAGGGAAAGAATTTACCGAACTAGACCCTCAAGGTGTTAAATAAATGGACAGTGAGAGAACAAAAGCAAAAAGAGAGTTCTGTGTTGGCTGTTAGAACAGCATTGGTCCTTGAGGTTTTGGAATTAATATCAGCCCCTGCTACATGTACAGACTGCTGGGATTCATAGTGACATCTCCGGACATGCGATGTTCTGGGTAGGACAATCCATACAGGAGGACGCCCACGCTCACCTCCTCACCCTCCTCTCTTCCTCCAGAGCCTCCCTCCTTCCTGCTCACCCTTCCATCTTCACCACACGATCAGCTTCTTCTCTAGCTCCCCCCTTCCTCTTTGCTTTCTCTCTTTCCTTTATCATTGTTTTTTGTTAACACATAAGAGAGAAACACCGTACTTGTCCTTTCTATGTCTAGTTCACTTCCTTTAACTTAATTAGCTCCAGCTCCAACCTGAAAATAAATTATTTCATTCTTCTTTCTGGCTAAATAATTTACCAGTATGTATATATCTCACTATGTAATACACTTTGTGTAATCCTCTGGTGCCACAGTAAACTCAGCATGCAGGCACCCATTTTGTGTATATACCCTGCTTCCTTCAGATGCATATCCAAGTGGTTGAGATGAGATGAGTCACTTTGTGGTTCCACAGTTTTGGGGGGAACCACTTTTTCTCCCCCATAGTGGTTATGCTAATTTTTTTAAATTTAATAACCATATGATTAGAAGAAGCATTTCATTACGGCTTTAACATATTCAGTAAATGGATAGTATATACGACGTTTTTGTTCTCTCTGTATTTAGCATTCGTGAGTCTTTTCTAAACTGTAATTTTCACTCTGGTGTGAAATGGGGCACCAATGTAGATTTTATTTGGATTTCTCTGAAGGCTAAGAAGATCTTGAAATTTTTTCATATATATATATTGCCAAGTTGTAGCTTCCTATTGAGGACTGTCTGTTCAGATTTCCAGACCATTCTTTGATGGCTGGCTTTTTAAAATTTGTATTATTTATACATTCTGGATATTAATTGTGTCAGACAAATGGCACCTGGCAAAGTTTCCCCTAACTTCATCCCTTTGCGGGTTGTGCATCCACTCCGTTGCCGATTTCCTTTGCTCTCAGAAGCTTTTCAACTTCATGAGTACCCATGTTCTACTCTTGGTTTTACTGCCTAAGCTACTACAGCATGTCTGAGTGCCCGCTTGCCAGTCCGAGTGAGGGCAGAACTGAGCTTTCCTGGCAGAAGTTTCCACAGGAATAACGTTCTGTGCACACTCCTGAGGGAGACACACCTTTAGTAGCCTCACTGCATGAGCCTGGTCCTCTGGTGATGCCAGCTGACAAGGGCTGCGGGGAGATGCTGTGGGGTCGGTTGTCAGTACTGGGCAGGTGCCTCCTCCCCTGCCCCTGGGATTCTGAAACACAAGACGCTTTTCCCAGCCTTGGCGCTTGCCTGTCCTGAAACCAAAGTGATCTTTGTTCCTTATAGACAGACGGGTTTCCTCCGGCTTCGAACTCTCAATAGCTTTACATCAGATTCTCTTTCCAGTAGCTGAACTAGATCTCAGGGCAGAAGCTCGCTAGTTCGGTGAAATGGTGTCTGCTGAGAGTTCCCAAGACAGAGGGAGGCCGGGGTCTGACTCCTACAGCAGCAGCCTGAGACCAGAACTTCTGGGAGCAGACGGAGCCCCATCCCTACATCATCAGGGCACTGGGAAGAGGGGAGCTTCCCGGGCAGCGGTGGGCACTTCCACCCAGACCTGGGCCCTGAGTTGGTCTCTCTTGCCTCACTCTGCGTCCACAGACACCTGCCTCGGTGAGACGCAGCTCCAGTCCCACTTCCCTTCCGTCTTGCAGCTCTCTGATACTAGATTTTCTTTTAAAAAGTCCCCGTGACTTCAAGAATTCTACCTCACTGGTGGTAAAATGTGCTAATGACACAGGGCAGAGGTGTAGAAATGTTTGTCCAGGAAAAGGGGTGCTCTGCTAACTTGCATTTTCCCGGCCATGCTTTACTAGTTCTGACCACCTTGAGCATGAATCTCATGCTGGAGGCTAATTCAGACTCCACAGAGGATCAAGGAATCCAGAATCTCTCAAAAAAGTATGTGTGGAAGGGTGTTGCTTGCAGAGTTACCCTCCAGGACATGGTAATCAAGCCAGGAGCAGAGTTCAGTAACGGCTGCGTTTCACCGGTTTCGAAGTGCATACAGGGCCTCAGAACTCTGGTTCCAGAATGAGCGCTACAGAGAGCCAAAGGAAGTGGGGGCCACGGTTGAGAGATCTCAAAGGAAGTAACGAGCAACATTATTCTAAGAAAAAAATGAATAAAGGTCTTAAAGACAGATTTATGAAAAGTATCCAACACAAGCGTCAATCTACAGCTCTGTAAGAGCGCTCAGGATGCCCTGCGTGGTAAGCCGTCAGTGAACGTGCACCACAGGCAGCATTTAAAGATGCCTGCTTCGGAAACAGTGACTTGTTTGAAAATCTGTCTCTTTGCTTCTACAGGTATGAATCTGTCTGTGTCTCAGTTTATTCTTTAGAAATAAGTTAGTCAGGGGAAGTGGCTCACGCCAAAAGGATTGCCATGAGTTTTAGTTCCGCCTGGACTATTTCAAGAAAAGAGAAAGAAAGAAGGAGGAGGGAGGGAAGGAGGGAGGGAGGGAGGGAGGAGGAAATGGCCATAGTTATCGCCCAATATGTAGATGCAGTTGGACAAGAGTAAAGAGGTGGTGACGGTGTGAAGCCAGTCACATGGCTTCCAGTTGGAATTTTGTGTGGGAAGTCAGTAAAAGCTGAGCTAAGAAACCAGATGTCCAGATTGTGGATTGTGTAATAACTAGCTAAAGAGTT
>NW_008351897.1:73533-76413 GCF_000622305.1 Nannospalax galili | reverse complement strand
AATACGTAATACGTAGATGCAGTTGGACAGGAGTAGAGAGGTGGTGACTGTGTGAAGCCAGTCACATGGCTTCCAGTTGGAATTTTGTGTGGGAAGTCAGTAAAAGCTGAGCTAAGAAACCAGATGTCCAGATTGTGGATTGTGTAGTAACTAGCTAAAGAGTTTTTTGTTTTGGGGTTTTGGTTGTTGTTATTTGTTTTGTTTTGTTTTTTTCCTTTTTTCCTGCATTTGTCACATACATTTTTGAGAATCCTGCCTTTAGGAGTGTTGATATAAAAACATGCACAGTAAACAGTCTTACCCTGGTGACTCAGGAGGTATTAAATGAGTTTTTCATTTACATAGCTATAGTTTATTTCAAGAAAAAATATGATGAACAATTAATAGCAATGGAGAAAATACTCAGAATACCAAAAGTTCTGTGCCCACCCCTTGCCCTATGCGAACCATCAAACAAACTCCAGTTTGTAAAGAGCTGCATGTGACAGGGTGGTACTGACCCCGAGCGGAGACAGGAGACCCGGCCCAGCTCAGTCACATTGCCTCTGTCAGTAATCTAGAGCTGTTCAAATTCTCAAATCACAATTTCTATTTTTTTTCCCTTTGGCCTGGCTCTCCAGCTAGTAGCACGTTGACTGGGTCTCCAGCTAGTAGCACGTTGAATGGGTCTCCAGCTAGTAGCACGTTGACTGGGTCTCCAGCTAGTAGCACGTTGAATGGGTCTCCAGCTAGTAGCACATTGACTGGGTCTCCAGCTAGTAGCACGTTGAATGGGTCTCCAGCTAGTAGCACGTTGACTGGGTCGCCAGCTAGTAGCACTGATGTGGATGGAGGTCAAGAGCCTTTGGGACTTGGTACCTACTGAAGGAAGTACATCGCTAAGGGCGGACTTGAAAGTCGTACGTCTTCAGATGCTAGCAGAGACCTCTGCCACAGGCTTCCCAGTACCCACTCCATGGCCTTTGTCATGTCAACCACCACCCCCCGCTGTGAGTCAGCATAAATTCACCTCCTTTAGGTTTAAGTCGCTTCTGCCTGGAAGTTCATAAGAAAAACAAGAAAAGTAAAGAATACAGACATGGCTCCATTCTGTGTGTCCTTAATCTTTCTATACATGCCTTGAACTTTGACACATTGTTGTGTGTTTTACCCAGTTTCCCACCTTGACTCTTTATAGAGTCACTTTCCTGTTACACATGTGGTCAGACAAAGTTAAAGCTAATCCAGCTGACCATGGAGGTTTCTCTGAACCCAGGCTATAGAAACAGACACACACTCACATAGACACACAATCACATGGACACACATAAAGACACATGCACACACACATTCACTCTCACACGTACACAAACACATTCACACACACACTAAAATGAAGACACACATATACAGTTACACACAGACTCATACTCTACAGTACATACAATGTCACACACGCTCACACACTCACACTCATATAATCACACACACACCTACATACACTCACACAGACACCCAATCACACATGTTCACAGATATACTCACATATTAACACACATACACAAACATTCGTATGTCCACACAGACATATTCATACATACTTACATACAAACACATACAGACCCTCACATACAGTCCCATACACACATACATATTCACACACATATTCACACATATTTCCATACATACACACACTTATGCATAATAGAATTCACACATACACTCACACAAACTCACATGCCCACACACATACACATTCACACGCACGTGCCCACACACTCACACTCACCCACCTGCCCACACACATACACATATATTCACACAGAGTCCCATACACTCACGTACACACATGCTCACACACGCACACCTATTTTTAACACCTTCACATCCTCCTGGTCTCCAATTCACTTCAACCTTGTGTTTCACACTGTGTGCACACTTGACATGAGCCTACATTGTCATTTTTCTCCTTTAATAGTTAATAAATATTTCATTTCACATCTAAAAATGGATGTGTAATGAGAAGTCGCAGAACCATGTCCTAGAAGGGTCTTTAACTGTGCACCTTCCTATGTGAATGCATCTTCTAACCTTTATCTAGTATTAATGCTTCCCTCACCGCAACTCTGCTTTCAGTAATAAACTTAGATAATACCTCCTTGGGGACATACCAAGTGTGAAAGCATGACCACAATTTCTGACTTCCCACAGTCTTTTTCTGATGGTAATCCTGCCCAAACTGGCTTCTACATGTGTTGTATCCCTCTGGAAGTCTCTATTCAACAGGAGATGCAGTACTTGGTTTGATTGGTCTTTCTTTCCTAGTGTGTGCTGTCCACATAGTAAATATTCTACAAGCGCTTACCAAACTGAAGAAGGATTGCGTCCTGCTCTCAAACGCCCCAGTGCTCGCATACCACAGACAGTTGTTGTCTATCTGGCTGCTTCTTCCAGGTGGTTTGCTTTAAGTTCTTGCTGTTTAGAGTACAGTGATCACAGCATAACTAACCTTTCCTGGGAGCTTTTTGCAAAGGAAGAGCACCCAGCTCCATGCCAGCCTTACACAAGCTGGACGTTGTTTTAACAGGTGACTCACATGTGTTAATCATTGAAAAACAGCTTTGCTCAGAATATATTGGAAATGTCATCAAACAGGAAAGTTCTGGGTAAGATGAGGGCAGGAATCCAAAAGAATGGCCTAGGATCCTCAGGCAGGACACAACCGCAGTCTACCCTATCGGTCACTTCTTCAATTATTTGGGCAACATATTTTTCAGAACCAACCATGTGCTGGGAAATGTTCTAGGCGCTCTGTTAATTAATTAAAGTCTGAAAGGGGAATGAGACAAAGTAAGGACTTGCCGTTGTGGTCTGAGCTTTCTGTTGAAAATCTCTCTAGCT
>NW_008351897.1:63702-73446 GCF_000622305.1 Nannospalax galili | reverse complement strand
TCTATGCCCATACACATATGTATGGACATATAGGGCTGTGTGTGTGTGTGTGTGTGTGTGCACGTGTGTGTGTGTGTGTGTACACATACATGTGTGTGAAATGTGGGAGAATTGTTCTGCTAGGTGTGGTGGTTAATATTGTGTAGATACAGACATTAGGTTCCTTTATTTGCCAACATAGTATGCCTTTGGAGATCTGAGCACATTGATAAAAGCTGAATGACGGAGATTTGCACTGCTACCTTGATTAGTATTCTCCTGCCTTAGGACTGGAGTGACACAGGAACTTGTATCATATATAGTGTCCTATTTTTAATGCTCTTAGACTTCAGTCAAACCACAAGCATTGATTTTCCCAAGTCTCCTGCTGACAGATGAAGATTATAATATGGTTCATCCTCAGAGCTTGAGAGTCTAGAGTTTAACCTGCTTCTCTTCATCAGTGAAGTCAAGCACCAAGCAAACACACCTGACCAAATGTGGAGGGCGTACTTAATGGAGGGTCATGATAATGATCAGCTGAAACTCACTCACATCCAGGGTCACCACAGATGCCGTAAAGGCATTGCGAATACATTACTTACCACGCATGTTTGTGGCAATGCTAGTATAGATAAGCCTGCTGTACTCCCAGTAATGTAAAACTATGGTACATACGTATACTGTTGGATGGATCACTTGATCATGACAATAAATATGTTACAAGAATGTGGATTCACTATACTATATTTTTATTTTATGTTATGGCACACAACCAACTTGTAAACATATTTCTATGAAGCCCCATGTCTACTATGCTCACAGTGGCTCCTGCAGCTCACATGTGTTTTCTCCTATTTGCAATAAAGGCCAAGTCCAGTCATTGACTCGTATCATTAGGTGTGTGTAAGTCTCTGATGTTTGAACAATGGCAAATCACTTAACAGCTAGGCATTGGTAATACAGGAAGTATCCCTACTGTGGACCCATGCAGGACTCTCTATTCGTGCCCAAGATTCTGTGTCCCCATTTCCATGGAGAATTTTGAATTCAAGAAACTTCCAAAGACTTTGGATTTTTATCCTGAAGGCATGTGAATTTTGTCAAACACCTTTTCTCCATCTGTTGAGATGATCATGTGATTTTTATCTCTAAGTCCATTTACTATATTACATTTATTGATTTATATATTAAGCCATCCCAGATTTTCTGTAATAAAGGGATTTTGATCAGAGTGGAGGATTTTTAAAAAAATATATGCCTGTATGTGGTTTGCAAGTATTTTGCTAAGAAATTTGCATTTGTGATCATCTAGGATACTGGCCTGTTTTCTTTTTTGTGGTGTCTTTACCTTGCCTTGGTGTTAGAGCGCCCCTGGTTTCATAGAAGCAGTTTGGAACTCACCTGTCTTTTCCTATCCTTTTGAATAATGTAAGCAGTATTGGTGACAGATCTTGAACGTCTGGGAGAAATGTGCTGTGAATCCATCCAGACCTGGGCATTTTTAGCTGAAAGGTTTTCCATTACTGTCTTAATTTACTTATTTTTATGGGTCTTTTTAAGTTGCTGATCTCTTCTTCTTTTAAATTTGATAGTTTGATGGAATCTAGAAAGACTCCATTTCTTTTAGATTTTCTAACTTAATGGAATATAGATTTTTAAAGTGTTCCCTTATAATGTTCTGGATTTCTTGGATGTCTGATGTAATGTGTCTCTGTTCATCTCCGTTTTTGATAATATGGGTCTCCTCTTTCTTTCTTTTAGTTAACTGGGAAAAGAATCTATCAGTCTTGTTTATCTTTTCAGAGGATCAGCTCTCAGATTCATTTACTAATTGTATTGTTCCCTTTGTGTTACATTGACTTCTGCTTTGACCTTTAGTATTTCTTCATAACTACTTGATTTTGTTCTGGTTTGTACTTGTTTATCCAGATTCTTTTTAAAAAATTTCATTAATGCATATGAGTTCCTAAATGTATGTAAGCACACCACATGCACGCAATGCCTACAGAAGCCAAAAAAGGGCATCAATCTCCTGAAACTTGAGTTATGAAAGGTTGTTAGTCACTGTGTAGGTGCTGGCAACTCAACCCAGATCCTAGGCAGGAGCAGACCATGCTATTAACCAAGGAGTCATCTCTCCAGCTCCCTGATTTTTCAGAGTCTTGAGTAATGCCTATAATTCGTTTATTTGTGCCCTTTCTGGATTTTTTATACAGGCACTTAGGGCTATAAATGGAAGTGAAAGGGATAATTCAAATTGAACTTTTTTTGGTATCTCTATTAATGCTTAACAGTTTCCAACATATTGATATCTGTTTATAACAACTTTCATCAAAAGTAAAGACAGAAACATACAGTAGACTTATAACTTCTTCAAGAAAGTGACTTTAATAATTACGATTTCAAATTTCAGTGAAAGACACATTAATTTCTTTTATCAAACTCTTTCCTTCTGCAGCAATGCACATGAATTCACACCATTTGCTGTGACTGTCAAGGCTTCTAAAGTAAGTTGTATAATCCAGACAAATAAAAGCAACATCAAATTTCATAATTATTTATAATCCTGGAATTGACACTTCAGAAAGCATTTCTTAACCCTAGTGAATGCTGTCCTAAAACTTAGAATACATGGATGGATCTTATATTGATTGTTGAAATGCTTTTCTTCCCAAAATGATATTATAAAACAAAGTCTGATTTTTTTTAACCAGAAAGATTATATGATAACAAGTAAGAAAATGTTTTCAAATTGAAAACTGCTTTGTGAGTGTGTCCATTAATAATTAATCATCAAATTTTTAAATGTATGAAATCACTGGAATATTAATTCAGTCATTCCTTCCATTTGAATAAGAATACCTACGATGGTCTCCGATCCCTCATATTTTGATGCAGAACCCCCTACACTAGGAAACTGCTTCTTAGCAGCTGACTTCAGTTACTATTTTTCCAGGGCCCCTTATCAGAATTCTTTCTTGTCAACTTTAGAAAACAAGCTTCCCCACTTAGCTATTACGCAGTTGTAATTCTTAAAAGCTGTTCATTATAGGTTTATTACTACTAACATCTATTCGTCTAGACAGATGTCTGTGCTTTCTTCAGTTTTCCAGAAACTCATTCTATTTTTACTTATTTCGCCCACTGGTACACATGCCATCCTCACTTCCAAGGCCTCCCTTAACCAATCACACTCAGACAGAAGACCCGCAACATTTATTTAGCTGCCAGGTCCTTCTGGTGTTCACTAGTTGTGGTAAAGTCTAAACTGTTCTTAACGAACCATGAAGACGGCAGAACAGTAGAAACAAAGTATGTTTGTTATTAGATAGGGCGGCTCGCATACCAAAGCTGTTGAACAGCCCATATCAACTGCCAAATATGGGGAAGTGGGAGATGGTGATAAACTCACCTCCCACGATGGAACATCTGTTCACACAATCTAAAGTGCTCGTCTTGAAAGTAGGGACAAGATGAAGGTGGACCAAGTAATAAAGACCCAATTAGCAAATGTGTTCTCGCTACAATGCTAGAGGAAAAAATAGGTTAGGAAATTAAGAACTGTAAAATGATGGGAGCTGTCCAGCAACAAAGCATTGTTCGTTACCACTGTGAAAAGTGCACAGCCAACCTATGGTACAGCAAGTCGGTGCCACAGTTTGTCAAGAATAGTATTAAACAACAGACTGACCTTTCTCTTTGGTTTGTAAAGACAATAACATCCCTGCATCGTTTCTACATATTGATAGGATTTAACATTTCTCCCATGAGAATTCTGCCTCTTTACGTTTGGGCATTTTGCCTCTTGAAGGAAAGGAAAAGTAAGTTTAAAATTAGTCACCATGCTTGTGCCTTATTGGTGTGGATGCTCGCGGCCCCCAGGGAGACTCATCACATTTGATTTTTTTATGTTTTCTTCACTCCTCTCAAGGACAACATAAGGTTTAGTGACTTTCTTTCATAACAAATGATAGGAAGAAAAACATCCCTTTCTTTCATAGATAGAAATCCTAAACCAGATGAACCAGTGTCACCACAGAGCCCTCTGTACCCGAGTTTTACTTCTTTTAGATTTGCTTCTGTGGATTACATAAAAGTTCTAAGAAAACTCTTGTTGAAATGCTGCTGTGGCTCTTTGGGATACACTGTCTTTAGTCCAGGGTAATTTGTAGAAGCTAAATTTCAGAGAAGAACGGAAGAGATTCTTTAGAAACAAAACAACATAGTCTGTGGAAGAAGGATGGAAGGGACGATAACACAGATGTCGTCCTTGGCTAGGGGCCGTTGTCATGGTGGAAGCTACCCAAGCTACCGCTATACAGATGCCAAGAAATGGAAGACTGAGAGTGTGAGCTGCTTAGGACCGGTTCAGCCTGTGTGGAAGTACTGGAAAATGAAGCCAGGAGGGCTCTACCACAGCAGATACCTTATTTTACAACCTGTCTTCCAACATTGAAATGAGTTGGTGAGTGGCAGAATCAACTGAGTAGGCACAAAGCTTCACACGTTGATATTTTAAGTACTTTTTAAAATGTATGTCAGTTATTCATATGACACTGTCTATGAGTATATGTTCTGTTTCTGGGGAGGTTTTGTTCTCCCTACTGAGAATTTTTTAAAGTGTAATTTAAGGCTCATTGGTATTCTAAATGACAGAGATTCCATTATCAAAAGAGTATATAGGCACTCACACATACAATAATGTGTCATCACACTGAGTGCTTTCATGCCAGTCACAACTGTAATATTTTTTTCTTTATGAAGAAATATCTATGGACTGCCAGGCTTTTAGCTTGAAACAGATGAATAATATCTCTATTATTTTGTTTATATGGAAACAATACCTGATACTGCGTGCATCTCAATTTGTACTAAATTCATACCATACATCTTATTACTGCACGTCTCCATTTATAAAGTAAGGGACTTCATAGAAGAAGAAAATTAATCATCTTTAAAAAATGAAAATTCAGTATTTAATTTGCAGTGACTGAGGATATTGAACGCTGTTTACAAATATTGGTTGGCCATTGTACTTCTTTTGAAAATGTCTATTCAGTTCTTTAACCTGATTTTTATTTTTTAGTGTTTAATGTTTGTGTAGCTTTGTATTTTCCAGCTATAATCCCTTGTCATAGTTATAGTTGTAAAGAGTTTTCATCCATTCCCTAAACTGTTTCTTCATGTTGCTAACAGTCTACTCTACTGTGCAGAAGCTATTTTACCTCATGCAATCTCATGTGTCAATTCTCGTGGTTATTTCCTGAGCTTCAGAGTCCTCTGGAGAAGGCTGTCTCTGACACCTACATTTCGAAGTGTTTAAAATTATCAAGATTTAAACTTGATCTTTCATCCATTTGTAATAGTATTTGTGCAGGATGAAAGATAAGGATCTAGTTTCATTCTTCTACATGTGGATATCCAGTTTTCCCAGCACCAGTTGTTGCCAACACTGTCATTTTTCTCTGAAAACTCAGACACCACTGAACTTCTATTTCTCTGGGTGGAAAGACTCTCAGTAAGGAAACAGAAGAGAAAAGGGTTATAAGTAGCAAAGAAGAAGTCAAAGTCCTTATTTCCAAATGATGTGATCCTACATAAAAGACCCTAAAGATACCACTAGAAAATACCTACAGTTGATAAACACATTCAACATAGTAGCTATAAAGGGGAGAGGGCTAACTGTGCTACAGGAAGGATTTAATGGGTTGGGGAATGGGTGATGGGCAGGGAAAGGAATACAGGAAGAAGTAACTAACACCATAGGCCTTTTGAAAATCTATATGAAATCCTACTGGAGATGCTTTCCAAAATATAAACATGAACATATATAAAAAGCAAAAAATTGAGTTACCTGATAACTGGGAACAATACCTCAACTAGGTACCTCATCCTAGCAAACAAATTGCCCAAAGGAATGGGCACCTTTTTTCAAGCTATTGGCCAGTCAGACCCAATTGGATTGGCCCCAAGGACGACAGACTATTGCCATTGCCCTTGGTTACATTCCAGAACTTGATGGTAAGCCCCTACTGCTAAAGATGCAGCATATCTGATTCATGCAGCATGGAGATATCAGGCTGGTACTGACTGACCTTGATGCATCATTGCTACTGGCTTTCACAGTGTTGGAAAGTGTTCTGAACTCTACCTGAGGAGAAAATTAATCATCACTCTTACCTAGCTGTGTTACCCTGTGAGCTACAGAAATGACAAAAACGGAGTAGCGGCATGTGTCCACTTGTGCGATAGTGGCACAAATGTTATGGGCATTACCATCCACCCTCTGCTGGCATCAAGGCTGCTCCACCAGAGAGAATCCATACCTGGTACCTTTATCAGGGCCAAGAACCTGTGGCAAAATAGATCATGAATTCTAGGGGAAAAGTGTTACAAATATTCTACTAACATAACTGTTATATATCCATGTAATACTAAATGGACATAGCATTTAAAGTGACTCCTAATGGCCCATTTCTCAGCTCTCATCAGAGAAGCTTCTTCCTAAAGAAAATGCAATTATGATAGAGACTCACAATTAGTCACTATGCAGAAATTAAGAGACAGCAATGTGCTTAGTCCTAAATGGACATCTGTATCATACCACTCCCCCTCCCCACCAGTGCTCATAGATCTTAGTGGAAGAGGGGGTGGGAAGATAGTAAGAGCCAGAGTGATGGGTGAATACAAGGAACAATGTTTTCAGAAGGCAGGGCAGTTACACATATGAACTCATGGCACTTGTGACAGCATACTTAAGACATGCTCAGGCTCAAGCCAGTGAAAATCTCATCATGGAGTGGGAAACTGGACATGAAGATCCACACTCGAGTGTTTGAACAAAAAATATACCTAATGGTGGAAAAGGGAATGTGAAGTTGTACAGGAAGGAGGGGGTGAGTCCAGGGAGAAGTGAGGAGGAACGTGTGATCAAATCCATTGCAGGAAACTCTTAAAGAATTCATATATTAAAAAAATAAAAGCAAAGGTCAACAAATGGTGGTGACACTGGAGAAGGAAGAATCATGTGCACAGCTGCTGGGCTTGCAAACTGGTGCAGTCACTGTGGAAGCTGGTGCAGAGCTTCCCAGCAACACTACAAGCAAAACTAAAATATGGCCACAGGTACACTCACTCTTTGGATATACACCCAAAGGACTGTATGTCCTGTTACAGGGAGACTTCATATTTATTGTTGTACTGTCAACAATAAATAAGAACTGGAGCCAGGTGTGGTGGCGCATGCCTTTAATCCCAGCACTCAGGAGGCAGATCTCTGTGAGTTCAAGGCCAGCCTGGTCTACATAGTTCCAGGCCAGCTGTGGCTACAGGGAGACCCTGTCTCAAGAAGACCCCCAAAATAAATAAATAAATAAATAAATAAATAAATAAGAAGTGGCTTAAATGTGTGTGTTTTTGTGTATACACCCATGTGCAGATGCATATATTTGTGTCTGTACCTGTTTCAAGAAACATGATCTCATGATCATCATAGGCAAAGAAGAGATCTTAATTGATGGGACGGAGATGTGGTGGTTTGAATGTGAAATGTCCTACACAGGTCATTTGGAGACACTGTGGAACCTTTACAAGGTGGAGTCTTGCTGGAGGAATTACATCACTTTAGATAGGCTTGAGGGCTTGAAGTCTCTCCTCTCTTCCTGTTCTCTTTCTCGGTATGCTGCATGCAGATAAAATGTGAGTTCTCTGCCTTCTTTTCCTGATGCCATGCCTTTCCCACCGTGATGGAGTCTGTCTCTCTGGAACCATAAGCTAACATAAACTCTTCCTTAGGTTGCTTTTGTTCATGGTGTTTTATCACAGTGACAGCAGACTAATGAAGGAGAAAGAAAGGGGAAAGGTATTCATAGGAAAGTAAAGCATAAGGGAGCTATGGGGGAGGAGGAGGGCGAGCAAGAGAGGATCATCCTGGGATAGGGAGATTGCAGTAGGCTGGAGGAAAGGGATGAATAGGAGCAAGCATGTAGGAAACTGTCATCACAACACCCTTACTTTGTATGCTGACATACAAAGTCAGCCAAAACAATGAAAGTGGAAGTGTGATCTGTAGATTCTGTGTCATATGACTGACCTAAGTAAATATCCAGAGATTTTGTGGTTTGTGTGGTTTGTTACAGGAGTCGATCATGACAAAATTCCAGTCCTATGCCTTCATGAAATGAAACTTGACCTGAAATTCACTTACTCATCTGGAAATGTATCATTCTGAAAATATCGCTTTAGCTGTTGATTTGAAAATCTACAATGTTTCTTTGGACTCTAGACACATAAATATAGTCAATATTATTATTACTTGGCTTTTAAAATTCTTAACCATGTAGATGGGTGTGGTGGTGCACTGGAGGCAGAGGCAGGTGGATCTCTTCCAGATCAAGACCAGTCTGGTCTACACAGAGTGTTCCAAACCAGCTGGGGTACAGCCAAACCCTGTCTAAAAATAAATTCTTAATAGAAGCCATTCATCTAATTTACAAAGCAGTGTGCTGCAATAGACTTAGCATATAATCACCTGCTCTCGGCACTGTAAAGAACCACTACGTAGTACTCAGACACGGTTATTAATCACGGGCATCTGATAATGGCTATGTTGATGTCCCTCTAACAGTTTCTCTCTGTCAAAGACGTCATTGTGGACTGAGAAGAATTTCATTAGGTGCCTATTTTTAAACAACTTGTAAAAAAAAATAACCATCGAAAAATATATGCACAGGCAATATATCACTGCCTGATTAATTATGAATATTTAGGGGCTAAATCAAATTGAGTAAATGAAAGCACTTGGTTGGGTAGAGATAAAGCATGTGAACAGCACAAAAGATTCGGCCCTGGAGTACCTGCTACTGTGCAAGTGTTGGGAGGTACAGGAGGATGAGCAGCAAATCAGTCTGCAGTGGCAGGGCCTCCCCAGGAAGGCATGTGAAGTGATGACAGGTCAGAATGTCCACAGCATAAATGTAGAAAGAAATAATACCAAAACTCTAATGAGAGACACTGCTAAGGAAAACCCTGCATTTCCTTTGACTTTCTAACCTTGTTTGGCTCTGTGTACCGTCTCAAGTGACTCACACATCACTGTTTGACAGTATTTTTTTCACTTTTTTTATTAAGCTTTTGCAGCTTCATATAACAGTTCTTAATCAAATTCAGGCTCCCTTCCCTATCCAGGCATCCCTCATCCTCCACAGCAAACCTCATGTATTCCACCATACATGCTGAGTCCTATTCATTCAGGCATTTGTACCCAAGTGTCCTTCAGTGCAAATGAGTTCACTGGAGTCCAGTCAGTCCATCCAGTGATCATATGTAAGTCATAGTCTACCTCACCCAGCAGCACTCGGTCTCAAATAGTTCTCAGCCTACAGCTGGCCCACCACCCATTTCTCTCCTCCCCTCTGGGCCCTGCTCAACTGAGAAGACACGGGTCCCCTGCTCAATGACACCATTGCCACAAGTTCACATGTGCAAGCTTCCAGTGGTGATGGTGATGTGAAACATGGGACCCTTGTCAATTCAGTTGAGCAGGAGCCCAAAGGGGAGGGAAAAAACCCTCACCTTAAGACATCAGTGAGAGACAGTCAGAAGACCATACAGTAAACGGCACTAAAGTTTTCAACAAAACAATCAAACACGAATTTAAACTTTAGAAAAATAATGTTTTACATTTAGAGATTATATCATTGGTTTATTTGTTATAGAATTCTCAGTTTCCTAATGAGAGACTCTCATATTATGCTCAAGTCC
>NW_008351897.1:49092-63535 GCF_000622305.1 Nannospalax galili | reverse complement strand
ATCTTTATAAAATTACCATGCAACTTAAAAATGACAGAAATTGTTGGCAATTATCCAGAATTATTAGTCTCTGATGAAATTGAAAGAGAACTCATAATGAATTTGTTCCATCAAGAGCTACAGAGCTAAGTGCAGCAAAAATCACTGACAGTGTTCAAAACCAAAACGAGGCGTACTACCTGTTTTCTTTATTAAATGTGTAGTAACAAAGTTCCTCGGTTCCTCTCAAGGGAAAACACTGGACTATGTGGAAAGAAACCACTAAGCTCAGAAGAAGTGACTGTGTGAAGTCTGGCCCAAGATCAGAGAAAATACTTGGCGATAAAGAATTGTGTGGCACAGCTCTGCTCTGTGGGCCGGACATGTGGACACGTGGGCAAGTCTCAGTTCCCATACCTTACTCTCTTAGAAAAAAATGCTTAACTCTAAATTAGTGTCGGTGTTGGCCCAAACCGTCCTGTGCTTGGATCTCCTGCTTCTTCGCAGGTAAGTCCTGCTGTGAGATGAAGAGAACCGTAAGAAATCAGCCATCCAGAGATTTCAGTCTCCCCTAAACGTGCAAACTTCATAGGCAGATGGGCACAGTGAACAAATCGTATGCTCTCATCCAGGGACTGGGAGATTCTTCAGCACCGAGCATAACATAGGCTGTGTACAGTACAGAGCAGCTCCATGGCTGAAAGAGAAGCTGATGACTCGGACTCAGTAGCTCAAAGGCCAAGCATCTTCCACATAAAACAGAGGTGTATGCCCTGTGAAGGCGGCGGGGGTACAGCTAGCCCCCTTTATGGCGAAGCAAGGCAGTAAACTGGGCATTAAACCCATAGGGACTGTTTCGTTATAAATATATATTCTTAAATTTAAATGTAAATTCCTAAGAATGGGAGAAATTTGTTTCTTTCTGTAGTTCACAAATTTTAACACAGGAAGAGCTTGCTGGAGATCTTTAGATGATATCCTTGCGCAGCCAATGGGGTAACAAAGCTCATACCCTGCTTTGCAGTGCGCTCTTCCTAATCATAATATACACCACAGTAATTGTTTGTAGCCTACGCAACTATTTATATGTTTTCCTTTCCTGTCACACGTGGCAGACAAATATATCTGTGAATCACTTCCTTCTGGTTCTCCCACATGGACCTTGCCCTCTTCCTTTAACCCCCACGGTCCTTTATTTAGAACTCTTCAGCATCATCTCTCACTTGTACTTTTGCAAGTTAATTATGGGGTTTTAGTCTGTGCTTTTAATCAGCTCTTTAGCTCTGTTTATTTCTACAAAGAGGACGTGTCTCCTTTGTTTGCTTGACTGATTGTTTAGACATACTAAATTTTAAATTATGTGTAAGTGGAGTTTGTGCAAACGAATGCAAGTTCCCGTAAAGGACAGAAGGAGGCATTGGCTGCCCTGGAACTGGAGTTAAGGTAGTTGTGAAAGGCTCAATGTAGATGCTGGAAACTGCAGTCAGGTCCTCTGCAAGGGCTATGAGTATCCTTAACTGCTAAGCTGTCAGCCAGCTTGTCTTGTCTATCTCATAACGTCTAAAACAACATAGGTCAGAAATCACACTAATCATCGCGAAGCACCTGACCTATTCATTACTCAGGAGGGAATTATGTAATCTCCACGAGTTCATCTAGATACTACATCTGCTTTCGATGTTAAGCTTTGCTGCTTTGTGGTCTGACAGAATCCATAAAATTATTTCAGTTTGTTTTTTCAGAGCTGAGGACTGAACCCAGAGCTTTGCGCTTGCTAGACAAGCACTCTACCACTGAGCTAAATCTCCAACCCCCAATTATTTCAATTTTTTTTCATTTCTTCAGGTTTGTTTGCTGTCCAGTTATGTGTTCTGTTTTAGAGAAACTTCCATGTGATGCTGGGTCAATGTGTATTTTTTGGTGCTTTGTGGAATGTTTTATAAGACGATCTTGCCCAGGTGTAAGCCACAACAGTGACCCATGCAAGCTCAAGTCAGACAAAAGCTCAGCATAGAAGTGGAGAAATGGGTAAGAAGCTGCAACCTTAACTGGGGACCTATTGGCAACCGATGACCACTGGTAGGGAGTTGGTTTTGGTTAAGTGAGTGATACTGAATAAGTTGAATAGGCTCCAGTGGATGGACTCACACAGGGGCATATGTGGGGACACACATATGGTTCAAGAAGCCTTAACATATATGGAACTATGCATAAAATCCAGTGGGCACTGCTGGGGGGTTGCACATGGGCGATGGGGTCTAAGTATGATCAAAGTATATTGTATGAGATTCACAAAAATTCAATGAAGAAAAAAAGTCAAAACAAATGTTTCCCTTGAGTTTCACGTGGCCTGCCCAGAAAAGAAATTAGAAGGGTTGAAGAATTTTGAGCAGCAGACATTTTTAAAACTTATGAATGCTAAACTGACATAAATACAATAAATCAAATATAAGATAATTTAAAATTCATAAAGACAGAATAACAGTATTCATGATACAATTTATGTTAGGAATCATGAGTAACCAGGCACTAAAGAAGGAAATTATATACTACTTATGCAAATTATAAATAATTACATGTGATATAATAAAATATATTTAAACATTGGTAAGCATAATATGAATGCAAATTCAAGTGACAATTTGAATTTAAGTAAAATGAGAAGATTAATGTTTGACTTTTGTTCTTTCACAAGTCACAAAAATAGAGAATTTAGAGGTAGGCTTGCTCCTCTGGCCTGTGCGCAATGACTTTTCTTTTCCAATATACATTTTCTTGATTCTTTTCAGGATTTCATGCAATCTATTGTCATCATGTTTAGACCTCCCTGATCTGTACTCTCCGTAGCCTGCCCTCAAGATTTCATGATCCTATATTTTATGTTAAAGCCCATGGAGTCAAGTCTGGGTACCCAGCTGTCTCCTGGTGTGAGTTCATCCACTGCAGCCTGTTCAGTCTATCCAGCATCACTCCTTTAAAGAAAATCAACTCTCCCTCACCTAGCAGTGATCAGCTGCCAAGGTTCCTCAACTAAGGTTGGGGCCTCCTGCCCATTTCCCAAGTTCTAAGCTGTCATGGGTCTTGTGCATGCTGTCACCATTGCTGTAATTTCATAAGGGCAAGTTTCCAGGAGCCTGTAAGACTCTGTTTCCTTAAGGTCGTGCGCCACCCCTGGCTCTTACAATCTTTCAGCCTCCTCTTCCACAATGATCCTTGAACCCTGCATGGGTGAGGTTTGATATACAAGTCCTATTCAGGGACATGCTGTCTGCAGCCTCTTATGCTCTACACTTAGGCCGGTTGGGGCCTTCTGTGTTTATTACCTTCTGCTACACAAGGGAGCTTTGCTGATGATAGATGAGAAATGCATAGCAGGCTGTCTGCCCTTTTTGTGTGTATAAATGTTTGCTTGCATATATGTCAGTGTATCAGCACATGCATCGCCAATGATATAGAGGTAAGAACAGGGCATCGGGTCATTGAGAACTGTCTGGAGTTACTGATAGCTGGGAGCCACTCTGTGGGTACTGGGACCTGAACCCAGGTATTCTACAAGAGCAGCCAGTGCTCTTAATTGCTGAGCCATTCTCCAGCCCCTGAACATGCAATTTTAATTAATATTTTATTTGTTCTTTGGGAATATCACATATGCACACAAGTTATTCTTTCTTCTGACTCTAAGGTTTTAATGATCAAATTAACTATACGAAATAAATGTTCATTTACAACTTACAAAAAAACCAGTGGCTTCTAATTTCCTTCTGCAGTTCTTCCCACAATAATTCAATAACCTAAATATTCTCATTATTTCTTTCACTGATAGGCTAGATCTTCTCCCTGGATCATGGAAAGTTTTTTCCCCTCTCAAATCTTCTCAAATTCTACTTTTAGGATGCTTAAAATATATCTGAGGCACATTAATTGTTTAAGTTGCTACATTGTGTTAGAAGTTGAGATTGTGTTGGTTTCTTTATTTACTTCCATTGAAATAAATCATTCTATATTATTTCCACTTTAAAAAAATTGGAAGAAAGCAATCATCTTGTATTTAAACTGATTTAAATGATATGCTAATGGCACATGTCTATACGTGTGTTCCCCATGGTTCTGGTTCCTCCAAGGGGCAGAGCATTGACTGTGAGAGTTAGCTGGAAGTAGGGGTTTGTGGCAGCCTTCTTGGGATGGAAGCCCTAAGCTGCCAGGAACCAGCTGTGGTGGGTGCGGAGAATGTGTGGAGGGGGGGCATGGAGAAAATAAATGGCCCCAGCATCTCACCTGTGTTGTGAGAGGGGGCATTTACTGACCTGGAAGGAGACTGCATGCCCAAGATGCCTGGGTGAACGCTAAGGGTGACAATGGGTGTGTGCAGGAGCAATCTGGTATGGCTGGTTCTGAGCTGCTTTGCAGAGCTGGGCAGCCCAGAGATGAGTGTTTCATTATAAGTCATTCTCTTCCCCCCATGATAATAATAAATGTACATAAAGATATGTTTTCTGGTTTGCCTGATAGCCTAAGAGACCCAGAGAGAACTCTGGTGACACCAGGTTATCGTTTAAGGTTGGTATATATATTTGATTAACAAAGAGAATTAAGATTCAATTTTTTAATATTAGGAAAATAGTTATTGATCCTGTCTCTTGCCCTTTGGCCCTGGAAACCAATTCCACGGCACATCAATATTGGCAAAGACTTAAAAAAATTTTTATTAAGATTTTATATACTTCATACAATGGTTCCCAATCAAATTTAGATCCTCTACCCCATCCATGCCCACCATCCCCTCACTGGTCTGCATGCATTCTGCCACACATGTTAATTCCTACCTAGTCAAGCAATTGTACCCAAATGTCCTTCAGTGCAAATTCATCCACTGGAGTCTATTCAGCCCATGCAGAGATCATAAGTAAGGCCTACTCTCCCTCACCCAGTAGTTATCAGCCTCCAGTAGTTCTCAGTCTAGGGCCGGCCCACCACCCATTTCCCTCACTCCACTTTGGGCCCTTGTAAGACTGAGTTGAAATGGACTCTTGGGCCCTGTGCTCAATACCTCCATTGCCACAAGTTCACACGTGCAAGCTTCCAGTGGCCAGCAAACCTCGGCCTCCCAGTGTTCATGAACCAGCCCTGGCTCTTACAATCTTTCTGCCCCCTCTTCAGCAAAAGAAGCCAGGACCAGCGGGGCCATGGTCCTCTGGACCGGCTTTACACACACTGAAAGCCGGGCTCGGTGAAGGTGGAACAGTCTCGTCCCTTTCATCTTACACAGTTTCCTGTACAGCAGATGTACATTGAATGGAATTTTGTAGTACATTGAAAGAAATAAAATCTAGGACCTATTAAAAATAGTCACATAAGAAACAGTTCATTAGGTAGGTTTTATTTTTTAAGGATTTTTAAATTGATGACCCATAAGGAAGGCTTAAAATCATAGAATTTTATAAATGAGCAAAATTCCAGTTATGCTGCTTGATGTATATATTGACACAACCTTGAGGAGCCGTTTACAGGAGAACAGTGGTGATCTGGCCCTTGGCATTAGGTATAAAACCCAATAAGTTGTTTCTACTCTGGCACCGCTGTGGCCTTCAGCGGGCATCCCATTACTCATGTTTGGGGCCACAGGGCAGGTACCAAGAGTAGAAAGTGCCCTTAGCATGCACGTGGTGCTTGGCCTTTCCTGAAATGTGCACTCCAATCAAATGTAACGTGGGGGTAAAACTGCAAATGTCAGTAATCTACTTTGAGTCTTGCACTGCACAGGCATGCTCTGGTCCTAAAGTGCATGTTCCTAGTCCAGGGAGGAATTACAGTAGTGAGACTGCCCAAGACCCAAGACTCCTAAAGGAAGGGGATGCTGAGGACTTACCCGTAACCCTTTGAGACTCCTTGGGGGAAATCAGCTTTCTGAGTTGTCTGCATCATCATGTGGACACATGGCATCTACTGAGGTAGATTTCCTCCATGGATTCGGTGGTCAAATGTGATTTTTTTCCCCAAATTCATCAGGTATGAGCTAATTCAAAAACCATCCATCATGGATGAACATCACAGGATGTCTCTCCTTCCACAGAAATTGAGTAATAAACCGAATCAACCTGGAATCAGCCTTCCTCTATGTGACTAACCTGTGATACAAACTTCCGTGGAAGGTCAAAGCTGTGTTTGTGGTGGAGGCCGTAAACAGCAAAACCATCAGGATCAGAGCTGTCTGTTCTCACAGTTTGGGTCTGTCAAGCCCTGTGTGGTCAAGCTGAGAATAGACCATTCCCATTTCACAGAGGAGCACTATAGTACGCATCCAAATTTAAGGCTCAGTGGATCAGATCACTTAACAGTCATGATGAACAATAGTAAGTGCACAGTTGTGGAGCCCCATGAACACGTGTTTACGATCTCAACCACCAATAACAAGGTGGGGTTGCATTTGAAATGGCGAACACTTATCAGAGAAGACTTGGCTTTGCTCCAGCGCTTTAGGATTCTGTCTTACCCTTTTGCGTTGTTGTCTAAGTTCAACTCCCAGATCCACTTTCTTCTTCCCTGGGCCATTGGCTCTACTGGGTCTGAAGGCCCAAGTGACTGGATAGTGAGAGCCTGAAAATGAAGCTGGGTCTTTTCTCTCTTCAGTGATGAGTTTTGTTGGTTCAACAATTGGTGAATTAAAGCCACCATTCCTTAATATGTTGTCTGTTATCTTCAAATACTAGGCACACCAGGCCTTTGTGTCTTCATTTGTGTCCAGGTGCAAGGTAAGACTAAGGGATGCCCATTCTAATCCAGATAATCCTACAGGTAACCCAACAGATATCTGCCCACAGATAACGCAACAGCCTTAACCCATGAGAAAGGTCCTGGGAAGCATGCCTGCTATTTCTTATTTACTAGTTCCTATCAGCATAATTTCCTTATAACAGGTGATTGTGATGTCTGTAATGTATAGAATTGCCATAGTATCTCTCCTGCCTCAGTGGAGGAGGGCTTGTTCTGCTAACCTTAAGACAAGATCTTTACCCTACCATAAAGGCAGATTATGTCTGAAATCTATCCTGAGAAAAATTAAAAAGACAGGCTGGAGAGATGGCTCTGTGGTTAACAGCACTAGCTGCTGCTTCAGAGCATGTAGGTTTGGTTACCAGCACCCACACGGCTAACAGCTGTCTCTAACTTCAATTCCAGGGAATGCGATGCCCTCCTCTGGCCTCCACTGATTTGCACACATGCAGTGCACTTACATATATGCAGGCAGAGCACTCATACACATTAAAAATGGAAAGACATTCTTCCTGTTCAATAACTGGATAATGGACACGATCTGCTACAAAAGAGACGCCTCGAGCTGCGATCGCCATTTCTCTGCCCCTCTGATTGTCTTTGAGACATGTCATTCTCCATAACTCTCAGGCTTACTCATAGGCCAAGTATAGAGAGAAAATAGGAATGGAGGGAGGTAAGGATTGCCACACTTGCATTCTAATTCTTTAACTTGGGTGTTTGTGTCTGTGATCCTGCCCATCCACCCCAGAAACACGTACTGCAGTCAGGATCATATGGGCCTCGAAAAGGTCCAAACCACAACAGAGGAGAGGACATAGCCAGAAAAATCCCATTTGCTACTTCAGTGCTGACCTGAAAACATGAAATTGTAGAGAGGTCTCACAGCTCATACCTCAGGTCATTGTTGAGTAAACGTGTAGCTTTGGGTTAAAATTCAGCATTCTCCCTTGATCTAAAGGTGACAGGCAAATCTTCTATATTACTCACAAATATCTTCATTCTCTGGTCTATTATTTTATCTGCCAACTATGCTCTTCCCTTTCCTCTGCAGGGAATAGTTTCATTTCTTTAATGAAGTGAAATTTATCACATATTTCTTCACTGAGAGCATTCTACCTCACCTGGTATGGGTATTTAACCCCATCTCTTTAAACAAACCAAGTTCTACTCTGAGTTTTCTGAAGAATCACATATTGATCTTCACACCAGCTGCACTAATTTATGTTCTTGGCTAGTTGAGGACCAGTATTTCTTTTTGTCTGATTTCTGGAGTATAGTCACTTTAACTGGGGTGAGATGCAATCTCTGCGCAGTTTGATTTTCTTTACCCTGATAGCTACTGATGCTGAAGTGTGTGATCAAGTTTCAAGCTTGCAATTTCAAGACC
Source organism: Nannospalax galili (assembly GCF_000622305.1). NCBI lineage: Eukaryota > Metazoa > Chordata > Mammalia > Rodentia > Spalacidae > Nannospalax > Nannospalax galili. The sequence continues at coordinate 55,395 of NW_008351897.1, read as the reverse complement.
TGAAGCCATCCAAGTCAGCACACATGATAAAACCTGCATATCCATGAACACTTAACACCTAGAAAAAATAAGACCAGCATATGTAAACAGGTCATGGAGAAAGAGAAAGAGGGACCAGACCAGTGGGAAAGTAGGGATACGGGGAAGACTAGCTGGACTGCACAGAAATTTGAAGTCCATGATGTAAGTATCGATGGTTGGGGCGACAGGAAGAAACCCATCTTAGTTCTTCTTTGAGACACTGTTACTTTTCACGCTATTCACAAGAGGGGCAGGTACGACCCTCCTCGCACATCAGCGCAGTACACTGTTTTCTCTGTAATGTTACCTACCAGGTTACTCTGTGCTTCTTGGTTGCTGGTTTTGTTTTCTAGATTGTGAAGTATAAAAGCAGAGAGCTTTCCTTATAGACAGCACTAGAGCCTTTGATTCTAACTCCACTGGGGGAAGCAATCGGCCTAGAAGAGGCCTTAAATAAGTATTTGTTTAAATTGCTTGCCATACTTAAAGCCTATGAGGTCATATTGAGAAGGCTTGCCTGGCAACTTGAACACACAGTGTTTGGATCACATTCTATCAGGACTGAAGTTTGAATCCTAATTAAGTGAGACAAAACAAAATGAAAGTTTACCCACAGAAAATCTACTTAAAAATGCCTAGCTTCTTAAGGGGAGGAAATCGTTCTTATTTTAATTAGTATGTTTTCCTCAGATAGCAAGGGGCATATTAGAACACAAAGTATGGATTTTAATGAAGCAGGCTTTTAATGAAACCAGCAAGGACATCCCCTTTGGCGTCTATTTATTGGGTTATTCAGAGTCCCAGAAAGCAGCACACATCTCAACTGTCAGTGCTTCAGCTCTGCCCCAGAGCTTTGCAACACTAACAAGTGTGGGGACCTGAATACATGACACATAAAGAAGCCGGCCACTTAAGCCCTAAATCTAGAGAGAAGAAACTGATACAATTAGCAAAAAGGAAACTAACTCCCCAATGTCCCTTTATCTTAACTATACTCCTGCTTGTCTCTGAATAAGCTCCATTTTCACACACACTTAATTCTTTGTTACAGTTAATCAGGAAGTAATGGAGATGTAAGGTGATCTCATGAATGGAGTGCTGGAAACCTGGCCTTCAGCTGTACACAATGCTGCTAGTCAGAGGGAATCACAGTGTTGCCAGCCTACTACCTCTGGTCTCAGGGTTGAAAAGATGCTATGAAATATCTCACACTGTCTCCTTACGATCTTCCTGAAGACAGATCTGCATTTCATTGTTTTTAGGGGTGAAAGACTGATGGAAATTAATTGATTCTTTTAAACCCATTTGTAGGTTCACTTCCTTACTCTAAAAGAAAAGGGATTAATAAGCTTAAAGTCATGAGGGAAGTCTAGTCATCGCCCAGTGCATCATCTGCTTTCTTCATCCTTCCCTCCTCCTGCCGTCGCTCCTTCCCGTCCTTTGTTACCTCTCTCCTCCTCTCTCCCCTCTCACCGTCTTTCCGAGCTGACCTTGCCCGCCCCTTCCTCTTTATTTCCCACTCTCCTCTCTTTCCTCCTTTGCTCCTGACTTCCCTCTTTCACAGGAGCCGGAGGCTGAACAGGTGCTGGTCTTTCCTGTACCCTCCAAACCCTCTGAGCAGTAGCTTTGTTTCTCTGGCACTAATAAAACAAGGTTTTCTGAAATGAGTGTGATGAGCGGTAACTTCTAAATACTGAACTTCGGGACGCTGCTTTTGTCAAAATGGCTGTGTTCCAACATCTGGAAAATAAAAGCAGTTTTTGCTGTATCCTGAATACTTCATACTATTTTTATTATGATATTTCTGGCACCACACTCTGCATATTCATGGATTTGGATATGCTTCCCATTTCTATACATTCCTTCCTCACTGCAGGTGTCATCATAGATTCATGAATACAGCTAATCACTTCTAATGTGTGCCACACTCCAGCCCCTGCATGGAAGATTTACTTGATTTTGTGATGAAGCAGAGGTCCTGAAGGGAGCTCACTGCATTACATCATCCACAGTAGCCTTCAGAAATAGCGGGGGCTGTACAGAAAGGTTGGCCCACTTGACACACTCCTAACCACACTTGAGAAGGATCCTGAGGAAGCCCCATGTCTGCTCTGTGCCCCAGTCCACCTGGCTTAGTGCATGCAACAGCTGAGTAGGAAGGGTTTCGGCTACACGCTTACATCCCATCTACATACTTTCCAGAAAGATGTGATCATGGGCTCGCATGGTAGTATTTGTATCGTTTTAATTTTCAAAAACAGGAAAGCATTTATATTTTCCATATTAAGATTCTGAACCCATTTCCATGAAGTGTAATCAAAGCTGTTCTAAGGTGTGTGAAAACTCAGCAGTCCGGTTGAATTTTCAGAATTTGTTTCTTAGTTGAGCCTTTCTTCTTTCTTGTGGTCTTTATAGGTTTAAATTTGTTGATTATTTATATCTCAATCAAACAAGTGATAGCATAGACATGCATCCTCCTGTCTTCACGGCCCACAGTAGACATGTAAAATGTTCAGAACTCTGGGAGTGAAATGTACCACCAAATTGTGGAAACTGGTTCTCCAATGTGAAAGCAAAATGGGAGAATTTCTGTGATCTTGTGACTTTCACTACATCCTAGAGTTTAGCACTGTGTAAGGATCAAGGAGAGTGCCTGAACCCTACTTCTGCCAAAGAAGACTCCAGGGTCATTAAATGCAGCCCCAGGCACAGATGTTGGCCTGCATAGCTCGGTGGTTCTAGGGAGCCACTGCTCAGGTCTGAACTCTCATCTTGCCTGTTTCCATAGGCAACTCCACTGGCTTCCCCACTTGGCTTCTTTTGTGACAAGTAACTGATCAAGTCATGGAAGCCCATGTTTTTCTCCACACTGTCTTTTTAATTCCAACATCCACTCAGCTCTTCTCTGTCCTAATTTCAGTCTTCCCTGATCCCGAATCTGGCCATACATGTCACCTCAACCGAGACGGCAGAGGCGATCTGTGGGAGGTTGTGGGACTCTGGGTCCTGTTATAATCTCATTGAAGACATTCATTATTTTGTTTTCCTTTTCATTATTTGTTGTTGAGCTGTTGTTATGAACGAGCAAACTTGAAAAAGTGTCGTAACTATGCCTGTGCCTCTCGTCTCATCGATGATAAGCCGCGTCTAGACCACACAGACTGCGCCCAGCTCCCTCCGCATAGTGACTGTCAGTTGAGCTGGATTCTTCCGAACTTGTCAGAGAGGGTGAATCTCACTGAGGATGGACAGCGATCAGGAAATCAGCCTAACCAAACGCTCAGACCACTCCCCTGGGCTGGAGTGGTTAAGTGCCAAAATCAACCCATTGCTTTGCATTATTTTTACTTTTCGAACATTTACTTATTTACTCTGTGTGTGTGTGTGTGTGTGTGTGTGTGTGTGTGTGTGTGTGATTTTGTATCTGTAAGCACATGTGTGGAGGTCACAAGACAACCTGTAGAACTGGTTCTCACTTCCATCAAGTGGGTCCAGGGAACCCAACTCAGGCCATAAAGCTTGGTGGCAAACACCTCTACTCACTGAACTACCTCACCAGCCCATCTCTAGGGCCAAGAAATCTATTAAAAAATTATCAAGTACAAAGGAATAAAAGAATATGGCAGATTCGGGGCTGGAGAAATGGCTCAGTGATTAAGAACACTGGCTGTTCTTGCAGAAGACCTGGGTTTGAATCCCAACACCCACATTGCAGCTAACAACTATCAGTAACTCCAGTTCCAGGGGATCCAACAGCCTCTTCTGTCCTCCGCAGGCATTGCACGACATGGTTGCACTCACCTACATGTAGGCAATACACACACACATAAAAAAATAATAAAATATTTTTTAAAAAAGAATATGGCACATTCTTAATTTTTTTGCGTAGGATAACCTCAGGCATAGGCACCTCTCTTACCAAGGATGAGCTGTGGTGTGTCCCACACCTTTGAGATGGGTTTCTTTGACCCTTCTTTCCCTCAGGCCATGACATTTTCACTTGCACTAGTAAGAACGAGACCGGGGTTTGGGAAAAGTAGGATGAGGGCACGCTATACATAAGCCATTGCATGAGGTGGAGGGCCTGGATGGGGACTGGGGTCCTTGCATGAGGTCCTGTATGGCGGGGGGGTGGCATGGATTTCAGAGGGGGTCTAAACTTGATTAAGAACTGTTATATTAAATGTACAAAAGCTCAATAAAAATTTTTTAAAAATCAAGGCACACTGTGTAGAGAGTGTCCAGGCGTCACCTCAGTGCGCTGGCACGGGGCTCCTTTGAAGAGAAACAAAAACAAGAGACTTCCTTTACCTTTAATCACTTAGCTTGTAGTTCCCGAGCAGATTGGAATTATCGAAAACTTGGCAAAAACTCCAAAAACATTATTTTTCAGGTGTTGAACTTTTATCCTGTCTCCTGGGTGCCCCACATGCCTTCCGGTGCTTCTGTTTCGAAAAGTGATTGGTTCAGATCTTGAGACTTAGGGCGATGGTGAGGTGTGCTACTGTGATGACCACTTGACACACCAGAAAAAAAGGGGTGTTTGTCCCAAGTGCGACCATTAATAAAGGTAGAATTGCACAGCAGGCTTAGTTTAGACTTGAAAACAGGTAGTGTGGGTACAAATCAATATTCTGAGCTTATTAGAGACTGGTACAATGTGAGGGAGTTTTGACTTCCGTACTTTCAGGCTCTACAATTGTGAAGTGAGGAAATTAATGGTGTGCGTACTTCAGAGCTGCCTTGAGCTCGGTTTCCCAGTAAGTAGGAGCGTTTAATGTCGTCTGAAATTGTCACAAATAAGTGTCTGTTTGCTAACCCCCTCTACTTTTTTATGCAAGAATATGTGGAAAGTGAAAATGCAAACAATTGTGTATGCTTGCCAGAGAGAAATAATGTGTATCTCTCATCACAAGTCATAACTGTCAGTGGGCAGAACTAGACAAAAGTAGATTGAACTGTAAAATCAATCCCTTTCGAGGCTAACGGCCTACCTTTCTCTGGTATATAAATGGAGCAATCACTGCAATAAACTTAGTTCAGTACTGTCAATGTTTGCAAGAATCTTCACTAAAAAGAAGCTAAGCATGGTGATATCTTCCACAAAATATCGTAGCTTTCAATGCAGGTGGGGAAAAAAATCACTCTTCAATAAAATCCATGTCTTTCAAAACAAAAGGAACATTATCACCTCTGGGAAAATTTGTAATAAAATATATGAAAGCTGAATATTTCCCCATTTGTTATCCAAGGTTTCTCAAGACCATAGCAGCTAAATATATTCTTAAACCTCAAAGTGTTTGTAGATAATTTTTATCTCATATACATATACATATATATATATGTATAATTACTAAATTTGATGTTTCCTTCCTCCAAATCTGAACAAATGTCGTTGTTGAGAAAAATACCAAAAATAAGCCAAAAATCACAAAAAAATATACAAAATAACATGAGCCAGAGACAGAAGCGTTTCAAAATTCACATTATAAACCTTTCTATAGAGTAGAAATAGAATCTATAACATGAAACTGTAAGGTGTTGATTCAGGTTTTAATTAGGTATATTTTCTGTATGTCTAACTGTTGATTAGGCACAGTAATGAATCCAAAAGTTGCCTAATTCCTGACCCCTGAAACCTGTGACTAAGCGACATTACATGGCACAGCGAGTTTGGGCACGTGGTGTAAGACAATCCTGGTCTTCCCCAATCATCTGGGTGAGATAAGGACATCACCTAGACCCTGAGGCAGAGCCTGCAGGGAGTAGAGCTTGGGGCTGACACTACTGCTAAAATGGTCTAGAAGCAGATGCCAGTGTAACCAGCCAATAAACATCGCCCCCTAGAGGCGCCAGGGCGAATGCACCTGTTCAGACGGTATGGTTTCAGGCTGGTGAGACTAGTCTGTAAGTGCGAAGGAATAAATGTGTGTTCCCATAGCCACCAAGCTTCTTGTGATTTGTTACAGCACTGTGAGGAAAGTAATACTCTCTTCCGTCATGTGAGGCACGTCCCTCACGGTGAGGTGGAAACAGATGATATTGAGGACTTCGGAGAAGGGAGCGAGGCTTTCTATTCCGAGATGCACTGTGCAAAGAAACATTCACACCGTCAGACAGGAAGGCAGGTCAGTCCCAGGTGGGATCAACAAGAAAGTCCATATGTACTTAAGAATGAAATGTAGATACAAAAATGCAACATGTGCAAGTCAGGCATGGTGGGGCTGCCTTTCGTCCCAGCACTCAGGAGAGAACCTGATGGATCTTTGTGAATTCATGGCC
>NW_008351897.1:35456-48639 GCF_000622305.1 Nannospalax galili | reverse complement strand
GTTTGATGTTGCTCATTAAAGGAAAGTAGACTGGGTCCTTAGACTCCTTCCAGGTTTGTCTATTCATGGACAGTTGTTGGCACTGACAGGCACTTGGCTCTATTTTTCCATCTCTGTGTGTAAATGCAGAGGCTTTAAATTGTTTCCCTACAATGAAAGTACAATTGTCTTCTGGTTTCCTGATTGTGTATTAAACTCTGAAAATTTCTGCTTTGTCCTCGGGGTTGTTCTTCTCTCATATGCCGTTTGACTGTCTGTTTCTTTCTGTGTATTACATTTGGCTCAGAAATGCACAGTTTGTTTAGCAATCTATGCTCCTTAATAAACTGGAGAGCTATGAATTTTCATGCAATGTTTGTATGTTATTTTGACATAATTCATTATTCCCATTTTAGTGTCAAGATTGAGATCCCAGTGACTCCCCAAAATGTCTTTGAGGAAGGACGTGGTTAAGATGACCGCGTAAAGATCGCAGTGACGTAAGAAGAAGGTTTTGCCTAAATCAGGGGAAAGAATAGAGTTTTAGTCCGTAGCTTCGCTGAAAAATCTGGAAGCTTTTGCAACTAGATTAAAGTCAGAAAACTTCAGGCTGGAGAGATAGTTCTGCAGATAAGAGCACTGGCTGCTCTTGTCCAGGATCAGGGTTCGATCCCCACCAACTACACGGCAGCTAACAACTGTCTGTAATGCCAGTTCCAGGGTCGCTGATGTCATCTTCTGATCACTGGTGCACTGACACACGTGGAGGCAATACACTCACACACATAAAATAAAAATAAAGAATAAAATATTTTAAGAGATCGGAAAACTTACAAGGAAATGCATATTTATCTGCACTGAAAATAGCAAATATAGGACCCAATAGGAGCATTTAAAGAATCTAATCATCTGGTGAGATACAGTTTAAATAAATGTGTATAATTTTTAAAAGTAAAGAATTATTTCTCAAATTTTATTGCTCTTCTGTGTGTGCACATTGAGTGTATTTTGGACAGTATTAGGCAGTTAAATAAACACACAGAATCATTGCGCAAAGTATAATGTAAAAGTGCTAAACGGTTAGAGATTATCAACCAATGTAGAACATCAACATCAACTAAAATTGAGTATTTTAATATTTATAATGTAATGGTATGCAGATCCCCTCTCCTAGTCCCACTGTGCTTATTGCCCCCCAATTAATGTACTCATTAATATATATAATATATTATATATATTTATAAAATAAGGTCTATAGCATCTAATTTGTGTCCCCAAATGTCCTTCAGTGTAGGTACGTCCACTGGAGCCTGGTCAGCCTATCAAGAATCCCATCATTGAAAGAGACTGTCTCTGCCCCTCCCTGCAACCATCTCTTGCCACAATTTCCTTAGATGGCATTGGAGCTTAGTACTGGCTTCCTCTTATCTAAACTGGGATTTTTTGTGGTTTGACCTTGCATGGGACTTGTGCATGCTGTCAGTGATGTTTTGTTCATATGTGTAACTGACCAGCTGGCTGGAAAACTCGATTTCCTTATGGCCATCTACCACCTCTGGCTGTTACAATCTTAAATTTAGCCTTGGTAGGCAGAAGCTTGATGGAGGTGTCCTATTCAGGAGTAAGCACTCTGCTGTGTCTTGTTCTCGACACACTGGCTAGTGTGGGCTTCAGTGTTAATTACTATCTATTACTTAAGGAAAGTTCTAGGGTGAGTGCTGTGAGATGCATTAATCTATGGGTATAGCAATAAGTCATTAAGAGTCAGTTTAATATGATAACTGTTTAGTAGAAAATTAGGAGTAAGTTCTCCCCTATGGCCTGTGACCTGTCTGACCTCAGGCTCCTAAGCCTGAAATCAATGTCAAGTATGGGTTCCATCTTAGGAAGTGGATCTTATATACAATTAAAGTGTTCAGTTACTCCCATAATACTTGTGCCATTATTGCACTGGTGGTTATATCTTGCCAGGCCAGTTGTTATTGTTATTGTAGTTCCCAGGATTCAGACCTGGGTGAGGGTGATTACTTGGTCCTTACAGTAGCAGGCACAACACCACTCAGCACTGCTTCCAGTGGAGATGAGGATCTAAAGTCAGCACCAGCTTGATTTATCCTGTTCATTCTACACCTCATGTACTTAGTGTCTTCAGCAACAGGGTGCTACCATCCTGTTATTGTGGGTAACCAACAGCAGGTGCCATGGCCAATATTGTTTGAGGGTTCATGGTAGCTCTGGTCAACGGCTTCTAGAGAGGGAGCCCATTCCTGGTATTTTTTTTCTCCTATGATGCCTAGAAAGGGCAATTTCTCCCTGTTATGTGGTAACTCCCTTTAATCTCTTTCTATAATATATATATACATATATACATACATATACTTTAAGACTCTTCTATGGTGGTAGGTTTCCATATGGCTTTTTCTAATGGCCTTTAGTGTTAGTGTTATGCCTGCCCATCCTCCCTCCTCTGCCCCCTCCTATTCCCCACCCAATTCAACCTTTCCTAGTCTAATGTTCCCCTTTCTCCTTCATATAACTGCCTCTACCACACGTCTCAGTGAGCCTCCCCCCCAACATGACCGCTTATTGATTTCTTGACCACCCTGGATTCTCAAATCGCAACGTACATATCTAAGATTAGAGAAAAGTCTAATATAGATAGATAGATAGATAGATAGAGTGATAGATAGATAGATGATAGATAGATAGATAGATAAATAGATAGATAATCAAAATTAAAATGGTCCTCTGCTCTACAAGCTAACAACATAACATTTATATTTATGCAGGTATTTCATTTCATATAGTAGAGCTCATATTTAAGTATATAACATCTAAGCTACATGTATCTATGTGTGTATGTGGTATACAAGTATGTATACCTGTGTACCAGGTGTGCCTGTTCACGCGAGGCCGCGGGTGGATATTGTGAGCCCTCCTCTATCACTTGCACCTTATTTTTAAAATTGCTTGTTATACATTATTTATTTATTTACTGTGTGTTTGTATGATGCAGGTGTGTATATTTGTGTGTGTGTATGTCGGTATACCTGTCAATGCATAAATGTGCTGAGGCTGGAATGGGCATTGTGTGTATTCACCTACCATTCTCAACTTTATTTTTATGACTATTTATTCAGTTATTGTGCAAATGTGTGTGCGTGTGTGCATGCGTGTGTGTGCTCACTGGCTATGGGACATAGCACATGTGGAAGTCAGAGCCCTGGAGTCTTCTGTTCTGTCCTTCAACCATTTGGTTTCTGGGGACCAGACTCAGTTGTCAAACTGGTAGCACACATCTTTACCCTCTGAGCCATCTCACTGTCTATCTGCCCTATTTTTCAAAACAAGGTCTGTCACTAAACATGAAGCTCACTAATTCTGCTCTCCATGAGCGTCAGGGAACCTATTGTCTCTTCCAGGACTACAGGAGTGCGCTGCTGGACCTGGCTTTTTACAAGGGTTCTGGGCATCCAAACTCAGGTTCTCAGGTTTGTGCCGCTAGCAATTGCCCACGGAACCATCTCCAGCCCCTAAATTCTTAATTGTTATGATTTTTAGTGCCTACACTATTCCATTTGATAAAAGAGACAAGATAATAATTACTTGTTGCATGAACAACAGAATAAAAGAAGTCAAGCTGGAATATTTTTGCTATTCATAAGTCTTTATGCTGAGAAATCTACATAAGATCGAACTCTCCATTTAACATTATCTGATGTATGCATTTTCACATTATATATGACAATACATCCATGAAAAAAATCTTACTACTTGGAATTTGTCAAAATTAGGTGAGATAATTATTTTCTTTGATTTACCATTTTGTGCTAGTATAATAAAAGTGAATAAAGGGAAAACAACTTCATAACCAAGCTTAGGCACATGTATCCTCCATATAGGGACTGTGCCTATACACAGCATAGCGGTTTTCTGTAACAGTGTCTTAGAATGTGGGTCACATTATGCAGTGGATTATTTGTGGACAAACTCACCTGAGCTCTCAGGTCAGTGCTCAGTGGTACCAGAGGAGCAGGGCTCAGGGTTAAGTCTCTGAGTGACAGTGGCTTTGGGGTCAGGCAGGAGCAGACACATACACAGCTGTGCAGCAGGAGCATGTGCTCATGGGATTCATTCCCACAGCATGATGCCCCTTCACATGGGCAAAGCTTCGGGTAGTCTTAGACATGCCGGGAAGCCATCGTCCCATTAACTTTGTTCACTTTGATGACCATAGATCTGACAGCAAGCAACAGAATGGAGGAAAGTTTTATTTTGGCTCTTGTCTTGGGCTGTGTTCTATCATGACAGGCAGGCAGGGTGGGGAGATGAGCTCTGGTGTGTGGCAGCGGGATGCTCCCTGCTCATGCCTCAGTGGACCAGGAAGCAGATGAAGGGAAGCTGATATCCAGCTGGCTGTATGCACAGTTTCCCTTTTAAAACCTTACGTATTTTATTCTGAGTATGAGTGTTTTACCTGCATGTATGTAAGTGCACCGCAAGCATGCAAATCCTGCAGAGGCCAGAAGAGGACATTGCACCCCCTGAAACTGGAGTTACTGTCAAATTTTGGCTGTCATGTGGGTGCTGGGAACTGAACCTGGGTCCTCTGGAAGAGCGGTCAGTTCTCTTAACCATTGAGCTATCTCTCCACCCCCTTTGGTTTTCTTTTAATTTAATCCTTTTAAAAGTATGTACTCACTGGTAATTTCATACATGAATATAATCTATTTAGATCATTTCCAGCCCCCAGGACGCCCATCCAACTTGTCTCTGACACACCTTCCTCCTAGCTCCTCCTCCTAATGTTTGGTCTTTTACTTAGTTAAGTATGATCAGCACAGTCCATCTGTGAATTGGTTTGGGGCCCCTGTAAGAAAACTGCCTCTCTTGGAGGCTACAGAGATGACTCAGCACTTAAGAACACTGACTGCTCTTGCAGAGGACCTGGGTTTGATTCCCAGCACCCACATGGCAGCTAACAGCCATCCACGGCTCCAATTCCAGGGAATCCTATGCTTTCCACTGTCCTCTATGGATATCGCATGGCAAAAGTGCATTTATATACATGCAATAATAACACACATACACATAAAATCAAAATAAATCTAAAATAACTTTTTTTAAGAAGAAAAATGACAATGCCTCAGCAGCAGCCGTCAGCCGAACCCTTTTACCTGAGAGTTGGAGGTGATCTCCTGAGCTTCTCCCCTAGTCACGGTGCAGAGTTGACTAGCTTGACCCTGTGTGGTCTTGGGCAGGCGCCCACAGCTGCTGTCAGTTCATGGGTACAGTGGCCAGGTCTTGTCCAGAAGACACAGTTTCAGTCCAGTCTTCCAAACTGCTGGTTCTACACTCTTTCTGCCCCCTCGCCCACAACGCACCTCTAAGAAAGGGAGTGGTACACGTGTCCTGCTTAGGGCCAGACACCCTATTCACTCTCTGTGTAAAGAAGCTCCTCATGAGAAATGAGAGATGCCCAGTTCTGGCAGGACAGCACATGAGATCCAGGGAGACTCCCTTCCTTTTCTGTTAGTTCAGGGTCCTATCCCGTGAGATGTGAGATGTTCTTCTGGAATTGAGGGAGAGTCTCCTCTCCTCAGTTAATGAGCTCTGGAAACACCCACACAGGCACCTAAAATGCCACTTCTTGAACCAGTCCCTTCCCTCGTAGCCAGTGGTGAAACCATCAGACTCCCATGGGTAGTTCCAATCCTTTGTTCACACAGAAGGCCCTGGTTAAACGGAACATGTCTCTAAACAAACTAAGTCTTAACTATGGTAAGTTGCTTAGGAGATGGGGGGTCAAAATTGTGGGAGGGGATAACAGAGGGTGTGCAGGGAGGGTAATCAAAATGCAGTATATATGTGAATGATATTGTCACAACAAGATTTATCAAAAGTTACATAAATAATGTGCAAAATGTGATACTATATTTTTAAAAGGTCCTTTCTTAGTCTAATCAAGTTTGAAACTAACCTTGGCTGCCTCTTTGCAATTGGTTCCTGCTGAGCCTTCCTTTGTCACATGTTCTGAGTCACGGTGTAAGAAAATGATTTTCAATTTACATTACAGTTATTATTGTCAAAGATAAGAACTTTTATGACTACACGGTAGATGTCCCAAACAGTACAAATCATATTGATAGCATACATGTAGTGTGATTTAGACATGAGAAAATGCTAAATCACCCACTGCCATGTTTAAAAGCTCAAATTAAAGTTGTAATTAAATGCATCACCATTTTTCAGATTTTAATTTGAAAATTGTTTAAAAAGGGAAACTACTGTGGGAAAATAAATGAAGAAACATTCAGTATTTATAATGTTGATGAGTATACAAACAAATACTAACTCATGGGGAATTGGGGCAATGCTCTAGAATGCTCTAGAAGTATTAATGGCGTATTTAATTTAACACAGAATGGTTATTTTTAAAGTGTGCATGAATGACGACTTCCCTCTGTGACATGTGGACTCCGGGACACTCCACCTTTCCGTAGACGCTCAGTAGTTGGTTCTCTGGCTCTGGAGGATCAATGCTCTTGCTGCCTCACTGTCCCTCAGCCTCACAGTTCGATAGGGTGGCTGCTTTGCCATGGCAGCCTCGGGGACAATTCCTTGGCCTGGGGCTGGTGCTCTGCATAAGCCGGCAGATCTTTGTCCATCCCTCGCCAGGACAAGTTCATACAATATGTCTTTTTTGCTACAACAATATTTTTCAGAATTTCCAGAGATTCAGTGAGCCCATAAGCATGGAACAGTGAAAGTCAGCATAGTTAAGGCAAAAACACCATCACTGAGATTCTGTCCTGTTAGTCACGGTGCCTGAGGGAACCCGGTGGAGATGCTCAAATCTGCACAGAGGAGTCCCCAAAGCTGCTCAGGAGGAGCCTTCCCAGAGCTGCTGAGGCTCACGTGGCCTTCTCTACATGAACATGAAACTGCATAAAACAGCTCGGCTCCACCACCAGCCGGGTCTCCCCAGAACAGCGCAGGACGCAAATGTACGCAAGCAGACGCTAGGGGTTCCTAAAGTGTTATTTAGGGTTATGGACAGAGACGTGCCATTGAGTATGATTGTTAAAAAGAAACACAAAATATTAAATCATGAGGACCCAGCAAGGGGAGCTAAGTGCTATCATATTGAAAATCAGATCAGAACAGAACTTCATCAGCCAGGAAAAGAGGGAAGCCATACAAGTGCATTAAAGCCAGCAAGTAACAAAGACGATAGAAGAAGCAAGCGCAAAATAAAACAAACAGCATAAAATAAACTGCAAGTAATAAAAAGTTCTATCGCTTGTTACACTCAGTGCGAGCAGCAGGACTTCCCTATTAGGGTTGGATAATTGTTAGGATGGAGGATTGAAATAATAGATGAACAAAATATTTTCAAAGAACCGTAAACACCAAAAATGGAAATATTTGTAGTATGGTGAAATCTGTGAAAACAATCAAGAATAACTAAGCAACATATAATGATTCGAAAATCAGTATTTCTAGAAAAGTGAAACTTTTTTATTTGCTTTCAGACACTGAACCAGACAGCAATAAAATATAGGAAAAAAACCTTCAAGGGATAACGTTTAAACTAGTAATTACAATTCATGCATTTCAACCTATCAATCTCTTAACTTTTACAGATCTCATTTACAAAATATAGTTACAGTAGATCTGAATGTACCTGTCATAGTTAAAAAGGTTAAATATGCTCAGAAGTGGAATGCTTGCTTTCATCTATGAAATAATTCTTTTTAAGTTTTTAAATATATTTTATTTATTATTTTCATTTTATGTGTATGAATGTATTGCGTGCATGTATGTGATTGCACCCCTGCTGTGCAATGCTGCGGAGGTCAGATGAAGGTGTCAGATTCCCTTAGAGTTAAGGATGGCTTAACTGCCATGTGGGTGCTCAGAATTGAACCCGGGTCCTCTGCAAGAGCAGTCAGTGCTTTTAACCACTGAGCCATCTCTCCAGCCCCCTATGAAATAATTCTTTACATTAATGAAATGACTAAAGAAACCCAAATCCGCTAATGGACCACAAATCAACGATTTTGTTTGAAATAGACAATTGATAGGTTACATGTTTTGACAAAACAGGTAAAATGAAAATGAATTATGTAAATATGGGATGAATCATTCACCTTGTGAAAGGTGTTCTGTTACAAAACCTATGGGCAATGTGGAAAATAAAAGTAAGTTAGTAATTTATAGGAAAAATTACATTTTGGAGCAGAAGCTATGAAATTTGGAGCTATTCTTAAAACATAGACACATAAATGTTTTCTTTCTTCAAATAACAATAACAATAGGACCAGGGGTAGCCGACAGATCTTTATTATACCAGGATTTGTTCTAAGAATTTATGACTATTGCTCACCGTTACTGTATTCCTATGAGGAAAAGTTCCTTCTACCCCGTTTTACTGATGTCAAAATTGAGACTGGCAGTGGTTAATGGATCCTCTTAGCTTCACAGGAGTCTCAGTTGTCAAAGCTAGCTCTCAGGTTTTCATGGTCTAGGTCCCTGACCCCCACGTACAAATACGCTTCAGTAAATAATCTTAGAAACTGGAGGAATGGAGTTAAAAGGAACTCTAAAAAGGAACCAGAGAAACTAAAACTATGTGATTGATTTTAGAGAGAAATTCACAAATTAATAAAATAACCACCAAAAGATCTTAGCAATATAATTATGGGTTGTTTGGCTAAAGTAATGAAATAGACAAATCATTACTAACTAGCCCTAAGCACAACTAAACTTTATACGCATACCTTGCGGCCCAGGTCAACAACTGCTGTGTCTAGGACAATTGTGGTGATGTGCTGATCCTCATAACTGACCTGTCTGGAAGGATCCAGCTTGTCTTGTGGCTGATGTAGCGATCGCACAGTGACTTGTGGAACTCTGCACACAGCAGGGGTGGTGCTTACCCACGCTGGTGCAGCCTGGCCTGGTCCTAACGTGCATCATATCTGTCAGCTAATCTTCACTTTAAACTGTTTTGACCTATTTTTATTAAGTGTAACCACAAAAATTCCACCTTGGAAAAATACAGTAAAAATCCCAAAGAAAAATATGAGTAAGATTTAGTTTTGAATCTGACTTAAGTGTCTTGAATGCTTAAAAATGTGTCCCCTGTTCTGAGTGTTGAGAACACACACAAAAAATAAAATATCTGTCATTCAAGCCCTCTAATAGAGGCTTGGACAGAACAATAGTATGAAATTCATTATTATAGATTCATTGTCACAACAATGTCTAATAATTTTGTGCACGTGCATTTATAAAATAACAACTTGCAGAAAGAAAAAGTTAATTATTGGAGCTGAGAGTTAGGTCAGGAAGATCATGAATTTCAGGAGAGCCTGGAGTAACTAACAGCAAGTCCTATCTCAAAAGGAAATCAAAGAGAGAGAAAGAGCAAGAAAGAAAGAGGAGAGAGACACAAAGAGAGAGAGAGAGAGAGAGAGAGAGAGAGGAAGTAAGTATATTTCAGGATCTCTTGCAACTTAAGAACAGCCTGACAAACCATGTTCTTGGAATTAAGAAGAAACCTATGACTTCAACAGCATGTGACTTCAGTTCAGTGGCTGGTGTCTTGACCACTGATGTGTTATTAAGGATGATGATTCGCTTCTTCCCCATAACACATAATCAATCATAAAATAATTAACTTATTTTTAAAAATATGAAAAGAGCATGTGTCCCATACATTTTATAATTGGTGCATATGGCTTTTGAAAACAAGAAAAATGTCCTCCCTTCTTGGTTGCTACAATTTCCTCTTGCTACTCTGTCATACAAGGGCTGATGACGCTGTCCAATAGAGCACACATGAGGCTGGGGGTTCCTCAATGTGGCAAAGTGCTAGGGCTAAGCATGAAAAACTGAGTCCAGAACCCCAGCAGCCTCATACAAGCCAGGCATGGTGCCATGCACCTTTAGTCTCAGCACTGGGGAGGAAGAGACAGGCAGATCCCTGGGGCTATCTGGCCAGATGGTCTAGCAGAATCAGTGAGCTCTTGGTTCAGTAAACAGAGCCTACCTCAAAAAATAAGGTAGAGAGCGACTGAACAAGACATCCAGTGTTGACCTCTGGTATACACACACATACCCCTCTGACACACATATACATATATCCCAATACATGTGCATATATATGTATACAACATGCATGCACAATGCACAGGATGTAACTGCCATAGGTAGGTCACCCTTTCTCCAAGATTCCAAAACGTGTATATACATTATCATGTGGTAAACAAGAATTAAGTTGATATGAAAATAGAAAACTTGATCATTCAGGCTTTCTATGGCTTTACGCCATTTGTAGCATGTGTTTAGGATTGGCATCTGCAACAGTTAACAACCCATCTCGTGACACCAGAGACACCAGAAACACCAGAAAAAGGAGCAGCCACTGGGTTTGCCAGGACACACCTGTCAATTTTATATGTTCTCAGTGAGCAAAGTTATGAAATTCAAGCATTGACATTTACACATATCTACCATATCTGAAAAACCTTATGAATTGATTTTCAAAGCATTTTAAAAATATTTTATTTACTGTTTTATTTTACGTGCATGAGTATATTGCCTACGTGTGTGTGAGTGCACCTGTGTCATACAATGCCTTCAGAGGCCAAAAGAGGGTGTCAGATTCCCATGGAACTGGAGTTATGGACAACTGTTAGCCATCATGTGGGTGCTGGGAATCTAACTGGTCCGCTGCAAGAGCAGTCAGTGTTCTTAAAGGCTGAGCCATCTCTCCAGCACCTCTCAATAATAAAAATATATTTTTGAACTTACATCAAAAAATAAAATTTACTCAAAACTTTTTGCAAAATTTGTCAGTCACAGTAAACTAGCAAATCAGGGGCACTTCACAAAGTGCGCTGTGCTTAACATTTTACACGCTGTTGTTCCGTGTAAATCGTTTGTTAATCCTAATTGAATGCTTGTGAATTTCATGGAAAGTATTTTGG
The DNA here is from genome assembly GCF_000622305.1 of Nannospalax galili. Classification (NCBI taxonomy): domain Eukaryota; kingdom Metazoa; phylum Chordata; class Mammalia; order Rodentia; family Spalacidae; genus Nannospalax; species Nannospalax galili. Next base: position 37,663 of record NW_008351897.1, on the reverse strand, counting down.
CCATACTTACACCTCCCCCCATACTGTACACTTTCTAACTCCCCACAAAACTTCTGCACATGTGTATATGTGCATGCACGTGTGTGTGTGTGTGTGTGTGTGTGTGTGCATGTGGTGTGTGAAAACATTACATATAGAGTCAGGTTTGTGTACTCCAATGCCTTTTGCTGTGGGTTCATTCTTCAGTCTCTGGAGCCTGACCAACCTACTAAGAGTCTCACACTTAAACAAAACTGAATCTCCCCTTCCCTGCTGTCCTCAGTTGTCAATGGTTCCTTAGACAGAGTTGAGATTTCTTACCCACTTCCCCACAACTATGCTAAAATTTTGCCTGATTTGTGTTACACGACACTTGTTGATGCTGTTAGCATTGCTATGAGTTCATTGGAGTAACTGAGTAGCTGTCTGTAAAACTGTGTTTTCTTGTGGTCATCCACATCCTCTGGTTCTTATAGTTTCTCTCTTCTACAATGATCCCTGAGCCTTAGGGGGAAGAAGTTTGATATAGGAATCCTATTCAGAGATAAGCAGTCTGGAACCTCTCATTCTCTGCACATCAGTCAGTCGAGATTCTCTGTTTTAATCATCATGTATTGTGTGAGGAAACTTCTCTGGTGAGAGTTGAGAGATACATTCATCTATGGGTAAAGTACTAAGTCATTAGAAATCAGTTTAATAATATATCTATTTAGCAGAATAGTTGTATTAAACATTTACATGACCTGATGGCTGTCTAGGCTCAGGCTTCTAGGTTTAATATCAGTGTCAGGAGTGAAGCAGACATTAAATCCAACCAGAATGTAGTTGGTTACTCCTATAATATTCATGCAAATCTGCACCGGTGGACATATCTTGCCAGGCCAATTGTTATAGCTCAGAGGACAGCTCGTCACTATGAAACCTAGACCTGGAGGGTAACAAAGAGCAGAATTGTTTGAGGGGGTGTGGGACCCTGGTCAACAGCTTTGAGTGAAGGAGTCTGTCCTTGGCCTTGGGCTTTTTTGCTAATCTGTGTTATCTGGTAGGGGCGATGTCCCCTGTTATAGGGTGACTTCTTTAATATATGTGCTAGATTTCCATATGGCTTTTTCTAAGAGCATTTAGTGTTAGTCATCTCTCCAGTCTCTCCCTCCCTGCTCTCCCTCCCCTTCTCCACATCCTTAAACCTTTCCTACCCTATTATTCCATCCCCCTTTGTGTCAATGCCTTCAGCCTCCACAGTCAGGAAGCCTCACCCCAGCTCCCAGGATCACTTAATAGTTTCTTGATATCGCTAGGTTTTCTAAGTGAAACACGCATATCTAAGATCTCAAAGCTAGTATTCAGTTATGAGAGAGAGAGAGAGAGCATGTGACATTTGTCTTTCTGGGTCTGGATTGCCTCATTCAGGATGATTGTCTCCAGTTCCATCCATTTACCTGCAAATTTCATAATTTTTTAAGAGCCAAATAATATTGTATTGTGTAGAAGCACCACACTCTCATCATCCACGCATCAGTTGAAGGACATCTGGGTTAGTTCCATTTGCTGAATATTGTGAAAAGGGCAGCAGTGAATGCAGATGAACAGGTATCTCTAGCATAGGGTAGAGAGTCTTTTGGGTATATGCCCTTTTGGGTACATGCCCAAGAATTTTATGGCTATATCATATGGTACATCAATTTCTAGTTTTTTCAGGAATCTCCACAATGATTTCTGTAGGCTAAACATTTCCAATTCCCTCCAGCACTTGGCAAGTGCCCCCCTTCTGTACATTTTAGCCAGCATTTGTCATTGTTTGTTTTTAGATAGATCTTAGCCAGTCTGACTGGGGAAAGAGGAAATCTCAAAGTGGTTTCATTTGTACCCTAAACTAAAGATGTTGAAACAAATTTAAGAATTTCTTAGTCGTTTTGTTTCGTCTTTGCAGAACTCCCTGATTGTCCCCTTGTCCAAACTTCTTCATCTTCTTGAAATTGAATTTTGGGGGTTTTTTTTATACAACATAATTTTCTGATATTTAGATGTCTTCCCCAGGCCCCCACTTCCCCGAATTGCCCCCAGGTCAATTTAATGGGCTCAATTATCTATATAATAAGGCCTATAGAGTCTCATTTGTGTCCTCAAATGTACTGCAGTGTAGGTCCATTCACTGATGTCTGGTTAACCTACCCAGAGTCCCCTGTTTGAATGGGACGGTCTCTGCCCCTCTCAGCAGCCATGTGTTA
>NW_008351897.1:27856-35331 GCF_000622305.1 Nannospalax galili | reverse complement strand
TTTTTTCCCATTCTGTGGGTTGCCTCTTCACTTGAATGGGAGTGTCCTTTGTTTTCCAGATGATTTTTAGTCTCATGAGGTCCTGTTTGTCAACTGTTGGATTCAATATTTATGCTAAATGAATCATATTCAGAAAGTACTTTGGCATACCCATAAGTTCCAATAGTATTCCCCACTTTCTCCTGTATTTGAGTCAAGGTATTTGGTCTTGTGTTGATGTCCTTGACACATTTGGAGTGGAGTTTTGTGCATGATGAGAGACAGGGACCTAGTTCATTCTTCTACATGTAGCTGTCCAGTGTCATCAGTACCATTTGTTAAACATGCTCTCTTTCCTCCAGTGTATATTTGCAAATTCTTTTTCAAAATCCATGTGACAGTCATGTGTGGATTTGAATCTGAGTCTTCAGTCTGTTTCATTGATCACTATGACAATTTTTATGGCAGTACAATGCTATTTTTACTGATATATCTGTGTAGTACAATTTGAAATCAGAGATGAAAATGCTTCTAACAATTCTTTTATTTTTCAGATGTGTTTTGGTTATCCTACAGTTTTTGTGTTTCCATACGAAATTTGAGATCTTTAAAAAATTCTGCGAAGAACTGTGTTGGAATGTTGATGGGTATGACAATAAATTTGCAGATGGCTTTTGGAAGGAGACCATTTTCACAATATAAACCCTAAGGAGTCTTGAGCTTGGGAGGTCTTTACATCTTCTGGTACTTTCTTTAAATCTTTAAGTTCTTTCTTCAGTGTCTTAAAGCTTCTTAAACCCTTCAACCCTTGGTTAGAATTATTTCAAGATATTTTGTGAATTTTGAAGCTATCATGAATGGGATAATTTCCCTTATTTCCTTGTTTGTTGTTGGTTATAGGAGGACTGCAGATTTGGTGGGGGGGGTGTTAAGTTTATATCCTGTTACTTTGCTGAAGGTATTTATCATCCTTAAGAACTTTCTCTTGGAGTCTTTGGATTTTTATGTATAGAATCATCTCATCTGCAAATAAGGTCACTTTGAGGTCTTCCTTTCCAACCTGTGTCCATTTCATCGTCTTCACTTGTCTTCTTGTGCTAGCTAAGATTTCAAGTGCTACTACACTGAGCAGGAAAGGAGCCATCCTCGTCTTGTTCATTATTTTAATGGGAATCCTTTCACTTTTCCTCCATTTGCTAGGATGTTGTCTGTGGCTTGTTGCATTTGCCTTTATTATGTTGAGATGTGCCCCCTGCATCCCTGGATCCTCCATAGCTTTTATCATGGATGATGTTTGATTTTGTCAAAGCCCTTTCCTGCATCTAGTGAGATGATCATGTGTTGTCTGTCCTTGAGTCTGTCTATGGATTACATTTATTGATTTATGCATGTTGAACAATTCCTGCTTCCCTGGGATAAAGCCAACTTGATTACAGTGAATAATTATTTAGATCTGTTCTTGCCTTTGGTTTTTGAGTACGTTTTAAGATAATTTTTGCATTTATGTTCATCAGAGTATTGGGCTATATTTTCTTTTTTGTTGCGTTCTTAACTGGTTTTGGTGTCAGACATTCAAATAGCCATCCTGCTTGTTTCTTAGTTCTGTTTCCTTGGAATATCTTTTTCTATCCCTTTATCTTAAAATGATGTCAGTCATTGGTTTTAAGGTATGTGTCATGGAAAGAGCAAATCTACAGACCCTGTTTATAATCCAATCAGTTAGTCTGTGACTTTTAACTATGGATTGAGACCAATAATACTGAGAGTTATTATTGGCCTATGTTTACGAATTCCTGTAGTGTTGGCATTGTAGTCTTTTTTCTTAGATCTCTTTAGATCTGTTTTCTGGGATAGTCTATTCATTTCTTGTTCCTTTTTGAGAATGTTTGATCTTCTCTTCTACTGAAATATTACATTTAATATTCTCTTTGGAGTTGGTTTTCTGAACATAAATTCCTTAAATCTGTTTTTCTCATAGAAAGCGTTTCTTCCTCTTTCATTTACAACTGATAGTTTTGCTGGGTATAATAGTCTGCCCTGAAATCTGTTTTATTTTATGACTTGTATGGCACTTGTTCAAGTCCTTCTGGATTTCAAAGTCTCCATTGGAAATTCAGCTGTTATTAGAATGGACCTGGTTTTATATGTGGCTTGTTATTTCTCTCTCGAAGTTTTCAATATCTCGTCTTTGTTCTAGGTAATCATTTAGAGCTTTGACTCATATGACATGGCGAGTTTCTATTCTGGTTCTGTCTTCTTGGTGTTCTGTAGGCCTCTGTAGCTTGTTAGGTGTCTCTTTCCCTAGATTTGGGGAATTTCTTCTATGGTTTTATTAAAAATATTTTATGTGCCTTTGACCTTGGTTTCATTTCTCATATACATCTATGACCCATAGGTTCAGAATTTTAAGGTGTCCCACAGGTATTTCAGACTCCTTTCTTGACTTATTTTAGATTTGACATTTTCTTTGAATCATCAGTTTCCCCAAGCTTGTCTTCAAGATCTCATATTCCCTGTTCCATGTTCCCTACTTCATTTATGCTTCTTTTCTTTAGGTTTTTTGAGTTAATTAATTAATTAATTAATTAATTTTATTTTTTGGTCTTTTTGAGACAGGGTCTTCTGGTAGCTCCAGATGGCCTGGAACTCACTATGTAGACTAAGCTGGCTTCGAACTCACAGAGATCTGCCCACTGCCTCTGCCTCTCGGTGCTGGATAAAGGCGTGCACCGCCACACCGGGCTGACTTAATTTGTTTTTAATTCAGGTTTTATTCTGCTTTGGCTTTGCTTCAGAGACTCTTACTCTTACTGAATTGTAATTTCATGTTGTACAGTGTTTTATATATTTCATTCAGCTATTTGTGTTTTTAAGGTTGTCGTTCACCATTGAACATATTTATTATTCCAATTTTGAAATCATTTTCTAGTGCATCTCTTAATTTGCCATCCTCAGGAAACACGACTGGGGTGCTAATTTCTATAGTAGCCAAAGTATCTTGGTTATTCAGGTTGGTTGTGGTATTTTGTGACACCTAGGCTACTGAGCTTGTATCAGAGGTGCTGTTTCCTGGCCTGGATCCGTGCTTGTGCCTCTGTTGAATGGTGATTTGTATCTTCTTTTTCAGTTTCCCCCACTCAGGTAAGGTGCAGCTCAGTAAAACAGGGTGTTCAGTTTGGGACCACTTTATGTTGCTGTGCAAATGAGATGCAAAAAACAGTAACCTCGGTTATACGAGGGATAGGTGAAAATTTTGAGTTGACATTTCAGGGCTGCTCATCACAGTTCTGCAGCAGCAGGGGGGCTGGTTTTGTACCAGGTGAAGAGGTTGCTGATAGTTCAAGCTGGGAGAGTACATGGGTCTTGAGGCACAAGAGTCCTAGTAACTTGAGCATCTGAGTGTAGGACAGGTCTGGAAAAGCCAAGTGCACTTGCAGAGCCGAGATGGTGATTATCAGGTGGGAGGGAAAGGAAACATGACAGCAGGTCTGGGAAAGCTCCCAAATCTGGAGGTCCCAGGGGTCCTAACTGAACAGAGGTGGCCAGTGCCTTATGTAAATAATTGTAAACTTAAAATTTAAAACATTAGAGACTGGTTTTTAAAAGAAGTTAGTGTGAAAAGTTCTATACAAATCTTTTTTGAATATTTTATTTTTTAAATTTTTACAAAAACTTTATTGAGAATTCCATACATGTATATAAGGTATTTTGATCAAATCCATGCCCACTCCCTCCCCTCCAACAGTCCCCTCTCTGAAGAGGTAATCCTGAAATCTTTTAAGGATTAGATAAGAGCTCTCAAATACTTTTGACATTTTTTGGCCTTTGGAAAAGAGTATGTTGCTAACAGGCCCAAGGACATTGGGACTTTTAGCCAAGAAACTGGCTACTTTTCTTTGGGGTCTTTTTACGCTAACTGCCTAGCCAATTCCTACCTTCTATTCTTATCACACCATCCCCTGAAGAGGTTTACCCAAATAGCCAATAGGGAATAGGGACTCAGACTACTCTGGTTTTTTCCATGCTTAACAGGGACTCAGAGTGAGGCAATTGGAGTACCCCTTCAGTGGGTCTATCAAAAAGACACCTAATTGCATAACTCTTGTCTCTAAGGTGAAAAGAAAGTCCTTTAATCATGAATCGGAGATGTGAAGGAGAAGTAAAGGCAAGAGTAATTAACATTACAAATTCTAGACAGGGAACTAGAAAAATGTCAGAACAGGGCAGTTTTCAATTGTTCATAAGAGAGCCCATTGGCGTTTCTACACAAACCTTTAACATTGACTTGTGATGTTGCGTGCATTGCCCAAAAATAACGAAATTCACAGTGATTTACTCTATGAAACTGTCTGTTTACAATTACCTGGCTTTTATTTTAAATAATGCCCGGGTAAATTTGCGGCTTCACATTAACTGGCTCATTTGTACTAATGCGTGTTGCTTCTGTTCATGATGTCATGATGGGAATACACAATCCTGGGTTATGCATTTTAAGCCAATCTGCATAGCTTTTGACTGAACGCCAAATCATTTGGTGAATATACATTAGTTACCATGGCTTATGATTCAAATACTAAACCCAATTTTTAGATTTCTTTCCTGAAATGATTTCTTTCCTGAGTTAGGAAAAGACTCCCTTAATGCCAACAGTAGTTCATCCAAAACACATTGAACATCACAAGTTCTTTGAAGACTTGACAACGTACCATCTCATGATCTTTCCTTCAGTAAATCATCTTGCATATAAAGGGAAATCCTCTCTAGTTAAATGACTCTGTTTTTTCAACAGTATCAGCATGCATGATCTGTAGATTAGAAAAAAAAATTATGCATACACTTCTGACACCGTTGGTAGTGATGTGTCTGTCATTACACATGGTCAACAGATGCATAGAATTAGCAATACAACTGTTAGCTTTATAAATGAAGGACAAAGTCTCACATGGTGGTGTCCATCAAGCACCACTATTTGGAAACAAGTACAAGCATGTCTGTCTTTGACACATATCTCCCCAAATTAAAAATCCTGCGGGTGTGTCGGGGGGGGGTCTTTGTGTGCCATACACAGCCATAATAATCACTCTTTATCTTCTTACAGAGAATACTTCATCGTCTTACAGACAATAAATTTACATTGAATTACAGTTCATAGATGGTCAATCCAGATCAGATCCATGGGTGGCTGTAGAATAGTGGCAAGAAGCTCAGAGAGCAGACAGTGTGATTTCCTACTGCCCAGACCAGAGCAAGATCCATATGTTCAACAAAAGGTTTCCTCAGCTTAAGGTGAAAGAGAAAGAGGAGGAGAGATAATAAGTCCAGGTTTTTACCAAGGGTAAAATACAGCCAGAGAAGAAGTGGGACAGCCAGTATGAGATTGTGCTCAAGGTCAAGCTCTTGTCTTCTGATCTGGTGGCCTCATGAGAACATGTAAAAGCAGGGTCCTAATGAACACCCTGGAGTTGTTAACCAGGAGTAACAGTGCACACAGGAGGAGACGTTTGCAATCACAGATTGTAACTGAGACCAGGAATTTGCCGTTCCTCCAGCATCTCCTTTGTGTAAAGCTTGGCTTCGTTTTAAAACCCAGTCAGAGCAAAGACATCACTATGGTGACCTCCTCCCTCGCTTCCAGAGGAAATGCTAATAAGCAAAACCAAATATTACCTTTTATTAATCTCTAGTGGTTAAACAGTGAATTATAATTCCAATACACTCAATCTTACTCTGTAGTATAAATCTGTATGTATTTGAAGCTAAAATTAAATAAGGTCTGGATGCTCTCCTTCACAAAATGTGAGTGAAAAGCAGGAGTATGTTTCTTTTCATTTGTAGTGTTGGCAATTTTTAAAGAATTATAGACAATACAGTTTTCAAAACACTGTCAGTAGCTGATATGGCCATATAGTCATCACCTCAAGCATATACAGAAAACAGTTCACTTGGCAAATGATGGCTTATACCAATTATTGATAGGTCAAAAGATAGTTTTATGGCTTTAAAAACTAATGAGAGAAGGCCTGTCTAAATAACATGGTAACCAGTCTACAATTTACTTGCACAGATATTTGTGCAAAATGCATGTGTGATAATAACACTAGCAAAACTGAATTTTACCTGCATTTATATGTTTTAACCATTCAATCATGGTGAATGTACTCAAAAACTTTGGAGAAAAAATGTAAGATCCATTAAAAACATGTTTTTCTGAAAAAAAAAAAAAAAACCTCTAGCAAACAATTGACTTTTTAATGGCTCCTTATTTGATCCTGTTTCGTTCATTATCCGTTTCATCCATTTGACTGACCTTGAGGGAGAATGCTCTAAGACAGGATGTGAACAGGAGCAACGTAGCAAGTTGATGCTCCATTGCAGAATGTCTCTGTGGAATGATGAAGACTTTGTAGGTACTGTGAAGATGGGGATTCAATGCACACCAGTGAAATTGGTCTGAGGTAAACTTGAATGAACATGTTCTGGGGTGAAAGCAGTTTTTCAGTCAAAGGAAAGCACTCCTTCTGGTTTCTCAGAATATCATAGAGTAGCAGTTGAAATTGCTGACAGAGGGGAAGGCTTCTGGGACTACAGAGAGGGTGTGGGAGGCTGCTCACCAGGCAGATGTACAGCCTACCACCACAGCCCTTCATGGCCTCCCAGAACTTGAAGGAAAGACCTACGGCTGAAGACAGAACATTCAGACACTGGGTTTGGAGCAATAGAGCTGCCACTGACCTGTTACCACTTCCCCTGAAGGCGGCTCTCACAGCTTTGGAGAGCGCTATGAAGGTGCCAAGGGAAAACATCCATGGATGATCCAACACCAGCTTCAAGACCAAATAACCACGGCACAGCCTATGTCATTGGTGCAGTAGTGGCACTTTTATCTTGGGGGCAATCAACAGTTACCTAATTTGTCTAAATGCCAACTCAAAGGGAGGAAACTCAAGTGTGGTAATGTAAACATAACCAAATACACATGGCTGGAGAGATCATAGATCTTAGAGAAAACCCCAAGACTGTCACCTCACTATATGAATGTGATTCATTACTATGTGCAAAATATGTATCCTTATATTTACAGACATCCCAGTCACCATCATCAACGAAGCTTCTATTGCACCAGATGGAGACTATTACCAAGTACCACAACTGGTCACACATGGACATTGTCTATGAATTGCCCAGGCTTAAGTGACTCTTCTACAATGCAATCTCTGCACCCAAGGCTCATGGAACATAGAACAGGAATAAAGTAAGTTTATATGTTTTAATGGCTTGTGAAATGCTTATTTTTTTCCATACTATGTCTTATGAATATTGCACTAAGGTATTTAATAAAAATTCCATTTTCTTATAAATATTGGTGTCCTACCCACTCGTGCCTTTATTGAATTGAAGCTGGTGTTTTAAATAATATTTTCTTTTCTTCAAACAATCTCTCTGCTTCCTTTTGAGATTAAAGAAATGGGAAATATTTGAAGACCTAAAATACAGCC
>NW_008351897.1:20627-27393 GCF_000622305.1 Nannospalax galili | reverse complement strand
CTGCCTGAAAAAATGATGGCAAAGTTGCCTAGAAGCAAGTTAAATGGATTTTGTTGGCAATATGTATTTTCTCATAATCCTTAGTAGAGAGCTCTTAAAAGCATAGAGAGAGAATGTAAATGTCTTAAAGTATGGCCCAGAATGCACTTCATATTTTGTCAAGCCTAGTTTCTTTCCCCTCTGTACGTACATCTATCATCACGATTATTTTTACTTCTTGGTGAAAGCGTATATCCATGCATTCACGTATTAATTTACAAACCTCGTGCTGATTTTCCTTGATAAAAGCAGGAAAATGTTGTTTCATGGTGATTTTATAAATATTCGATGAAAATAAATACTAAATATTTACTATATATATATATTTGAGACAGAGTCTCCCTGTTAGGCCCAGCTGTCCTGGAACTCACTATGTAGATCAACCTCGGATTGTGGGTGTGTTCACCATGCCTACAGCATAGTATAGAACATACAACAGCTGCCTTAAATGTTTTGACAGAACTCACAGCCTATTCTATTTGTAGCAAAGTTTATTATTAGAAGTAATGATTTATATTTCTCTATGAAATATAACAGTATTTTGAAAGAGATCTTCATCATCTTCCTAATCTCTATCAAGTAAATTAATAGGAAAAAATATCAAATGGAAAAAATGTGTCAAAGAGTTTGGGGGGCTTTTCTTTCCTTCTTTCGTTTTATTTTTTATAGTGCAGACACTGGTAGGGTCAGGTAAGGATTCTGTATAGAATGTTGCTGTTTCGTGCTTGCTAACTTCTAAATAAAATGCCCTTAGAGCCATCCATGGGCTGACCTGGCTACTTGTTCCCAATATATTATTAAACTCTAAGGTATTTCTTCTGAGAAAAAAATGCCCTGCTTTGCATTTTTTATATCAATATGTAACTGGATTTCGGTTGGACCAGGAGAGCACTGAGGAGATAAACCTTGACAAAGCTGAGTCCAGCTAATGAGAGGTCAGAGAGCTGAGAACTCCGCTAGGAACTAGGTTTTTTTCATTCCTGCATTCGGGAAACAGGAAGTATGGGGAGAGCTTAGGCAGGGAGGAAAGGGCACGACCAGATTGCTCTTGGAAGAGGTAGATTAGAGATTTGCTGTCAGAATCTGGCAGTTACTTCCAGCCAGTGTTCTTAGTGACCACAATATTGTTTCCCAAATACGACTGGTTTTGAAAGCATTTTTCACTTCGTGCTTTTCAATTTTAGTGAAATAATAGAGCTCGTTGTTGGCATTATTTGTTAATAGAAATGTACAAATCCATACTTGCCTCAAACGCTCATTCTCAAATTTTGCTCCTGTGAAGTAACTTGCCACATGTCTATATTTGAGGCTGTTTATAACTACGGACAGTGAAAAGTGCGCACACCTCAAACCACCTCTAGCAAGCAAGCACATCTCTGGGAGATACCAGTTCCCAAGAGGAAACATGGGCACATGTCTGCAAGGCCATCTGTCAATACCTAATAAAGTATTCATTTGTTACCTGTAGCCAGTATTGAAATGGAGCACTTTCTAGTGGGATTCTTCTGTGTGTATTAAAAGTACTCACTCTTGATAAAATATATTTTACTAACATAAAATCAAGTTTAACAAAGCTAAGTGAAATTTTTCCCAAAATTATTGCATGTGAATTTCGGTTCCCTTTTAGTGTATATGTTTTAGTAAACATATGACATATGTATTTCTCCTACACAGGAATTTTATTTCTTACATCTTTTAAATAGTGGCTATGTCTCTGAATATGACCTAAATGTGAAAAAAATAGAAAGAAAAATTGTCAAAGAAATTTTCCACAGTAACATGCAATTCAGTAGTACCAATAACATTAGAGTCGGGTGTAATAGGTAACTTCATGTCTGGCTTAAATAACTGAAGCTCATTCAATAGAAACAGGCTATATATTCATTACATTTATGGATTAGAGCTACCAGGTCAGAACCTACCAACTGAGATAGGCTCACCAGATAGGTTCCACTGAGACAGGTTCACACTACCAAAGAAATTGGGAACATACAAGACCAAGACTTTCTGTAAGAAAGTATGCAATTTGAATATTCAATATGCTGCTGTTCATGGTGAATATTTTGAAATGTGCATGGGATTTACACATACGTATATTACTTGATTCTTCTAGGCATACCTTCCTAAAAGATTAAAGATCTCTGGATGTTAATTTAATAGTACAAATTTTAAATTCTATGAATAAATGACCATTTAAAATATGCTGCAGATTCCCATTTCTAGTTAGCAGGCATTAGCAGTATCAAGTTTTATCTACTCTGAAATGATAGCACATAAATTATAAGAAGCATTTTATTTCCAAAATACCAGAGCTCAAGAAATAAAGACCAATGTTATCTGAGTGGTGGCTTAAAAATATTGTTTTCCACTTATCACTGGAGAAAACTCACAGTGAGGGAAGCACAGGCCAGAACATCCAAGGGGGCTTCATCATGAGCTCTACGCGAGCCATTGGCAGAAGGTTGGTCTGCAATTTCTAAACCGAAAATAGCGGCAAAGCTTGAAAAGATTGAACTGAATTCATGTTAGCAAACTCTGTCCAAGACAAGAACCCAGAAACAATCGTAGGAATATAAAATTATCCCACACCGAGAAGAGGGAATGAAAAATTGCAATGCCTGCAAAGAGTAGAAAAAAATCCACCCACAACAAACACAGGTGCTGGTGTTAGTAAAACCACAGAATTACAATAATTCTGCTTTACCTGCTTAAAACCTTAGAGGGAAATGGAGAAAACACTTTAATCTCATAATAAACAGAAAGCTAAAAGAACATAAAGACCAAAAACAAAATAGATGGTGTAGATGAATTGAAATCAATATAAGGAATAAATGAAAACCCTAAATTTTATCCTTGAGATCATTAAATTAATAAATTCTGAGTCAAATTGATCATGAGAAAGAAAATATTCGTACAGATTCAACAAATGCTAAAATGAAAGCAGTGAAGTGAGTGAAACCTAAGATGGTGTAAATTTGAAAATTTAGTAATGATAATGTCTTACTTCGATCACTGAAGCTCACTCAATGGAACTAGGCTCTACATGCATTATGTTGATGGATAAGAACTACCAGCTAAGAACCCATCAACTGAGACACATTTGCCTGTGAACACTACCAAAGAAACTGGGAACATTCAAGACCAAATCTACATGAACACTTACCAACAGGAAAAATAAACAAGTAAACCTGAGTTTTTTGAAGGTGAGACCGCACTGGTATTAGAAGGCATAAAATAAAATTAAATACAAAAGAAAACTAAAATGAAGTAAAAAGATCTAAAACTCCATACTCCATGAAAAGTATCAAGTTGTTTTAATATCAGTGCAGTAAGATGACTTAACATAGCATCTACCCTCCTACCAACATTTTGGGGGTCTGACAGATTCTGCTCATAGTAGACTGCACCCTATATAGTAGATTTCACGGGCTACTTTGCCCACTGAAAGTCCACACCTCCGTCTGAGAAACTCTCACTCTGTGATCTCCAGTCCCTGTCAATCGCCGTCCCAGCCTCTGCTGCAGTAAACCTGACTGCCCTCACAGGGGACAATTACACCGCAAAGTACTGATAGGTATTATCTGTTGCAACGATCGTTCCACTCAGTTAGGAACATCCTGAAGGCTCTGCATACTCTCCATAAGTTTGGTTACAAACTCCACCCTTTTACCTGATGATGGAAGACGGGGCTGCATCTACACGAAGCTCTCACACTTCCCCAGGTGCAGAGTGATGCCCATGGGTGTGCAGTCCCAGGTTTTCTATGGGAAGAACTAAACAAACTCCTGCTGCCTGAGAAGCTCATAAAAAGAACAGAAAGGTGATGTGCCAATAGAATATGCAGAGAAAGTTTTCAGAATGCTGACAGGACTCCTATATTGAACTACACCACCCAGGGCTCAGGAACCTTTGCAAAAGAGAGGGCAGGAAGATTTTAAGTTTGTAAGTGCCAGGGAGGAGGTACATGACCATGTGGAAATGGAGTTCTACACGCTCCTGGGACCCTGAGCATATGAACCTACAGCAATTGTCTTGGCTTGCACAGGACCCATTAAAAACTCAGACAAAAACCCAGCATAGAACTGGGGAAATCGACAGTAGACCCCAATCTTAACTGAAGAACCACTGGCAACTGATTACTGCTGGGTGAGGAAGAGCTGATCTTCCTAAAGCGAGAGACTCTAAATAGGCTGACTAGACCTCAGTAGACAAACTTGCACTGAGGGACATCTGGGGACACTAACTTGACACAATCGACCTTAACACAAATGACAGAACATTTGAATTCCAGTGGGGGGTATGGGAGGTGCCGGTGGGAAAGGGGGTATAAGGAGGATTAAGATTGATTGAGATGTTCTGTATGAAACACACAAAAATTCAATAAAAATATTCATATACATAAAATATTTTTTAAAAAGGAAAATATCCTCATCTTGAACATGTGAATTTACCAAATATTATTTATATAAATCTGGACCCAGGGACAAGAACAAAGATAAGTGCAATGCTTTGCTAGGAATAATTTTTTCGAAATTAGTGCATTGTAGTTGCTAACATTTAGGTAAACCATAAGTACAAACTTCAACCCCAGCACGAAGATTCCAGAACTGTAAACTCAAGATTACCTGTGAAGTATTGAAATGAGTAAAGGGAACCCGAGCCAGCCACCCAGACTCCTGAGGTCTGCTGTGAAGTCACATGCAGTTGCAGGTCTGTTACCCCAAGACCTAGCACTTTTTGAACCGAGCTTTGAGTTCAGAGAGTAGGATAGGGTAAATTTGAAGAAGTTGATTTGTATAAAGGAGAGGTTATAGAGCTGCAAAGACAAGCATGATCCTGAAATGGTGCTTCGGAAGGTCTGATCTGGAAGCAAGAGTTTGGTTCATCTAATTGGCCTCAACCACCAAGGCATCTTGACATCCTTTCTCTAACACATTCCCTTCCAGGGAATCCAAGGTCCAAGTCACTTGTCTCCTCTTGCTATGGCTTATATGGGTCCCCAAAAAGTTTGTAGGTTGGAAATTTTTTGATTGTGTTTGCAGTTTGGACCTTAGGGAGGTGGTTATGATTACCTGGGGTTATGAGTGTGGAGTTGTAGCGACAGGACTGGGGCCATGTGAGAAAGCAGGGGAATGTAAGATGCCCGTGTGTCCCTCTCTCTTGCCCTTCTACGATGTGCTTATGCAACAAGAAGTCCCATACTTGATTTGACCCCTTGACCTTGGCCTTCTCAGCTTCTAGATCTATAAGAAACAACTCTCTGTTCTTTATAAACGACACAGTCTTGGGTGTTACATTGTAGCAACAGAGAATGCTGCAGTTTTCTGCCTCTGTGCTGTCTTCTTCCAAGGTAACAGAATTCTCTCACATTCATTCTGTTGCACATTTTAGCCCCAAGTCTAGCAGCAGCCCAGTCTCCAGTTCAGACACAACTACTGGAAAGTAACTTTGTTCCAGGCAAGTTCAGGAAGGACTGTCATTGTCAGGATTCAGATTCCCCACACTGATTCATGCCACAG
The DNA here is from genome assembly GCF_000622305.1 of Nannospalax galili. Taxonomy (NCBI): domain Eukaryota; kingdom Metazoa; phylum Chordata; class Mammalia; order Rodentia; family Spalacidae; genus Nannospalax; species Nannospalax galili. The sequence continues at coordinate 21,835 of NW_008351897.1, read as the reverse complement.
GATACTTTCATGATGCAAAGCATGCCAGATTCAAGGGATTAAGCTGCTGTGCTCTTGGTGTTCAGGAGGAAAATGAGTATACCAGATTTCTAAGAGCTCCTGGACTGGAGAGATGCTCAGCAGTTAAGAGCACTGGCTGCTCTTGCAGAGGATCTGGGTTCAATTCTCAGCACCCACATGGCATCTAAAAACTGTCTGTAACTCCAGTTCCAGGGGAATCAATGCCCTCTTCTGACCTCCTCAGGCATTGTATGACACAGGTGCATTTACCTACATGCAAGCAATACACTCATACACATAAAATAAAAATAATAAATAAAAGTTTTTTTTAAAGTTCCTAAGATCCACTGTGACTTCCTCAGGAGGGTGAACACACGAGTCATGCTCCCAATAAACCGCATTAAAACAGTGTTCCTGGATTAGGCTAATTTAGGGTTTTCATGAGAAACAATTAGAGGGTGCTAAAGTTTGATATTGCTCAGTTGGAAAAGAAAGGCTCTAAGCAATGACAGCCTCTGACATGGGGGTTGCTATGTCATCATGAAGTCCATGAACAGGCCACCAACAAGGTGCAGAGTAAGAATGCCATCACTGCGTACCCCTGAGAACAGATGATCCTACTCCAGGCCACAGACCCTCAGACTTTCCCATGTGCTCACACGGGTGCTTCAGCAGGCACAGGAAGAGACAATAACATAAGTTCAAATGCATTGATTCAGTATCCAGGACGTAGTTTTTATCCTTCAAAAATTAAAATAATTAAGCAGTGTCATCAAAATAGGTATCCTCAGAAAGACTCTTACTGATTTTTGGTTTTGGGTTTTTTTTTGTTTATTTTTTTTAATTTAATAACCACATGATTAGAAGAAGCATATCACTACAGCTTTAACATATTCAGTAACACATTCCAGAGCTAGGATACATCTCTTTCAAAGATGGCTGTAAACCTTTAGCTTCACAGTTGAATTAATACAGTTATACAATATTGAACTCAGTATAAACCCTGTAAGACATAAAAATGAATAAGCCTTTACCCTTTAAAGAAGATCTCCATTTCATTTTAAGATATGCTGTTTCCTACACGTTTAATGCTACTAACACATGTTTGCATGTGTGTCTTTAATCTCTATGTATCTGATTGTTACTAGTCACAGTCGGTTACACTCGGATCCTTGGCACCTGAGTATGGATATAAAGTCATCAGGTAG
>NW_008351897.1:14666-20221 GCF_000622305.1 Nannospalax galili | reverse complement strand
CTATAAAGTCATTGGGTAGATTTCAATGGTAATGTTTATCATCTCTACTAATTAACATGACATAAATGTCCATGCTTCCTTCTCAAATATAATACATTTTTTTAAAAATTTGTTGATTTTTTTGTATGTGTATATCATACAGAATATCCCAAAACATCTTATTTGACTATATACCCACTTCCCAGATGGCACCCTCCCATAGCCTCTCTCTCCCCACTAGAGCCCTTATACTCTGATATCCCTGCTACTGTCTGCTGTGTTTGTTTTTGATACAGGGTCTCCCTGTAGCCTCAGATGACCTGGAACTCCCTACATTGACCAGACTGGCCTTGACCTCAAAAAGATCCTCCTGCCTCTGCCTCCCTAAAGCTGGGATTCGAAGCCTGCAACATCATACTTGGAAATGGTACAGGGTTATAAGTAAACATTTTCTAAAGTACTTAATACATGAAATAAACAAACAAAAGCATTGTTGACCTGTTATCTGTAGCTTAATTGAACCAATGCAACTGCATGTGACCATATGTCAACATACCACAATTGAAATCATTTTAGAGGTTGAATTGTCACAGAACCATGAATAGACTGCATAAGACAGCTTCAAATTGAGGTTACATATGGAAAAACTTTTTTTTGAGAGGTAACTCTCCAACGGTAACTCTGATTTAAAGGAATATTAATCATTAATGTTTCTGGGAATTGTATACATTCTCTTACTTTTTGCCCTCAATAACAGCAGTTCCTGTTGGCAATCTAGTATTAATCCTACTTATCTGTTAGCAGTTTGCTTCCCCAAAACCAGGGGAGACGTCAGGCAAATCTCAGTATTGGACATTTGTATCTTATTGACAGAGAATAAAATCTTAATAGCAAGTGGTAGATGAGTGTGAGAGAGAAGAATGATTTCTCAGAAGCAGATCTTGCACACCAAGTGCAGAGGCTGAAGGAAAAGGAAAAATTTCAAGTGTGAATGTCTTTTGAACACCCTCCTTTCCTGGCTTTGTGCCCAGGTTATGAAGGGAAGATAAAGAACAGTCCCTGGATAAGAAACAGTACTCTAGGAAAAGTTAAGTTGTTCTCAGCAGCAGCTTGAGACGATAAAAGATGCCGCATTGCCTCACTGTTAATAAAACCCGAGCAGTGACTGCGTTAAGAGCTGTTCGCAGGGCAATTTCATAATAAGGAAGAATACATCAGGAATCGCAGTGAATTTCATTTGGGGTGTAGAATGTGTTAAGGATTTGGCTTTAAGTGGAGACGTTTATGCTTCTCAGAATACAAGTGAAAGTATTCGGAGGTCAAAGTACCACGATGTTCTATTATAAGAATTAGGTAAATCAATTGATAAGGGTTATGTTTTCCCACCTTCTCAGCAGGCAGGAGCTGCGGACTCCAGGAGGAGCTGGGATTCCCCAAGGGAGCAGCCTGTGAAGGGGAGGGGTTCATCTGAAGCCTTGGCAAGAAGGGGCTGAGCCCTGGGCATGTGGGAGGCTCTAAGACAGCCTGTCCTTTTAGTGGCCTTCAGTCGACAAAAGGCATTACCGGGAAGAAAGGCCCCACTGTTGCCCAGCTGTGGTCCGCAGGTGCTCCCTGTCACACCGTCTTCTCTGACTGTCCCCACCTGGACGAAAGGCGCTCTTCAAAGCACAACTCTCACTTTCTTCTTTTTGTATTTTCCCATTATATATATTAAGCCTTTTCTCCCTTTGTAAGAGCTTAACATGAAGTGACCACGTGCATGTGGTGTGTGTGAGGAAGCAGAGCAAAGGGAAACTCCATGGTAGGCCCTGCTGGTTTGTCTCTGGTCATCTCTAGCTCTCTCTCAACACCTTGTGGAAATACAGGGACACTTCAGTTATCATTTCTGGTCACAGAAAAGGTGGTTAACCTTGAGTGTCATCTTAACTAGCTCTGGACTCAACTAAGAGACAAGCTACCTGGAACATCTGCAAGAGAGTTTCTTGGTCAAGTTGTTTGTCGTGGGAAGACTGACCATAAATGTGGTTGACACCCTCAGGAGGAGCCAGATGAAGGACTGAGGGAAAAGCCCGCAGAGCTGCTGATGTGCCTCCATTTCTACCACCTCAGAGCCCAGCTTCATGGAGTTTCCAATGTGGCCTTCAGGAATCCACCTGGTCTTCAGTTGAGGTTGGGGATGCTGAAGGCCCAAGCCTCCAGGACAGAGAAGGTCCTGGTTCTCAGAATCTGCGTTGGGAAGGCAGCCGCTGTTGGATTACCCAGGCGAGATTCTAAGGGAATCCGGAAAATCCTCTTCTAATATCTGTGTTCAATCTGTCTGTTCTCGCCCTCTGGAGAACCCAAACTAACAGAGATGCTCCCTGTCCTGTGGTGTGAGAGATGAGCTGCACAGGCAGAGTTCCTCAACACAGTGCCATAGGAGAAGGACCGAATACTGAGCAGGTCTGGAGAGGAGAGCATTCTTCCAGCTTGGCACTTAATCTCGGGAGAGTTTCCTAACAGCGCTAAGCTCTCTATACTGTGTACCTTTGGGAGTTCTGGTAAATATGATGCAAATTAGATAGGAAATTGCAACAAAATATTGGAAATCACTATATTTTATCCTTTCTACCACAGCCCCACTAGATTACCAGAGTAGAAAATATTCAGCAAAAATATTTGCAAAGATTTTTATTGCACCTAATCAAAACATAAAACTCTAAGGAAATGGCTAGAAGTATTGTTTACATTCATTAACTGTGATAATAAATACTAAGATGCTCATTTATGCCACCTTAAAGACACAAACTGTATGTATTTGCATGTTTCTTGTTAAAAAGAAAGATTGACAGGAAGGCATGTAATCATAAAAATTCATCTCACATGACATGCAAATCACTGAATATTTCAAAGGGAATACAATTTTGTGTTATCAACAAAATTATTTTGTGCCTGTTTGTGAAGACAGAGAAAGAATGAGGGAGAGAAAGTGGAAGGAGGGGTGACGGAGAAAGTGAGAACAGGAAGAAGGGAGATAGGAAAGGGGAACAGGAAGAGGAAGAAAGGGAGGAGGGGAGGGGGAGGGGAGGGGGGAGAGGGCGCGAGGACAGGAGGGAGGAAGACAGAGAGAACAGAGGAAGTAGAGAGTAGGAAGAGAAGGAAGAGAGGAGGTGAGAGGGAAGGAATTTTCGTGTATTATGCAGTTGAGTCTGTCCAGCACGCAGCTCAGAACAGTCTTCAGAGACCCACCTGTCTGAGATTCACCTCAAACTTGGTTGCTTACTTAGGAATGGCTGTCAGCAGGCTATTTATGGACTTTGAATCATGATTTTCCCGCTCGGAAGTTGGAATCTGAATTTCTAGAACTCCTCTAATATCAGATGCTACACTATGTGTGTGACGCCTAAAACTTCATTTTCACAAGCAATCATTTTAAGCAGCAAATCACGACTAACTGCGTCCATTTCATTGAAGCCAGTTTTGCTATCTGAGTTTCTGTTCGTTCAGTTCTAAACAAGAGCTGCAGAACCCCACAGAGGAAAGCTCATCAAAGCTGCAGCATTAATAAAACACCGCGTGTAGAGAGAGTGTTTAATAACGTCATGCAGCCTTCTCATAGCCTGCCTTAGAGTCCCTTTTTAATTTTGACTGAGCCACCATGGAAATCACAAATCCTTAGGACGCCCCGCCTCGGGATTTCATCCGGATGACATCGCCCTGCAGTGGTGAAAGATTCTGTTCTTTGGGTGTTAGATCAGCGTCTTTCCTTTGTTGACCAGGAAGCCAGAAAAACACATAGCAATTAAAAAGATGTACAGTCTAATATGTTCCAATTAGAGAGGGTCGCCCACTTCCACCACTGGGTATTCACAAATTACCCACTAACCCTGTCAAATCGAGGACTTTCATTGCTGATACAAGTGCTTTTGAAAGCTACAGGCTTAGAGGAGACTCGGGAGGCCTGGGTTTCCTGTGTGTCTTCTTTGGCTCTTCTTCCTAATAACTTGCCTATTTTCCTATTAAAATTATACTCATTAAAATGAGATTTTGAAACCATCTCTTCTAGGTTGGGAAGTGTGTTTATTTTACAGATGGTAAAGCATCAGATGAAGCCATTACTAGTCAGTCAATTCTGGCTATTAAGATAAAGTTGGCAATGCAGCAAAAATAAATAAAATGAAGCCGATATTTTCAGGCAAAGTGGCCTTACATTCGTCTCTAGGGAGGCAGGGGAGGGGGGGATATGATCAAGATACGTTATATATGTGTAAGACATTTTCAAAGAATAAATAAAGAACACAAATCCATAGAAATGGTAACTCCGGACTGTTTGCTCACTCGACTAATCACATTTTTTTCTTCAGGGGGGCTTAGAAACAAACAGGAAGAGAAAGGACCAGTAGCCACAGGAACTCGGTTTCAGTCCAGCCTGTAGCTATGAGGATATTTTCTTGACAGATGCAGATGATCTACCCAAATATAAACCTTCATTCTTTTTTCTAGCAAACATTTTTATCTCAGAAACTTCATGAACGACCGCCACTATCTTACTCAAAAAGAAACCTAAGTCATCATGATGGATGTTTTCCCCTTCCTACCTGACATTTATTCAACAGAAAATTCTGTCATTTCTATATCAAAAACACACCCTGTGTCTGGTACCTTCTACCTCTTTCCATCCGGGCACCCTAGCCTTGGATCCATCCTATCTCACCTGGACAAGTGTTTCACAAATTCCGAGGAGCACTCAAGTCACTTGGATCCTGGTAAGGTGTGCACTCTGCTCTTGCAGGTATAAAGCAGGGCTGGTAACTCGGGCATCTACAGGTCATGGTTGGTAACCCTTCTGTTACTCTTGGATCAGCCACTAAACAGCACGTGAGCCCAGATGTACATGACCCTGATCCAAAAACGAAATGATGCTCGTGTCTAAAGAAGCCCATGTATAACATTCCATCCTGAAAGCTAAAATATCATTATTTGGCAGGAAAATGGTAGCTTGTTTCCCATGATATTTGGGAAGCATCTAAACTTGGCTCGTTTTAAAAGCATTTCATCTTTTCCTCTGATTGTTCCTGCCTTTCTCTCTCCCCAGCTTAGTGCCTACAAAGCCAGGAACAATGAGCTCCAAAGAGGAAGTCGTGCAGGTCAAGGTTAACCAAACAGATGAGACAGCAATGCCACTAGCTCACAGTGTCCTGAGGGGTATCTGACATGGAATGGCTTCATTCTCCAGTTTCGGAATCATAACATGGAAAGTAAGTACCTGAACAGAACAAAGTATTTAAATGCTCTGGGCAAACACACACACACACACACACACTGGAGGTGACACCTAAATCCTGCAGTCCACCCTCAAGTCTACCCTCAGACTCAGGGGAGAATGCCGAGCCACCTCAAAACTTCAAACCTTTTCTGCAACAAGCCGGAAGAAACATTTTTTCCATTTTTATTGAATTTGTGTGCATTTCATACACTACTTCTAAATCATATTTAGACCCCTCCATATGCTAAATATGGATCCTTATATATACAGACACACCTCTCATTAAAGGAGCTTCTTTTTGAGACAGATGGAGGCTACGTCAGAATCCCAT
>NW_008351897.1:1345-13939 GCF_000622305.1 Nannospalax galili | reverse complement strand
TCTGGCATAGAGAGAGAGAGAGAGAGAGAGAGAGAGAGAGAGAGAGAGAGAGAGAGAGAGAGAGAAGCATTTTAAAGATCTTTCAGAGTTCCCTATTAAAATTTTCAAGGCTCAGGGACTTTTTCTAAGGGTTATGAAACACAGATTTAGAACTGAGTGTGTGGCCTTGTTTCTGAGCTTGGACTCTACATTGCTTCCTTACTGCAGTTCAAATCTACTTACGCCTTGCAGGATTTATGAAGAGACTAACATCTTTGTGTCAGGTAGATTTTTCCAATCGTTATTTTTATGTCTGCTAGATGAAGTTTTTGACAAAACTGTTTTTGTAGAAGGTGTCCCACAGTAGCTATGGAATGTTCTCTTGCCAAGACATCTATAAATTAGTGCTGCCTGCCTTGATGAGGGAAGTACAGACTTCTGTTTCTCTGTAATCCCAACTTATTTCTAGTAATTCAATAGAAATGAAATTCATAGACTGAAAAAGTCTTTGCCTTCATGAGCCAGACTGACAGTTCTGAGAAAACTTAAACCTCATGGGAAGTTCTTTCTTGTCCCCCACAGTGTGGATGTTTATGTACGGTGCAGATCACAGCAAGATTCATTATGTTATTTGGTTCCAACAAACCCAGCCTCAGTTTCTCTAAAGTACAGACATTGTTGAACCTAACTGCTATTACATGGTCTTCCTGGGTCATCGTCTAGGTATTTCCTCCCTTTTGAGGGGGAAATGCAGTTACATTTGTAACAGAGAACAGGGCTTCCTGGTTTCTTCTACATCCACAAATTTCTCCACCACTTACTTTCTCCCTGTTGATTAGGATCATTCAGAGTTGACAATTTTGCTATTATAAAATGGCCAAGTTTTGGCCTCCCATTGATTGACCCTCACTTATCTCAATCTCCTGTAGTTTCCCAACACACCAATCCAATACAGACTCAGTACTTTGCATAAAATACAAACAAATTCTTTTTACCAGAGACATCTTTACAATATTTTGGGGATGTTTATAAACCTCCAGCCTTGTTTCTTTCTGGATAGTGGATTAAAACACACTCATCACTTTCTCGGCATAGATAATAAACCCATACCATGCCTGCCTGCCTTTCTCAGTAAATAATTCCCAAAACAATTACATGAACCAAATGTACTCATAGAGAAAAACTTTCTAACATTCTTAGACTTTATAGCAGGTGATTTTGAGGGGTTTCGCAATGCTTTTTACTGTTGTCATTTTGGTGTTATATAAACAGTGATATAAAAGCAATATCAGAACTCTCAATTGAGTATGTTTAAGCCAATGAAAGTCATTCCATCATCTGACTAGTCCAAACAGAACGATTTCAAATTGTGTGCATGTGCATGTATGTCTGATTTGTGTAGTTAACTCCTGTGTGCTAGAAGGGAGCAGCTCACGGACATGGTTACAATTACCAATTTTCTTTCAAGGATTGACTTTATATTTTCACAAAAGGGCTAGGATGTCATAAACTTTTTTCAGGTATGTAACAATTCCAGGTCAGACTCAATGCAAAATGGGTTGCATGAAACATACTGGCTCTTATGATTAATAAAATTCCTGCTTGCTACAAATAGAAAACAGACATTAAGAGACCAGGAGTCCTGATTTCAGAACGATACCCTAAATAGAGGGCATTTGCATTGTGTTTTGTTTTCCAAAACTTAACTTATTTTCGTATTTGCATTTGTTGGGTTAGAGTGGAATAGTTCTTCCTGAATTAGGAACTGACAGCTTAATTATAAGTGATTGATATGCCTCTTTTAGCAGAGTTGATGTCAGAATACTAAATTCTTACCTGTATTCTTAGTGGTTCTTTTTTATTATACTCAAAATAACACAAATGTAAGTTGGTGGTAGTTTAATTTTGTTAGGTTTGGTGAAATTCCCTGGAGATCTCCTAGGCTAGGCAGAGTTCGCTTTGGCATTGAATATCCTGTTCTGTACTGTAGGCTGTTTTCTTATACCCTGGGTTGTTCATCTACATTGCCATGCAGATCTGAATAAGACAAGTACTGTTTGATGAGCAGTCCTCTGAAATGTAGGGCTCTATTTAAGACTCAGTGTTAAAAACTGAGAGAACATATCTGTTTTCCAACTCAGCCAAATTACACAACATAGTCGGTGGAGACTTGCGGTGTTTTAAAGATCTGCAGTTTTAGATGATCATCATGAAATGCCACCACTTCCAAATGATTACGCTTCCCCTCAGAAGCAATCTCATGGTGGGAATGTCGGCTTTGGAACCAGACCAAGCTGGTTGGGCTCTTTGCTGTCTTGCTTATGAAGAGGTAAACTTGCCAAAAAGGTTTAATAATGAGGTTCAAATTCCTTTACTGAAATGCTCATAATTGTTTCTTTAACAACAAAGATTTCAAGACTTACTGTGATAGTTAAATAAGGACAGATAGAAATCACCTAAAACCATACCCAGTACACTGTACATTCGCTACCAATTAAATTGTTGCTATAGTTATTATGGGTTGTTGATTGCTTCCCTAATCACTGACTGTGCTTTCCTAGACAGGGTCTCCCTGTAGGCCCAGCTGTCCTAGAACTCACTATGTAGACCAGGCTGGCCTTGAACTCTCAGAGATCCACTTGCCTCTGCCTCCCAAGTGCTGGGATTAAAGGCGTGTGCTACCACGCCTGGCTTATTTTATTTTTAAACTATGTGTGAGTGTCTGTGTGGGGGTAAAGGCACGTGGGTGAGGACAGCTGTAAATGATCAAGCATTGTGCTGCCTGGAGCAGGACTCAGAGGCTTCAGCAACCCTCCCTGCATAGGGGTTGTGAAATGAATTCAAGTCTTCTGCAAGAGCAGTCAACATGGCATAACCCCTGAACTATCTCTGCAGACCCTCAAGGAGAAACTGAGTCATATATGACTAGCAAGCAAAACAGAAAGGATTAGAGAGATACCATGGGAAGACACACACATCTTTGAAGTCCAAGCTCAGGAGGATATGCCTGGGAAACACACCACTTGCAATTCTTAACTGCAAGTAACAGAAGACAAAATCAATCTGCATCAAGCTGGAAAGAAAACCTATTGGCTCTCTAACCTGCCAAATGGGTGGGGCTCGTTATCAGAAGTGACAGTCTCCATACAATCATATCTGTGTAGCACTTAGGACACGACTTTAGCAAGAAGACTCTCAGAAAGATTTTCACATTGTGAGTTAGCACACATGTGAGAGCTCCGGGTTTACCAAATCACTTTTTAATTTTTGATTGAATTTTGTGATTTTAATTCAACATAATTTGATGGTATTTTAAATCCCTGTCCTACTCCCACCTCCCATTTTTGCCCCCACCCAATTTAATGTACTGAATTACACATACAATATTGTCTACAAAGTATGACTTATATCCCCAAATGCCCTTCAGTGTGAGTCTAGCTACTGGAGCCTGATTAATCTACCAAGAGTCCCATCCCTGTAAAACATTTTCTCTACCACTCCCAACAGCCATCAGATGCCAAAAGTTCCTCAGACTGGGTTGCATTTCTTACCCATTCCACATGTCTCTGCTGGGATTTTGTCTTGTTTGAGCTTGAATGGGACCTGTGCATGTTGTCACCATTGTTGTGATTTCATACGTTTAATTGACCAGATATATGGAAAACTCAGTTTCCTCCTGTCATCCACCACCTCTAGCTCGTACATTATTTCTGCCTGCTTGTCCACAATGATCCCTGAAACATGGCGTACAGAAGTTTGAAATATGTTTGCTCTTGCTCTCTGCACAGTGGCCAGTTGTGGGTCTGTGTTACTCACCATCTGCTGCATAAGGAGACTTCTCTGGTGAGAGTTGAGAGATGCATCCATTGTATGTGTAGAGGTTGTGTTGAACATGTGTCACTTAGGGCTAAGTATCTCATAGACAGCAATAGTCTCTGTCTGTTTGAAATGGTGCACATGTCTGTATATATGAGGATGCATATTTATAATAAAGTAAGAAATTGCATTTCTCTAGGGATGTGGCAAAGCAGGTTTTCCTCTAGGATCTATGATCTCTATAATCATGTGTATTTTGCTATGTTTACAGTACCACACAAGTTCCCTTCCGTTGAGAAGGCCTTAATTCCAACTAGAAAGCTATTGATTATCCCCAAGATAAAAGTGCCACAACTACACCAATATCGATAGCTGACTGGGCCTGTCATTGTTTATCAGACTCTACAGCTGTGTAGGACCATTTATTGGTTTCCTGCCTTGGCAGCTTGCATAGTATCCCACAAAACCAAGAGAGCTAGACCTCAGAGAGGAGGCTTCCAAGTCAGTTACAGCTTGATTGCTCTAAGTCCTTCATCCAAAGTATGTCCTGTCTTTAGCAATAGGGCCTTACCTTCAAATTCTGGGAAGCATCGAGGGTTGTTGCAATAGCTTGTGTTATTTTGGGAGTCTCTTGAAATACAATGACAAAAAATTTGAATTTTCTCCTGTCTGTTACTGTGTTTTTGGTTATATTTCCTCTATATCTATCTATTATCTATCTATCATCTATCTATCTATCATCTATCTATCATCTATCTATCTAGATATATATACACACATACACACATATATATATATGTATGTATTTTCAGTAGGAATCTGAAATACAGTCTTTAACACCATTTAAGTATTACTTATCTCTCCTCTCACTTCCTCTTTATAACTGTTCCTGCTCCCTCCGAAGTTAAAGTGCCCCCTTTCCCCCATTTCCCCCTTGGTAACACCTGTCTTCCCCATCCTCTTTTCTCAAACCCCTTCTTACTCTTCACCCCCATGGTTCCTTTCCATTTTCCTGGCTCCTATGGTTACATCAAGATGTATACATACATCTTACAATTTGTAGCTGAGATCCAAAAATGATAGACAACACATGTCCTTGTTTTTCCTGAGTCTGTCACTTTATTTAGTACAAAAGTACCTAGTTCCGTCCACACACCCACAAATTTCACGATTTCATCTTTTCTATGGCTGAGCGGAACTTTATTGTGTAAAATAAATGCACCACATTTTCACTATTCATTCGTCAGTTGATGGACTTTCAGGTTATTACCATTTCTTAGCTACTATGAAAAAAAACAGCATTAAACATGGCTGCACAAGTTATTTTGTCATAGGAGGCCTCCTTTTTGGAAATGCCAAGGAGTGACGTAACCAGACAATATGGTAGATTCATTTATAGGTTTTTTAAGTGTTCTCCACTCTGATTTACACAGTGGTTGCACCAGTTTGCAATGCCATCAGTATTGAAGGAGGGTTCCCCTCTCCCCACATCCACACCATAATTTGGTGGCATGTTTTTCTCCTGATCTCAGCCATTCTGACTGGGGTTAGACCAAATCTCAAAGCAGTTTTTATATGCATTTCCTTAATTTACTAAAGGATATTGAACAATTTTATGACCTATTTCTTCCTTTGAGCCCAATGTTCAAATCCGTAGCCTGTCTTTTAACGGGCCATTTGTTTCCTTGATAATTTGATTTTCTTAGTTTTTTGTATATTCTGGATATTAATCCTCTGTCAGATGTGTAGTTGGTGAAGATTTTCCCCACTCTGGGGGCTTCATCTCCACTAGATTGGTTGTTTCTTTTGCTGTACAGATTTGAGTTTAATGTGGTCCCACTCGTTGATTGTTGACAAAAGCCTTTCCTGCACCTATATTTTGTAGGACACTGTCTCTTTCTTCTCACAGTGTCAGCATTTCAGGCTTCATTTTGAGGCCTTTGATCCATTTGGAGTTGAATTTTTCAGGGAGACAGCTATAGATCTAATTCCATTCTTCTACAGGTGGAGATCCAGTTTTCCCAGCACCATTTGCTGAAGACGCTGTCTTTCCTCCAGTGAGTGTTCTTGGCCCCTTTGTTGATATCAGGTGGCTGTAATTGTGAGCACTCATGTTCCGGCTTTATGCTTTATGCCATTGACCTACAAGTCTGTTTTTGTGCCTATAGCTCTGTAATATAGACTAGGGTCTGGTAGAAAATGTTTTCTTTGGTGCATGGATGGAATATTCAGTAGATGTCTGTCAGGTTCATTTGTTGTATGATATCACTTAATTCAGATGTCTCTCTGTTTATTCTTTGTCCAACTAGCATTTCTATTGGAGACAGTGGGGTATTGAAGGCATCGACTATTATTGAGTTGAGGTTAATCAGTGTTTTTATGAAATTGAGTGCACCAGAGTTTGGTGCATATATGTCCATGACTGTAATACCTTCTTGGAAAATTGTTCTTTGATCTAAATGAAGTGGCACTCTATCTTTCTGATTTGTTTTAATTTGAAGTCTATTTTGTCAGATATTAGAATTGAAACACATCTTATTTCTTAGTGCCATCTGCTTGAAATATTTTTCCATCCTGGAAGTGAGATGGGTTTCTTGCAGGCAGCAAAAAGATGGATTTTTATTTCTAAATCTATTCATACAGCCTATGTCATTTGACTGGGGAGTTGAGTCTATTGACATTTAAAGTTGTTATTAAAGGATGTGTTATGGTTACTGTCACATTACTTTCTCTTTGTGTTCTGTTCCTGGTACTCTTCTGTCTTTTCATAATTATTCCTTCATTTGCTTTTCTTTCTATAGACACTTAGGTATGACCATTCCTTTCTTCAGTCCTTCATATTGTTAGTGTATTCTCTATACATTCTATAGAGTGTATATTCTATAAATATACACTATATAGTCTATATATATATATATATATTCTATATATGTATATACACATATAGGTGTATATATGTATATATGTATATTTTCTATAGATTCTATAGATTCCATATGTGTATATTTTATATATATACTATATTCTCTATAGCTCTGGTTTGGTTGGCATGAAATCTCTTAGCTTTTTTGCTTCATGGAAGATTTTTCTTTCCCCATCAACTATGGTAGACAGGTTTGTTGGGTAAAGTATTCTGGGTTGGCATCTATGATCATTTAGAACTTGGGATACTTGACTCCAAGCTCTTCTGGCTTTCTAGTTTGTATGGAAAAGCTGCTATAATGATGATGGGCTTCCTTTATGTGTGACTTGTTTTTCTCCTGCAGCTTCCAGCACCTTCTCTTTGTTCTGTACATTTACTGTTTCTCTATGTTTTGCTGTGGGAGGTTTCTGTTCTGTTCTTGTCTATCTTGTCTGTGTGCTTTGCTTCCTGGATCTGGATGGGTATGTCTTTTTTTAATTTAAGGAAACTTTCTTCTATAATTCTGTTAAAAATACAATCAATGCCATTGGCCTGCAAGTCTTCCACTTCCTCTATTGCTGCGATGCACAAATTTGGCCTTCTCATGGTTTTCCACACCCTGCATATTCCATTCCTAGGTTTTTGTTAATTTTTCACATTCCTTGTTTGAACTGTCCAGTTCTTCATCCTCACGGTCTCCTCTTCCTAGTCTGGTTGTCATCATTCAATCTGTTGGTGAGGCATTTTCCTGTTTCTAACTGGTTTATTGAGTTTTTCAATTCCATAATTCCAGCTTCATTTCAGCCTAAACTTTCTTCAACATTTCTATCTGTTTGATAAGTTCACTTCTCAAATCCTGATTTGTCTTTTTCATTTCATTGATCTGTATATTTGTGATTTGAGATTCAGTCAAGTGTTTATCCCTATATATCTCAAGTTATTTAAGGTCTTTGTTTCTGTGTTCTTTAAATTTGCTGAATTCTTTGTTCATGCTTATGATTGTTCTTTTAAATTCTATGCTCTGAGGTTCCTCTGGGGTGTTCTCATTGTAGAACAGTTCTGTGAGACTGGTGGGGTTTGGTGAGGACGCATTATTTAGGGTTTTCACATTATTTGTGTTTTTGTCTCATAGTCTCGGCATATGAATTTCTTTTGTTGGTTCTATGTCTGACGTGACACTCATGTCTGCCTTTGTTTAGTTGAAGTTTGAGTCTGTTTATACTGTTGATGCAGCTTTGTTTCTTTCTGATTGGGTTTGAATAGTTAATCTGTGCTTCAATGTCCCTGTTTTGAATTTTTATTGGAGGGACCAGATGGATCCAGTCAGACTACTCAGAAGCTTTCCAGGAGGGGGGTAAAAGACCCAAGGCCCAAGTCCGGCTGGGTTTTGGAGGTTAGCTAGGCCACTCCACACAGCTAAGCAGAGATGTGAGCCCTGGAGCCAAATGACTGGGGCTGGTCCCAAAGCAGGGGAATATAGGCCTGGCCTAGTAAGATCTGGCTAACTCTCCTAGCAATCTCAACAGAAAGGGGCCAAGGCCCAGAGAGGGCTGATGGGAACACAATGGGCTGATTCTCACTAGCTAGAAGAGAAGACCCTGAGCTCTGGAACAGCTGGACTGGGGCTGGTCCAAAGAGAGGGGGATTTGCATGCTGGATCTGGCTAACTCACCCAGCTAGGAAGGCACCCTCCCCCAACTTCAGTTATTAGGAGCCAAGGTCTAAGAAGAGCAGATGGGAACAGGATGGCTGGTCCTTCATACACATTTCCATAATTACAGATGAAGCCTCACTTTCTTTCCATGACTAAACCGACCCCTGACAGAGGGTGGTAATGGGCTTTCTGTGATCAAATAAACATGCTAAAACATCACCCACTACACTGGAGAACACAGTGAGTTACTAATACATTGTGTATAACTAGCCTGTTTCTAAGGTACGGGAGGAAGTTCCGCCAACTTGGATCAAAACAGGAATTAAAATATGACTCAGAGAAAAAGCAACATGAAACGGAAAATAGACCAGTTCCTCCTTCCATATTGTGCACATTTCCAAAGTTCCAAGGCGTGTCAGTTAAATATTTTGATACTTAATTCCACCGACTTGCAAATGAGAGGTGTGTTTCTGAAACCGTTCATACAAAGAATGGCCAGGGAGGGTGAGAAGTGAGAAAGTATGTTGACGTATGAAGTGTCAACGTGTGTGAACTAAGAAAAGAGAGAAGGAAGAAGGTTCCCAAGAGAAGTGAGTAAGCGTGCAGATCGTGTGCTGGGCTGGGCGGGGCGTGGATGGGAGGAATGCCTTCTCCTGAGAGATGTTAAAGGCCTAAAGAAGTAGAACGACACTGGGTGCTCGTTGGCTAGAAGAATTAATATTCCCAGACTGTTAACTCCTCAAACAAATGGATGCATTCAATATAGTTTCTGTTAGAATTCCTTCTACTTAGATATTTGCTCAAATGGAATAGCTGATCTCAAAATCTTTTGGAAAAGTGAAGAGTCAAAAATAGGAAAAATAGGTAGGAAAAATAAAGCATCCAGAAGGCATCTCTCTCCTGATCACAAAAACAGCGGCATTAAAGTGTCAGCAGTTTGGGGTGGTGTTTGGATCAACGTTAAAAAACTGAGAGGCCAAAACATTTTTATCTGTAGTTAGTTTATTTCAACAGCTTTGTAGGCAAAGAACAGCCTTTTCAGTAAGTGGAAACACTGATGACATGCAGAAGGGAACTAGTTCTTGTCCTCTTGTTCAGAGGTTGCGACTTAAAACCAAGTGTCAGTAAGTTCCCGCCTGCTGTGCATTCAGACCTGCTTGTCCCACTGCTGCAGCACTGGAGAGAGATGCAAGCCCAGGAGCACTCACCCCAAACCCCAGCAGCTGGTATATTGTTCAGTATGACTTTGGGGATGTCAACTAATAGGGGACAATCTGTTCCAGCCTGTTTCTCCCCAAAGCTAGGGTGGGCATAACACCTTTACAATCACCAGCACAGCCAGGACCTGTGAGGGCCTAGGAAGGACCTGCCCCTTCTCAGGACCCACATTTTACCACCTACCTGCAGTGCTGTGTCTCACACTAAGCTCACAGCCTTCCCATGTCCACACTGCTGTGGGCTGCTTCCTGTGGACCCCCACCTCTACACTCTCCTCTTGTGGTGTGCTCCTTGCTAGCTGCCTTTTAAACATTTTCTTTTTTCATTTACTTATGTATGTGGGGTGCAGGAGTGCCACAATGCACAGGTGGGGTCAGAGAACCGGGGTCTGTTCTCTCCTTCCACTATGTGGATGAAGGTCCTGGGGCTTGAACTTGGGTCTTCAGGCTTGATGGCAAGCACCTTTACCTGCTGAGCCATCTTGCAAGCCCTTCTTGTTTCTTAATTATGCTGTGTTCTCACTGTTGCTTATTGCTAAACCAAGACAACATTTTGTTACAAAACGTACTCCTTATGTTGAAAACGCTATCCGACTTAATTCCATGCCTCCAGCGTCCTTTCAGAGTTTGTCTCTAGGTCTGGAGTTAGCATTTGTGATGTTCCCAATTTGTTTTGCAAGTGGGAAAACAGCTGTTAGATTCTCTCTTGTTGTTGACAAGTTTCAACTGAATTGAATTCCATGTCATTTTATGTCTGGGGACTTGTTATAGAGAAGATCTGTAGTGCTGTAGTGCTGAAGACAGAAAAAGAAGTTCAGAATTTTGGTGTGTCTGTTTCCTCCCAACATAGGAGTGCCGGCAAATTTGGGCAAAGAAATAGGAATAGTAGAATGAACAAATATTAGGTACGACAGATGATGATGACGATGGTGGTGATGACAGGTGATAGATGAAGACAGATTCTAGAATGGTTGACAGGCAGAAGCTACCAATATATAGCTGTCAATATACAGCTGACAGATATATAAATATAAGTATTTAGGTAGATAGATACTAGACAGTGGATAGATGGATAGATGGAAGGTAGACAGAAGTTTTCATAAATAAACAGATGAGTATTGTGTGATAAAGAGAGGATTTAGGATAAAATTTGCTTGTGTGTCTAGGAGCTTAAAAGTCAGATGACACACTGTCTGTAAGCTGGTGAATGACAGAGAGCAGAAAGGAAATTCAAAGTCCTATGATTTGGCAGCCGAAGATATTGATGATCTGACTCTTATATTTAAATATTTATTGATTATTTTATGTGTATGAATGTATTTCCCACATGTGTGCAAGTGCATCCATGTTGCACAATGATCTCCGGGGTTATGCAAGGAGAGGGAGATGGCCTCGGACCCCTTGGAACTGGAGTTACCTACTGTTGATAGCCACCATGTGGTGCTGGAAATTGAATCCAGGTCCTTTGCAAGAATAGTCAGTGCTTATAGCACTGAGCCATCTCGCCAGCCTCTTGACTCCTATTTTTAGGTCAAAGTTCTTAGAGCCTTGTGGAAAAGAGAGAGCTGAGAGCCTGGCCTGAGTCAGAAAACACCAGGAGTTTTGATACTGAGAGTCAGGAAGTATTGGTGTTCTAGCTGGAGAAAGAGAGTGAATTCTCAGTGCCCTCTGTTGCCTGGAATCCCTCCGTGGGCTACTGATGCCCCCCCATTCTTCCTCCCCTCTTTGTGGCATGGAGGCCATCAGTGTGATTTTGCCCATCCACAGTCCCTCAGTGGGTGCTGATGCTCACGCACATTCTTCAGTGGACTGCAGATGCTCCCCACGCTGGCCACGTTGGACCTCCTTTGCTCATTCCACTGATTCAAATGTTAATCTCTTCTCAAGATACCCTGAAACATACACTCAGACTTAAGTGTTAATGTTTTACCAGCTGCCTGGCTATCCTTCATGGCAACCACTAATCAAAGAGGTCATCACAACAGATTATTTATCCAAATATGAGTTGTTTGATCCTGAGTTATCTATATTAATTTTCCATTGCTTTATCGGGGAGGTCAGCTGCTAAAATCTGTGTGTCAATGGTGTTGTTTACAGTCCATGTTGTCACATTACAGAAAAATCCAAAGTTCTCTCTTGTCTTTCTAGAATGTGGTTTTCTTTCAACAGAATCGTTTTGGGTAGCTCTTCCCTTCTACATATGAAAACAAACTTCAAAGTGATATTGGCTCCTGACTAACTCAAACCATCAACTCTATTTCTTTTACAAAACTTCCCTGCTGACACAAAGCAAATTTATTTCTTGTTTTTCCAACTCTAAGTTAATTTCACTAAACACCTACAGGATAAATGGACTGTGTTCCGTGACAACGTCTTCTGTTTCTGCAAACTACAGACATTCCTCTTTACAAAAGATAGATGTCCTTACTTCAGAGTCTACTCTTGTTCACTTCATTAGTAAAACAATTAGTTTAATTTTGAGATGGCAGTTGGGCAATGAGGCATATATAGAAATGAATATATTTACTGCAACGGCATCTCTATAAAGGCTATCATCTTTTCATTACTGACTGTGTTATTACCTTATCACCAGTTATTAGTTAATGCCATCCTTAATCTACATGATCAATATAATTGCTAATGCCATTAGTGGTATGATATATCATACATTGCATATGAAATTCACGGGGTGTTCATGTATTGCCAGGTAGGTGCTAAACACTAAGTTCTCGCAAAACCTTATTTGTTAATTGACAGCTGGAAAAATTGGTTCTCAGATTATTAATATGACTTACAGGAAAACTAAGACTAAGAGTAAAGTCATGATAGCTTTATGCTAAAATCTAAATCTTATTATATACTTATATCCCCACAGCATCATTGTTAAACTCTTGCTAATTATATGTTTAAATACATATGCTACCTTAGAACTAAAATATAATGAGAAATCTAGCATATATATGTTATAATAAAATTTTTTCATGTATACCTGTGTGAGACACATATATATATATTCATATATATAG
>NW_008351897.1:1018-1274 GCF_000622305.1 Nannospalax galili | reverse complement strand
TCCATTGCCCTAGTGATGTATGTGCCACTAAAAAGTATGGCTTTATAACTTTTAATATGAAAAGTAATTTACTTTTGGTAGACTAATATTGTGATTTATGGGGTCATAGAATCATTGTATAGAATAATAAAAGTTTATTGATTAAAAAGCATTTCTAGGAGATTTTTTTAAAAAAAAGAAAAAAAAACTACATCTAATAGTTACTTCCTGACTAACAGTAATATGCGCACTCATGTATAAACACGATAATGGAAAC
>NW_008351897.1:0-605 GCF_000622305.1 Nannospalax galili | reverse complement strand
AGGAAGGAAGGAGGGAGGGAGAGAGAAGGAGGCAGATATTTGTATGTAGAATGGGAGTCTTTCTGTTTTTTTGACAGGGTCTCTCTGTAGCCCCAGCTGTAGGCCTGACTCACCTCAACCTCATAGAGATCCACCTACCTTTTCCTCTTGAGTACTGGGGTTTTTAAAGGCATGTGCCACCACCATTCCTGGCTTAATAATTTTTCATCTAAATATATGACTGAGTAACAACATCTCTGAAATTATGTATGTAAAAATTGTTATGTCTAAAAAAGTATTATAGTGGCCTGTGCAGGTGAGTTTGACGGCTTCTTTCCATATGGTAAGCTTCTCCTTTCCTGAGAAACACCTTCTGTGCCCAAGAATGAACTCTGGCTTCACGGTGGCAATTAACTGACTGAATTCTTATTTAAACCAGAGTTCAGTTTCTCTTCTCTAATAATTTAGAATTAGTATTTGATACCAATGAGTGGCTTTGAAGGTTTTACTCCCAAATGGAGCTTACATGTTTGTGCCCTCCCAGACCACCATATCTCACTAGGGAAAGGAGAAAGTCACTTGACAGTGTCAATCTCAGAACACAGATCAGAGGCCACTGCTGGCCA
>NW_008351896.1:0-539 GCF_000622305.1 Nannospalax galili | reverse complement strand
GCACTCATATGCATAAAATAAAGATAACTTTTATAAAAACATTTGGATCTACTTTCATCAGATCAGGATATTTGCTTCATAAATGAAAGTGATAGCATTTTCCCTTCCTGTTCTATGCAATAGTTCAATTTAATTCTTTAAAAATCTGATAGATGTTGGGGGCTGGAGAGATGGCTCAGCAATTAAGAACACTGGCTGTTCTTGCAGAAAAGCCAGGTTCAAAACACAGCAACCATACAGCAGCTAACAATTGTCCATAACTCCAGTTCCAGGGGAACCGGTGGCCTCTTTTGTCCTCCACAGGCATTGCACGACACGGATGCACTTACCTACATGCAGGCAATACGCTCATACACATTAAATAACAATAATAAAAATTTTTTTAAGTCTGATAAATAGGACTGTCAATTTTTCTGCTTCTGAGCATTTATTGAGAGACTTTTAATTACTACATCAAAAATCATCCTAACTATAGATCTCATGGCTTCTATCCTTTTGATGTAATCTTGATATTTCATATGTTTAGAAAATATCTACTT
>NW_008351895.1:0-838 GCF_000622305.1 Nannospalax galili | reverse complement strand
GTATTTTATTCTGTCCTACTTGATGTTTTTCTCTGCGTACCTATGCAAGAGTTATCAGTAATATCCATAGCACCCATTCAATGTTATGCTGTCTTGAAATTTCCTCTGCCAGTGAAATTAGTCCATTACTTTTTAATTCAGCCTCATGTAACTTCTTGACATGGGCAGAAAACAGCCAGATTCTTTGTCAAAGTATCACACAAATGGCCTCTAACTCAGTTGCCAATAGAGACTTTGTTCCCTCCTGAATTCTCATGATTAGGACCTCTACAATGCACATTACTATCAGCATTACTGTCTTCTAGGCTAGTAGAATAGAGTATTAAGCTCTGTCTGCAGCATTCAAACATTTTTCTAGTTCCAAAGTCTTCCACATTACCCTGAAAAAAAAAAAAACAAAAACAACATGGTCAAGATTTTCACAACAACCTACTCTCTGGCATCAATTTCTAATGACAAATTATACATACACTATCTCTATATGAGTTCATGTGTATAGCTAAAGGCTATACAACAAGAAACACTTCCAGACAGGAGAAACCTTCCTTTGAGTTGTTGGCCAGGGTGGTTCAAGAGACTCCAAAAATTACACAGGCTATTGCCAGAGCCCTGTATTGCCTCACAGAACTTGAAGGTAAGACCCTACTGTTGAAGAAAGAACATACTTCAGATACACGATTTGGAACAATGGAACTGGAACTGACTTGAATCCACTTCCCCTGAAGGCCCTCACTCTTATAGCTTTGGAGAGCACTATGAAGGTGCCAAGAAAAAAACATCAATTGACGGTCCAATACCAGGTTTAAGACCAAATAACCACATCAGTGGCCAACACAGC
>NW_008351894.1:64567-66909 GCF_000622305.1 Nannospalax galili | reverse complement strand
TGTTAGCTACCATGCAGGTACTGGGAACTGAACCTGGGTCCTCTGGAAGAGCAGAATGCATTCTTAAATTCTGAGACATCTTTCTAGTCCTGAAAAATAAAATATTAAAAATGAAAAAAAAGGCAGGGGCCTCACCTGGCTTGTGTTTAATTCCAGCACTTGAGAGGTAGAGGCAGGCAGATCCCTGAGAATAAGACCAGCCTGATCTACATAGCAAGTTCCAGGCCTGCTGTGACTACAGGGAAATACGGTCTCAAAAAAGAAAAGGACAAAAAGAAAAAAAAAAAAAGAAAAAGAGAAAAGAAAGGCTTGATGGACAGGATAGGTGGCTTCATGGTTAAGTGTCACGCCACCTCCAGTGGCGCCCACGTGAGGAACTCTCCGTGGGTCTAGGCTGAGAAAATTTCAAAGGAAGAATGCTTCCTGGAGAATGACTGTGTTAAAAAAGCATGCTGTGTCCTTGGCTGTTCTGCTGTAGTTCTTGTCTTCACTGCTGTCTTTATTCCTGTTCTTTCCTCATAGAGGAACTGCTTTGTACCTACCCAGGTCATTAGGCCCACCTAAAGAGAGACTAGATACAGATGATTTCCTGGGAACTCAATTTGCTGATATTAGACTTCCTCCAAATGCTCTTTTCTAATTTCAAACAATAAGTAAAGTAGCTTAGAATAAGCAACCCTGGAAAATTCTAGATAAGTTATAGCAAGAAGAATTAATTGTAAATAATCCCCCTACCTCAGTTCCTAGAATTGACTCAAGGAGGTTAAAGGGATATTGAAAGAAGATTGCTGCCTTTAGTTAAGACAGACTTAGAAATTGCCTACGAGTTAGGGAGAGGTAGGCTGCTTAAGGGAAAGGAGAGCATATTTAGAATCCCCGAGCCCATAGATGAACCACTTCCTCATACAAGAGTTTATAAAGGAAATAATAGATGGGTAAATATTTAAGGATGGAAAGTTTCATGGTATTCATAGTTTATGGACAGGTTAGCTAGATCTAGACCACCTTGGTGCCTTTGCTACAAGTCAGCAGCAAAGTATATTTGAATAATTACAGGCAGTATAAGAAACATGGATAGAAAGAATAGGAAAATAAGGATTAGAGAAACAAGCCTTTGAAGTTATATGGAGTCATTATAGCTTCACTGACCTAGTCATTGTCCTCGGCCACCAAAACCTCAAAATTGAGAAAACAGAGTCATAAAATTACCAACCATGAAATTTATAAGTAGCTGATGCTGCCAAACCACTATAGGAAAAGGACAAATAGTCTAAGCACCTGATTAATTAGATAAGAACACTCTACACTGTACTGTATTGCTTTGATTTTGAATTGTATTTCTAATGAAATGATTAACCATGAAATCAACCCGATGCTTGCACAATCTTGTTCTGTAACTTGTATAAAATCTGATACTGCACTTTAAAAAATTACATTCAGATCATCAACCATCTCTTGTGTCTGTTTGTCACTCACCGAATCCTTGCCCACTCTCCGTTTCCCTGTTCCCGTCGGACTGAGTGATCCCGTCTGGGCTGGTCCATCTCAGTTAAGAATACATGCTGCTTTTTCAGAAGACCCAAGTTCAGTCCTCGACACCCACATCAGGTGACTCATAGTGGCCTGTAACTTCAGCTCCAGGATTTTTGATGCCCAATTCTGGCATCCTTGGGCCTGCATGAACATGGCATACATATATTCTCATGGACACATACATATAAATATACACAAAAATATGATCTGTAGAAAAGGAGGAGGAAGAAGAGGAGGAGGAGGAGGAAGAAGACAAGGAAAAGCAGGAGGAAGAGAAGGAATTGACAGGGAATCACCTGGAGTCCTGCTACATTCTCTGATTCATACCTAATGCCAAGGCCACATGATAGGCAGCTTGCCTGGGCTATGTGATATCCTAGGTTTGATTCTCTAGCACTGCTAAGTAACAAATGAATACCTTAAAAAAAAAGAATTTTTTTTAACTTTTACAAAAACTGTATTGAGAATTTCATGCATGTATACAAGGTATTTTGATTAAATCCATGCCCACTCCCTCCCCTCCAACATTTCTCCCACTGAAGAGGTAACTCTAATATCTTTTAAGAATTAGATACATGCTCCCAAATACTTCTGATATTTTGAACATTTTTGGCCTTTGGAACAGAGTACGTTGCTAAAAGGCCTAAGGACATTTTGACTTTTAACCAAGAAACTGGCTACATTTTGGGGGTCTTTTTACCCTAACTGCTTAGCCAATTCCTACCACCTATTCTTATCATGCCATCCTGTGAAGGGGTTACCCAAATTGCCAATAGGGAATAGGGATACAGACTGCTCCGACTTCCATT
>NW_008351894.1:60980-63266 GCF_000622305.1 Nannospalax galili | reverse complement strand
AACCGTGTGGTTCTTGTCTTTGAGTACATTTATATGATATATGAAAATTATTTATTTACATATATTTAATCATCCCTAAATCTCTGGAATAAAGTCTACTTGATCATGGTAAATGATCTTTTTGATGTGTGTCAGTTTGTGGTTTGCAAGTATTTTGTTGAGAATTTTTGCATCTGTGCTTGTTAAGGAAATGGGTTTATAATTTTCTCTTTTGATTGTATCTTTACCTGATTCTGGTATTGGAGTAATGCTGGCTTCAAAGAAGGAATTTAGATGTTCTCCCTCTACTTCAATCTTTCTGAATAAATTATGTAGTATTGGATGTAGATCTTCTTTAAATGTCTGGCAGAATTCTGCTGTAAATCCATTTGGCCCTGAGCGTTTTTCATTCTGGAGGGTTTCTATTGCTGTTTCAGTTTCCTTACATGTTATGGGTCTGTTTAAGGTGTAGGTCTCATTTTTGTTTAGTTCTGGTGGTTCTCATGCTTTTAGATACTGGTCCATTTCTTTTAGGTTTTCAAATTTAGTAATGTATAGGTTTTTTTTAAGTATTCCCTTATAATGTTCTAGATCTTTTTTTGGTGTCTGCTGTGATGTTGATGTGATGTCTGATTTTAATTTGAAGGTGTTCTTTCTTTCTTTTAGTTAACTGGGATAGGCCTCTGTCAATATTGTTTATCTTTTCAAAAAGCCAGCTCTTGGATTCAATGGAAAAAAAAATGAGGAAACTGTGGCATAAGTGTTAGACAATGGAAGAGATAAATAATGCCCAGCTAGTTTAAAAAAAATCTGAGGGAAACATATTAGTCCAAAAACCTACTGAGAAATTATACATACAACTAGCTCAATGAACATAATATATGTCTAGGCAAGGTTCATCTGAAAACATTTAGTTTTGCTCAAGCTTTGTCTATATAGTGCATACTAATTAAAAATAACAGACTGGTGGTTCTGAGAACACTGTTTACTTATAGTCATCTACCGCCTCTGGTCCCTACAATATTTCTGCTCCTTCTTTCCCCATGTTACCTGAATTTTGGGGTATGAGTGTGATAGAGATGTGCCATTTTGGATCGAGCACTTCACAATTTCTTATTCTTTGAATGTTGACAAGCTGGGGATTTTTGCACAAAGAAGCTTTTCTGGTGAGAAATGAGAGATGCACTAGTCTATGGATATAACAATAAATCACTAGGAGTCAGTCTCCTACTATGTATATTTTAACAGAATATCAGAAAGTTTTACTCTATGGTCTGTGAACTGTTTAGCAATAGGCTTGTGTCCCCAACAACACTGTCCTGTATGGGCTCCATCTGGTATAAATCCAATCAGATAGAAATTGGTTACTCACATAACCCCAGTGCCACTTGTGTACCAGTGGGCATATCTGGCCAGACCACTCATAATTGTAGCCCGTAGAGTTCATACTTCAGTCAGGGTGTTGATTATTTTCTTTTCCAGAAGTGTGCTTAGGACCTTCTATGAAAATAGCCAGTAGAATTGGTGATTTTAGGTCAGTACCAGTCTGATTTTTCATGTCCTGTGACTCACATACTGTTTCATTAGCAGAAGGTTCTTACTGTAATGTTCTGGAGGGTAACCAAGAGCAACGGCATAGCCAGTATTATTTGAAGTTCTGTGGAAATCCAGTGTTCAACAACTCAAAAAAAAAAGGGAGTCCATTTCTAGCATGAGGTTTTTTATTTTCTAGCCTAAAATATCTAGTTCTGATCTTGGAAAGCTTCTACTTAGAAAGTTTCTATAGTAGTAGGTTTCCATATTACATTTTCAAAAATTCCTTTACTTTTGTTTACCCGTCTCCATCCTCCCTTCTGTACCCTGCTCTCCCATTTCTCCCAATTAAAAATACATTTTATTATTTTTAAGTTTTTGTGTATGAGTTTATTGCCTGCATGTATATAAGTGTATCTGTGTCCTATACCTCAGAGGTCAGAATAGGAAGTCAAATTCCCCTGGAACTGGAGTTACAGATGGTTGTCAGCTGCCATATAGGTTTTGGGAATAAAACCTGAGTCCTCTGCAAGAGCAGTCAGTGCTCTTAACCACAGAGCCATCCCTCCAGCCCCTCCCCACTTATTTTAACACGTCCTACTCCATTATTCCTGGACCCCTTTCGCCATTTATACCACTGCATTCTATCTTCCCTCCCATGAATCCACCATCCCCAAATCATTTCTTACTAGTTTCCCAACACGTATGGATGTTCCTGTTGAAATATATTTACCTAAAGTTTCAAAGCTAGCATGCACATAGTGCAGGAACATA
>NW_008351894.1:59249-59763 GCF_000622305.1 Nannospalax galili | reverse complement strand
AGAGTATGGAGGCTCTAGTGGGAGAGGAAGTCTGTCTACCTGACGAGTTTGTATTCATGCTCAGATGCTGAGGAGCTCAGAAGGTGGGTGACTGTGACCAGTGATAGTCAAGTATATAGAGATTAGAAATGCATGTGAAAACGTCTTAATTTGTACTTTCTTAAAGGCTAAAGATTTTGAACATTCAAAAATATTACTCAACCATTTGCACTTCATCTTTTGAGAAATCTACGTTTACTTTCTTGACCTCATTTTTCTTTAAAAGGATTTTTGATCCAGGAATAGTGCCATGTCTTTCACCCTAGCACTCAGGAGGCAGAAGTAGGTGGAACTCTGCGAGACTGAACAGACCTGGTGTTAATGGTGAGTTCCAGGCCAGCTACACACATGGATACATGTAGATATGATGTATGTGTAATTCTTCAGTAAACTTTGAAATGATACATTTCCCTCTGTTTTTTTTCATACCAGCTAAGCATTCTTTCTCTCTTCTGTCTCTCCTGTGTCTCTCTCT
>NW_008351894.1:58862-59157 GCF_000622305.1 Nannospalax galili | reverse complement strand
TTTTCCCCATCTTATCCTCGGTAACACTTGTCTCCTATAGTTCCCCTTCTTTATCTTCTTCATCCCTTTTATCCAATAGGTCCTTGTATAACTCTCCCTCTTCTCCTCCTATTTAGATACCTCCATCTTACACATTTCCACCTCAATTACACCTGTTTCCTACTACTCCTCTCTCCCAGACTCCTTCTTTCCGTTTCTTCCCTGGTTACTTCTCAGATCTTAAAGAAAACTCTAAGGATGTCACATTCATAGAGAAATATTTCTTACTATATACAAAATATAGATGCTTATATTT
>NW_008351894.1:51932-56835 GCF_000622305.1 Nannospalax galili | reverse complement strand
CTTAGTTCATAAGTCAATTAAAAATGTATGAATGCATATGCACAGGTGAAATCTATAAAACAAAATCACAGTGCTAGTCAGGGAGAATTCCCTTTGAGTTGTTGGTCAAGGTAGTCCAAGAGACTCCCAAAATAACAGATTCTATTGCCACAGGCCTTGATTGCATCCCACAACTTGAAGGCAAGGCCCTGCTGCTAAAGACAGAGCCATATTTCAAATACTGAATTTGGAGCAGGTGAGGTGGATCTGATCAGGAAGCCTCATCATGAAGACTAGCTTTAATAATATCACAGGATACTATACAGGCTGTCAAAAGTGAAAAGAAATTAATGGTCCTAATCAACTGTAATGCCTAACAATCACAACAATGAATGCCCAACAAAATATCACTATTGATAGAGTAGTGGCACTGTTCTCTTGGAGGAAATCAACAGCTGTCTGATTGGACTTCAGGCCTGCTCAATGAGTTCAGGGAGGGGGGATACAGCCAAAAAAATACAGCTAAAGTCATCATAAATCCTAGAGAAAAATCTGCTTTTGTCACATCCATAGATCAACATAACTTCCTACTGTATTCTAGAAAGTATTCTCTTGTGTTCACATAGGAAACAAACATTTGTGGTACATTCAATTCATTTTCTTCTCACTCCAATTCTTCAGACACATGCAGATCATTTCTGTGCTTCTTTTGAAACTGGAAATCTTATCTCAAGCCCTAACTGTATACATTACAGATCACAGCACTCAAACGAGCTCCACCCCACCCTCCCAGGATAGTCTGAGTGTGTGACTGTTAGAAAAGGTGAATACATAGCACATGCTTAGGCAACTTTCACTGCTGGTCTTCTCTCCTATCTCAATTTCTTCTTTCCCTCTCAGGTATCGCGCATATTATAAAGATGGTGCTTACATGAGAATCTATGTTGCTGCAGGATACAACTTTTAAGAATGGACAAATCCTTATTCAAGGAGGGGTTTTCTAATATGAGTTTTTGCTGCTGGTTTTCTTTAGATGCAGATAAATGTTAACAAAGTTGAGTAAACATAAGAGAAATCTTCATCAGTCTCGCTTATGGTGGTAAGAAGTTAATTCCTTTTTCTGATTTACAAAATGAAAGGAATCTGTAACAAATAATTTTCTACCATGAAGTCAAAGGCAGATGGCAGAATAAGCTTTCTTTAAGCCCCTAGACCCAAAAGAGAAGAGGTTCCTGAGCTTTTAAATTTTTTAACATTATGCTAGATAGCTTTAATTGTCTGATTGGCACACCTGGGGAGAAGGAAACTCAATTGAGGAACTTTCTCCTGTGGCCATGTCTGTGGGGCATTTTTTTTTTTATTGCTGATTGATGTAGCAGGGCCCAGGTTGTTGCCAACCCTGAGCAGGCTGCCTTGTATTGGATAAGAAGACAGGCTGAGAACAGGCCAGGAGAGTAAGCATGGAACTACTGTTTCTCCATTGTGTTTCAGGATATCGCCCTGAGTCCTGCCTTGACTTCCGTTAATGAGAAACTGTGCTAAATGAACCCTTTCCTACACAAGTTGGTTTTGGTCAGTGTTTGTATCATGGAAATGAAAATTAACTAGGACAAACTTCTCCTTTGTCTCCTTTAGGAGAATAGTGGGAAGGATATTGGGAAAAACAAGTTATCAGTGAATGAACAATATCTTACTGTCTTACTGAAGACATCCATATTCTAAATATTGTATTATAAGATTTTACCTCACATAAATCAAAACTTGGTAGGTATGAATTAGTTAAGGGGCTGGAGTTGGGAATTACATATTTGACATCTCTAAATTCAAATAGTTAATTCCTTGAGACCAATATACTCAAATGACCTTCATAGTAGGTAAGTGAGAAAGTTATAACTAACAAAGTATGGAACAAAGGAAAGAAGTAAAGGAAGTCAAAGATGAGTGAAAGGGCCTTCGGGACATGGAATGTGGGAACATTGTGGGGATGGAAAATCAGAGGTTCAGAGTCTCTCCGAATCTTAAAAAATGTGCAGTTCACCTGACTCTTTGAGAGAGAATTATAACCTTCAGAGCTGTGGTAAGTAGGACTAGACACTATGGAAACCATTTTGAGTCTACTAAACCATTAATGTACTTGTCACCTGTGTAAGTATACCACAGATGTATTTCCTCTCTTGCTCTTGCTCTCCCTGTTTCTTTTTGTGTCCTTTTGTTTTTGAACAGAAACCTCACCCCTTCTTTACACATAACCAGTATTAACTTGTACTGTTCCAAAATGTTCACTTGGAAGACCTTGCTGGGGATTTGGAATAAAGACCAGCTGTGTCTTCATTTTCATGCAAAAGAAAGGATGTAAACATGGATACCTTATTAGTCTCCAAAACATTTTAGTCTGCTGTGTCCACCATTATTCAGTGGAGTTTGGTACTTCCTGGTTTAATCACTACACACCCCTGACAAACACAGCATGATGATCCTCTCCACCTAGGATGGACAGTATAGATTGTGAGGTCTGAGAGAGGAAGAGAGAAAGAAAAATAGATAGATACAGAGTCAGAGAGAGATAGAATTAAATAGTACAATGTGTGATAAAATTGAATTGTCAGTAATACAGCTCTAAGTTTAAAAAGCACATTAAATACTTTAAAAGGTTTTGCTTGATATTCAAATGTCTGAAAAAACCTAGCTCAAAGGTTTGTAGAAATTCATAAATTATTATGGATTTGGCTTAAATTGTCATCTCTTCAAAAAGTGGTTGTAAATTTTAAACAGAACACTTGATCTTATTAATATGCTGATCTTCATTATGTTGGTTATTTTTCTCATTATAGTGATAATATCCCTGAAAGAAACAATACAAAGACACAGATGCCCACATATACCATATGCCATCCTCTATACCTGAGGCTCATGAAATAAAGCAGAATAAGAGGTAGAGAGAAGACTAACGCATTCCTTAACTCTCACCCATGAAGCTTCCTCATTCAGCAGAGGGTGATGTACACAGCAGCCACAAATGGCCAAGGAGTAGAGAATAAGAGACTGCAGAGTTGGTAGAGTATGTTTCCCTAGATAGAACTCCTATATTAAAGCTCACCTACACGTAACTCAGGGACTATTTCAGAAGAGGGGGCAGAAAGACTGCAACAGCCAGGGTTGGTGCATGAACATAAGGAGACTGAGCCTTTCAGGCCTCTGGGAAATGGCCATATGAACTTACAGTAACAGTGGCAGGATGCATAATACCCATGTTGACTCATTTAGATAAAAACTAAACATCGAACTGAGGAAATGGGCAGAAGGCCTCTATCTTAGCTGATGAACTATTGGCAACTGATGACTGGGGGTGAAGGAGAGTTGGTATTCTTTGAGGGAGTGACTCTGGATAGGCTGGCCAGACTCCAGTGGATGCACATGTTCCGACGGACATCAGGGAACAATAGTTTGGCCAGATAGGCCTTAACCTTTATGACAATACATGAAATCCAATGGAGGGGGAGTTTCGGGGGTAGAAGGGGGAGGTTATCTTAATATCATTAAAATTTATTGTATGAAATTCTCAAAAAATTTATTGTATGAAATGCTCAAACATTCCAAAAATCTTTTTAAAAGAGGTAAAGGTTATTTTGTATTATGGTTTCAAAGGCAGATCAATCCAACTTTGCAGTGAAGGTCTGATACCGTAGGTCTGTTTTAAAAGGAGCAGAGGCACCTCACATCTTGGTGCACCAGGGAGAATAGAAAGCCACCAGATCCAGGACTGTGAACAACCCTCAAAGACCTGTTTCTAGTAACATATTTCAACCTTCCAGGTCCCACTGCTAAACTTCCAGGGCCTGTAGATAATGTTGCACACTGTAGACACAGTATTCAAAACCTGACCTTGTGGGGACTATTGTAAATTCAGTGGCATTATTCTGCCTCTGGCCTACAGAAGTTTGCACCTGGTTCATACAACACAATACATTTAGAAAGATCTCATATGTGCCTTTAGTCTTAACAGTCTCCAACTTTTTAAAACTCTAAAATTTAAAGTGTATTCTGAGACACTAGAGAATCTCTTAGCTGTGAGCCCTAGTAAAATCAAAAGAAAAGTTACATACTTCCAGTACACAATATCATAGAATGACCACTATTCTTAATGAAAGGAATATGAACACACCAAGGAAAGGAATGATTTTAAAAGACCAAAACCGAGCAGAGCATATACTATAACCTGTAGCTCTGAGTTGAATATCTGTGATTCATGGTAACATGAGGTGATATGGAATAGGCTAATACAGTCCTATGACCAGCAGCAAATATGGACACATCTGACAGAGGTTTAACATCCAGAATATATAAAGAACTCTAAAAACAAGGAATCGAGAAACCAAATGACCCAATTAAAAGATGGGCTAAAGATCTAAACAGAGAGGTCACAAAGGACAACATAATGATGGCTAAGAAACATCTCAAAAAGTGTTCAACATTGTTAGTAATTAGGGAAATGCAAATTAAAACCAACTTAAGTTTTGCCCTTACCCCAGTCAGACTGGCTAAGATCAAGAAAACAAATGATACCAAATGCTGGCAAGGATGTGGAGGAAGAGGAATGCTCATTCACTGCTGGTGGGGGTGTAAACTCATGCAACCCCTGTGGAAAACAGTGTGGCGAACTCTTAAAAAAACTAAAAATGAACCTACTATATGACCTGGTCATACCACTCCTTGGCATATACCCAAAGGACTCATCCTATTGCAGAGACACTTGTAAAACCATGTTTGTTGCGGCTCTTTTCACAATAGCTATGAGATAGAAACAACTTAAGTGCCCCTCAACAGACAAGTGGTTAACAAAAATGTGGTACATTTACGCAATGGAGTTCTACTCAGAAGTAAAGAAAGATGATATAATGAAATATGCAGGTAAATGGATGGAACT
>NW_008351894.1:47885-51623 GCF_000622305.1 Nannospalax galili | reverse complement strand
TTCTCTTGTGAGTGTTAAGTGATATAGTAGTATTGACTCTACCCACTGTTCCACTATATTCCATGAGACTTATGTATAGATTCCATTGTAGATGTGTCACATGGACTGTGCATCTCTCAGCTACTTAATCTCTGTGTGTGGCCAGTTATGGAAAGCTGTAAAAATCTTCATCTATTGCAAAAAGAAGTTTCTTTGAAGGATAATGTTTGATATACTTCTCTGTAAAAATAGAGATACATATTTAGCATACAGTAAAAAAGTTACATTTGTCTAAGGATATGACTGAGGTAGGATTTTCTCTAGGATCTATGATCTCTCCACCCATGTATATTTGGCTGTATTTACAGTGCCACACTTTGCTCCCTCTCATTGAGATTGCTTTAAGTTCAAGTATACAGTGGTTGATTATATTCAAGGTAAAAGTTTCACTGTTGCATCATTGTAGTTTGTTATGTCAGTCATTGTTGTGGTGAGAGAGAGGGCTCTATGGTTAAGAGCACTGGCCGCTCTTGCAGAGGACCCAGGTTTGGATCCCAGTACCCAATTCCAGGGAACCCATGACTTCTTCTGACCTCCCTAGGCATTTCAAAATATGGGTGGACTTATATAAGGCAGGCATTATACTCATAAACATAAAATAAAATTAAAACGCTAAATAAAGTGTTTTAAAGCTGGGGTTGGACCATTGACTGATTTTCTCCTTTAGCAGCTTACATAGTATCCTCCAGAGTGATGAGAGCTAGTCTTCAGGGAGGGGCATTCCAGGTCAATTCGAGCTCCATTGTTCCAAGTTCTATGTCTTAAGTATTTTCTGTCTTCAACAATAGGGTCTTGTGGAGTATAAATTATTTGTTGTGAAAGTTTTAAGGAGTAAATGACTTAAAAAATAGTTTTAGAAAAAAATGCATTAGAGAGGCTGGAGAGATGGCTCAGTGATTGAGAGCACTGACTGGTCTTGCAGAAGACCCAGGTTCAAGTCCCAGCACCCACAGCACTTCCAGGGAATCTGATACCTTCTTCTGACCTCCACAGGCATGCACGACATGGGTGCACTTACAGATATGCAGGCCATACACTCATACACATATTTTTAAAAATTCAGTAGAATCTTTTGTGCAAAGGCAAAAGCAGATATGATAGAATTTGTGGTGGTAGGAAATTGACAATGTTTCAGTCTATTTCAGCTTGTCCTGGAACTTACAATGGAGATTGGTTTAAAACTTATAGAATTCCTATTGACTCTAATTTTAAAGTGATAAGATTACAGGAATGAAACATCGTTAGTGTCTCTGAAGGGTTGCTTTGCAGAACTATTTGGGACAACATTCATATTTAGATAAAGCGTCATGTATCCTGCACTGTATAACTCAACTTCTAAACCTTCACCCTGCACCTTAAACATCTCAAAAGGTAGCTGCATTGTGTCCAAAATATGAAACTCTAGCACATGAAACCATATGCTGTTGTCTGTTTCATAAATTCAGTAAGCTCATGGCGCATAACGGCTGCTCACGTCTTCTTCACTCACTGCTTCCTACATCTATGTCTTATGAGCGGATTCTTATATCACTAAGATTTTTTTCCACTAATATTGATCCTGACTTTCATTAGTGCTAAATTCTAAGTAGCTAAGATAGGGAAGAAAAGAGTCATTTTATCAGCTGTACTGTTGTGGTTTATACCTTCTCTGCATTGTGTACATTTTTTTCAGGCAAGTTGCACAACAGTGTTTTACCTAATCCAACATTGCAGGTGGTGAAGACAACTGGAACCACATGTTCTCTGCTGAATGAGGCTTTTCTTTCAACTCCAACTGATTATGGTTTGCACCTTCATCCCCCACAGATTCCCGACCTCTCATATTTGCTATTTTGGGCTCATAAAATTGAGAGAAATTTCCTAGAGGGTGTACGTGCTCACTAAGTAACATACAACACATGATCTCTATGTCAGCTTTGTGCTTACTGCTGCATTTCAACTCAGGGGAGAAGGGAATGGAGAAAATGATTTCCTCAATTTCTATCTCTTGTAAGATGCCAGGGGTACCCCATAACATTTTGCCCTACTATGTATGTACTGGAGGGAATCTGTCTCTGGGATAAAATGAATCTTCTCCAAAACCTGTGGGCATTTGAAACAATGCAGGCTGTCAACACCTTTTGGTAGCCCCCAAATCCTTGATTGTAAGATCTGATTGGTGAATGTATCACACATTTTGGACACAGGACCTGAGAGAAATTAAGTTTAATGAACAGGTTTCCGGTGGCTACTAATCAGGTAGCTTCCTGTCTTCTGGCTAGTATTCACGTGACTGGAAGTTGTTTTAGTAGCCCCAAAATCCTTGATTGTAAGATCTGATTGGTGAATGTATCACACATTTTGGACACAGGACCTGAGAGAAGTTAAGTTTAATGAACAGGTTTCCAGTAGTTACTAATCAGGTAGCTTCCTATCTTCTGGCTAGTATTCATGTGACTGGAAGTTGCTACACAGTCTGCTGCAGGGAAAGTTATCAACAGTCTTGTTCAGCTGAGCTCCCTATGATCTAAAATAGGATTAGCATAGGAAGACATGCCCCATACAAACAGTAGTGGTGTAAGTACTGTGGGGGTAACCAATTGCTTTCTGATTGAATTTAAGGCCCACTCAAGATAAGAAAATGCATGTTCTTTTCTGGAAATCTTACCAAGAACACATGGTCAGGGAGCTCACAGACTTCAAGTTGAATTTACTATTATTTTGATAAATGGACAGGGCTTCAGTCTGGCTTCTAAATTAGTATCTCTTTACCCATAGATTAGTGCAACTCACATACCTCATCATAGAAGTTGTTCTCAGGCAGAAACTCACAACTTGAAACAGTACAAAAATAAGTGTCATCTTGAGTGCTCAGCCAAAAATACAAAATTTATATCTTACATCATACCCATTCCACTGAAGACTGGGAGACCTTCACTCAAGCTTTATATTCTCAATGGCTAACTTGTAGATAACAAGAAATTGGAGAAACTAATAAATTAATCCTCATCCACGCAAAGCTTGGGGAACTTTGTAGAAGAGGGGGTGAAATGTTTTAAGAGCCAAGGTTGCTTTTCTCAACAAACATTAAGTTGGGGTGATTATTTCTGGAATAGACATAGTTTCTTGGTAGGCCTGGGGATGAGGCTTAGTGTGTTAAAATCTTGTCATAGAAATGAGGACTGGAGTTAGGATCCCTACAACTCAAAGAGGCATAGCAACACCCTAAAGTCCTAGCACTCTGGAGGCAGAGAGAGATCCCCAGAATGGCTGGATAGCTATAGAAGTCAAATCAGCAAGCTATGGATTCTATTGAGAGGCTCTGCCTCAATAAGCAATTGAGGAACACACCTAATATCACTACACACACACACACATACATGCACACACACATACACACACACACTTGCACACACACTTAAGTAAACATTTGTGTCCATACAGACGTGCACTCACATATATGGGCATGAATAAACATATACACTAACACCAAATCCACATGTAAATACACACACACACACATACACACACAAGTGAGCAATACAATTTCTTGTTCATTCTTCCCTACTGATTTGAAGCAATTCTTGAAAAAGTCTGACTTGTGTTATGTATAGACAGTGGTGAAGAATGCCAGAGAATGTTTACTGTATTGTCCAAAATGCTGCATAGAATTTCACATTCCTACTCTGAAGCACAAATTTATCTATTTCCAAAGAGAAC
>NW_008351894.1:35290-47654 GCF_000622305.1 Nannospalax galili | reverse complement strand
GGTGCAAGGCCTCAAATACCAAATTTTTTAATGACTGTGCAGGGTGGTTATTCTAGGCTCTCATGGAGTGAGCCGAAGAGTGGGAGTAGGAGGGGGAGATGTTCTATCTCTCACTCTCTCTTTTTCTGTCTCTCTATTTTTGTCATTGCTTTATTTTTTGTTAGGGTCTGTGACTCGATGGGTCCCCTCCAGGTAACAAATACACGGGATTGGAGATGTAAAAATCAAGCAGAGTCTTTACTTTCCAGCTAGCTGGGGTCGACCGGCTTCCCAAGTCATGCAAGTCTGGTCAGAACGATCGACCCCCATTCAGTTTCAGATACAGTTTATATAGGCCCACATAGTCATTACACAAAAAGCATTCCTCAGCAGACACTTTGATCAAACATCTTCTAAAAGCTGTAGTTTCGGTTAAACATCTTTTCCAGGAAGGCTAGATCTGGTGTAAGCCTGGTGCAACTTCCTTCTCTTTGTTCCTTATCGGTTATCTGGTATGTGCAAACAGGCCTACAGGACACATTGTAAATCAACTGAGTCTGGGGTCCAGGGTCCAGGAAGGAGGTTTACAGCACTTCAATTCTTAGCATTTCAACTAGGTTAATCATCCATGTGTGGTAGATACAAATCAGGCAGAACAGGCAAGCTTAGCAAGTAAATCTAAATCAACATTTTAAACAGAGTTTTCTATCAAAATGCAGAGTTCTTACAGCATTCATCAAGGTATTTCATTTTTTTTTCCCAACATTCCCCCCCTTGTCTTGGTAAAACTGAGGAATCTTCCTCAGCCGACTCTACAACCTGGTGCTTCTGCCGCAGCACCAGGAGATGAACCGAGTCTATTCTTTCTTGGACAAACCTCAGCAGTCTGTTTACTATACAGGGCCCAATCGTGACAAGCAAGAGAAGGATAATTAAGGGCCCTGCAATGGCGGAGAGAAGGGTTGACACCCAAGGAGTTTGATTAAGCCAAGAGCTGAACCATCCTTGACTGGCTTCCCTTTCCATCTTTCGTTTCTCTAATCCCTCTCTTATCTTTGCCGTGTTATCCTTTATTATACCTGAGTGGTCTCTGTAAAAACAACATTCCTCCTTCAGGGCAATACACAGTCCCCCTTGTTGTAGAAACAGGAGGTCCAGCCCTCTGCGATTCTGTAACGTGACTTCAGCCAGGGATCCTATAGAGTCCTGCAGTTTGGTTATGGATTCTTCTATTCTTTGGAGATCTAAATCCAGGCTAGTGCGCAAAGCATTATATTGGTCCCTCCTTTGTATCAGGGCAGTGGCTCCAGTGCCAACTCCTGCTGCTGCACCTGTACTAATTAAGGTCGCAAGTGTCATGGCTAAAAACACTGGGGTTCTCCTAGAACGCATCGGGAAAGGAAGAGAGGGAGTGTAAGTCTGCAGAAACTCTTCCTCTGAGTGATAAACCAAATGGGGAAGAAGAATTGTAAGAACACAAAAACTTCCTTGCTTTAGAACATCCACCGAAATACAAGGGGTTAATCCTGAGGAGCATGTCTACCAAGTATTTGGAGGGGGAATAAGGAAGGTCCCTTTTGACTCAGAGAGATTCTTGGTCTGGTTACACAGGGAAGAGTATTGTAGTGGAATCTCACAGAGGCATAGTCCCGATCCTGAAATCTGCTCCAAAGTAATTTTAGGTATCGTACCCCATGCACATTGGGAGACATTATGGGAAACATTGTAGGAACCCATAGTAGCAATCCCCTCTAAATAGGGAGGGGTAACAGTATAGCAGAGTCAACAAGATCTGGCTAATTCAGGGCTAGTTGCATTTAAGAGGCTATAAGTTTGATTTATGATTTTAACAAATTCCTGACCTCCTGTAATAGTGGATCTGGGACAAAGGCTTAGGAGGCCTTTTGGTAAATCCTGTAGGTAGAGTTGGGCCAGGAGGAGGAGAGGGAGGGGCTCCCTTGGGCGTATCCATGGTAACTCTTGGGACTAGCACTGGGTTGGGCCCTACTGCCCTGACGAAAGGCACCTGGCGTCATCGTAAACAAAATTGCAGACCCGTGACGAAAGGCACCTGGCGTCTAGTGATCATAAACAAAATTGCAGACCCAAGGTTATGCAATTGCAGGCCCCATGTATTAACCCCTTCCCATCCAGAGAACTTTTTTCCTTTTTCTGTGAATCTGATAAGTAAAGGGTTGCAGGCTTGTGGTTCGAGCCCCCAAGTTGGTTTACAAGGGGGGCCTGTCACATCTCGTTTGAGGGTGATGTATTCCCCACGGGCATTACTTAACCAGTATGCCTGACCCGTGGTCTCAAAGCCCCATTGTGGGCAGTAGTACTGGTCTGGTCTCCCACAACTGGGCTTATACTGTGGCCCTGGGCAAACATAGAATTGTTTTTGTCTAAGGTAGCGAACTCCCGATTCAAACTTGCAATTGTATCCGTGGGAGGAGTCTTCCTAAGGGAAGGAGAGTCACCCAGTCACCGCCAGTCTCAGCGACCAATTTAGAAAGGGTCTCCTTTAAAGTCCGATTCATCCTTTCTACCTGCCCAGAACTCTGTGGGTTATAAGCACAATGTAGTTTCCAATCTGTTCCCAGAGTCTGGGCTAGTCCTTGCAGGACTTTGCTAACGAAAGCTGGGCCGTTATCAGAACCTATGACTTCAGGGACTCCATACCTGGGAATTATTTCCTCAATTAGCTTTTTTGCTACTACCTGGCTAGTTTCATTTTTAGTGGAAAAGCCCTCTACCCATCCTGAGAAGGTATCCACCATTACTAACAAGTACTTATAACCAAATTTACCTGGCTTTACCTCAGTGAAGTCTATCTCCCAATACCTTCCCGGTGCCCTCCCCCTCTCCCGGCTACCAGTTGGGTGGATCTCCTTTGGGGCTGGTCTAAGTTTCGCACAGCTGTTGCAACTTCCCGTGATCAGTCTTGCTGCTTTAGTCTGATGTGGGAAAACCAGCTGTGCATTTTGGAAAAGAGTAAGCAACTTCTTCCAACCTAAGTGGGTAGATCTGTGTAAATTAGTTAACATGTATTTCCCTAATATTTCTGGTAGAATCAAGCTGCCTTCCTGGTCCTGGCTCCAACCTCCTTTCCCAGTCCTCCCCTCCGGTGCTCGCTTCTTTATCCACTCTAGATCTTGTGGAGAATAATCAGGTTTGGGGGGCAGAGTAGGCAGTTCTGGTATCGGTACCTCTAGGGCGGCTAGTACAACTGGATCTCCAGGACTGGAGAGGGCCACTCTTTTGGCTTCCGTGTCTGCAAGGTTGTTACCAATGGCCTCAGGAGTCTTCTTGACTTGGTGTCCAGGCACGTGTATGACTGCCACTGCCCTGGGTTTATCTATAGCTCTCAATAGTCTCTGGACTTCCTGTAAGTTCTTTAGCTCTTTTCCTTCAGCAGATCGGAACCCTCTCTCTCGGTAGATGGCACCGTGAACGTGCACCGTGCCAAAGGCATATCTACTGTCCGTGTAGATGTTAGCTCGCTTGCCTTCCGCCCTTTCTAGGGCCTCTGCAAGGGCAATGAGTTCGGCTTTTTGCGCGGAGGTACCTGGAGGTAGGGCAGCACTCTAGATGACGTCTCCTTCTTGTGTTACCACCGCTGCCCCTGCTCTTCTGACCCCATCCTTCACAAAGCTGCTTCCATCAGTGTACCAATCCACCTCACTGTTTGGTATCCTTGTGTCCTTTAGATCTATCCGAGTCTGGGAGACTTCAGATAGGACATCTCTACAATCATGGGCCGGGGCGGACAGGTCTGGGTCTGGCAAGAGTGTGGCTGGATTTAAAGTTACTGGGGCTGAGAAGGTAATTCGGGGCGAGTCTAATAGAAGCCCCTGATAATGGGTGAGTCGGGCATTCATCATCCACTTCCCAGGAGGGTGTCGGAGGATTCCCTCCACCGTATGTGGTGCTGTTACCTTCAAGTCTTGTCCGAATGTCAGCTTGTCGGCTTCCTTGACCAACAGGGCGATGGCTGCCAGGATGCGTAGGCAGGATGGCCATCCTGAGGCCACAGGGTCCAGTCGCTTAGATAAATAGGCCACCGGTCTTTTCCATGGACCCAGCTGCTGGGGCAAGATCCCTTTAGCGACTCCCTTCCTTTGATCTATGAACAGGGCGAAAGGTTTCTCTGGGTCTGGCAGAGACAGGGCTGGGGCCTGAAGGAGTGCTTCTTTCAATTGGTCAAATGCCTCTTGTTGCTCTTGGCTCCATTTCCAGTCGGGCCCGTCTTTGGTGGCTTCATACAGTGGATGGGCTATCTCTGCATACCCAGGAATCCAGAGTCTGCAAAACCCAGCCGAGCTGAGGAATTCCCTTACCCCTCGGGGAGAGGCGGGCACTGGAATGGTCAGGATGGTTTGCTTCATAGCCTGAGTCAACCATCTGGCCCCTTTGGATATCTTATACCCCAGGTAGACTACTGACCTCTGGCAGATGTGTGCCTTCTTGGCACTGGCTTGGTATCCCAGGCTGCCTAAATTCGGCCAGCAGATTGCTCATTGCCTCCATGCACTCTTCATGGGTAGCTGTGGCCAGCAGCAAATCATCCACATATTGCAGCAGGGTTACATGTGGGTGCCTCTTGCGATAAGGCTCCAGATCTTGACTCAGGGCCTCATTAAACAGGGTGGGGGAGTTCTTGAAGCCTTGGGGCAGCCTGGTCCAAGTGAGCTGCCCCGTCTTTCCCCCTCCAGGTTCCTGCCACTCAAAGGCGAACAGGGGTTGGCTGATCTCCGCGAGAGGGATGCTGAAGAAAGCATCCTTCAAATCCAGGGTGGTATACCACACATGGGATGGTGGCAAATGGCTGAGCAGGGTATATGGGTTGGGCACCGTGGGATGAAAGTCCTCCACCCTTCCATTGACCCTTCGCAAGTCCTGTACTGGTCTATAGTCCTCACTGCCAGGCTTTCTCACAGGAAGCAGGGGCGTGTTCCAGGCTGATTGACAGGGTTTAAGGATTCCTTCTTCTAGCAATCTGTGAATGTGGGGCGCTATTCCCCTCCTAGCTTCTTCTGGCATCGGGTACTGTCTGACTTGGACAGGCAGGGCTGTGGCTTTAAGTTGAACTACCACCGGGGGCAAGTGTTTAGCGAGCCCGACTCCCCCGGTCTCAGCCCAGACGGAAGGAAACTCCTGCAGCCAAGGACCCATGTCTCCCTGGTCTCCTTTCTCCAGGGTTACTGGGAACAGACGATATTCGTCTGCTAAGGACAGTGACAACACTTGAGCCGGTTGCAGAGGTTGCCCCTCCGAGTCCATTACTCTTATTCCTTTCGGCTCAAAGTGGATACGGGCCCCAATCTTGGTGAGCAAATCTCTTCCTAGTAGTGGCGCTGGGCTCTCCGGCACGACCAGGAAGGAGTGGGACACCTGATGCCTTCCCAAGTCCACCTTCCTATTGGTAGTCCAGGCACACCTCTTAGCTCCTGTAGCCCCTTGAACTATGCTTGTGAGTCCCGGTTTTAGAGGGCCACGGGCTTGAGTGAGAACTGAATATTGTGCCCCTGTGTCTACCATGAAGCCGGTGGGAGTCCCCTCCACGTATAGGGTTACCCAGGACTCGGGGAGAGGTACCGAGCCCCGTCCCCGTCAGTCTTGTCCCAAGTGTAGGGTCCGGATCGGCCCCCCCTTCCCTGTCTTTCTCCCCTTTGTGGACATTCTCTTTTCCAGTGCCCATATCTTTTGCACAGGGCACATTGCTCTCGCCCCAGTTTGGTTGGGCGGGGCTCTAGCCTCCAGCGTGTCTCAGGACTCCCTTTCACTCCGGCCAAAAAGATTCTGGCTATCTCTTCCCTCTGCTTCCTGTTCTCCTTTCTTTGGAATTCTCTGTCTTCCTTCCTATTCCTACTTCTCACCTCCTGTTCTTCCTTCCTCAATCTCTCTTCTCTGTCTTCTGGAGATTCTCTAGTGTTGAATACCCTCTCTGCCTGCTGTAGCAGTTCCCTAATTGAGATCTCTCCCAGGTCATCCCGCTTGTAGAGCTTTCTCCTGATATCGGGAGCTGCTTGGTTAATAAAGGAGAAAACCACAGCTGACCTGTGTTCCTCTGCTTCTGGGTTTATAGGGGTATACTGCCTGTAAGCATCAAACAACCTTTCCAGATACGCGGCCGGGCTTTCGGCTTCTCCCTGAACAATTGTCTTTACCTTTGCTAAGTTAGTAGGCCGTCTTGCAGCTGCTTGGAGACCGGTCATTAGAGTCTGGCGGTAGACTCGGAGACGCTCCCTACCTTCTGCCGTCCCAAAATCCCAGCTCGGACGCGTGAGAGGGAACGCTTCATCAATGGCGGGTTGGAGGGTGGTGGGTCTTCCATTTTCTCCGAGAACATTCTTCCTGGCTTCATTAAGGATCCGCTCCCGCTCCTCGGTGGTAAAGAGGGTGCGGAGTAGCTGCTGGCAGTCATCCCAAGTGGGACAGTGAGTGAACATGATAGATTCCACCAGACCTATAAGACACTTAGGGTCCTCAGAAAAAGGGGGGTTCTGGGTTCTCCAATTATAGAGATCACTGGAAGAAAACGGCCAGTATTGATACTGCTGGCCATCCGGGCTGCCGACTGCCTGTACAGGTAGGATGGGCACAGCTCCTCCAGTGGAGGAGGAGGCTTCTCCTATCCGGTGCCTGTTCCCCTGGGACCTGAACTACATTCCTCCCCCTCCCTCTCCAGGCTGTCTCTCCTCTCTGGTGGAGGAATCTGGGGAGACAGCCGCCTCCATTTACCCATGCTGAGCCTCTTCCATGTTTCCCCCTTGGGGAGGACCCCCAGCTCCTCCCCTCTGGGAAGCTGCATAGGGTGGTGGCTGATCAACCGGCAATGGGGGGTAGAGGGAGGAGCTCTCAGGTAGGACTGGTGGGGCAGTAGGTTCTGCTTCTCGGCGGCTGGGGGACTTTGGCTCTTCCTGAGCAACCAGGATGGTGGCCTTTGGGGGGCCCCCAATGGGGTCCTCGCTCCAGGAGAGGCCCCAACCATGATGGGGGGTCCTCAACCAAATTTTCCCATAAAAGGATATAGGGGAGCTGGTCTGGGTGTCCTTCGGGGTCAGGTTGGGTGATGACTGTCTTAACCTTGCCTATGGTATCCAGAGAAAGAGAACCCTGGTTGGGCCAACCTACCCTGAAAGCCGGCCACCCAGTGGAACAGAGGGCTTCAAACTTACCTGTCTTGATGCTAGGGCCCAGTTTCAAGGCCCTCTTCTTTACTTCTGAAAAGTGAGAAAGAATTGTGCCTTTGGGGGTGGCCTGAGTTTGGCCCATAGTACCTGGGGAACTGAAAGTAAAAGGAGAGAGAGAGAGAGAGAGAGAGAGAGAGAGAGAGAGAGGAAAGAAACCACTTCAGACAATGATGACCGGTGGTTGTGCTTGTGAACGAGTGCCTTCTGTTGCCCAGTTTTTCTTCTGCGGGGGATGTGAATTTATCTGGGATTCACGTCTGGGACCCCCTTATCCTTACACTGGAGTCTTTCAGCGGCGAACGCCCTGTGGCTTTTAATTGCTCGACCCGTGCCTGTGGGGCTGTTGTGGTTGACAGGAAAGGGTAGTCCAATGGTTAACGCCAAAGACTAGAGTTGCAGAGTGTGAGAAGGGGCTTTCGTCTCCACCCGTGAGGGCTGTCGGGGTCCGTTAAGAGGACTAAGAGCCTTCCACCTACATCAGGGAGTGGCCCTCACCAGTAGGCCTCAGTTGCTCCTTTGTCATTAATGGTCCCACGTGACGACTCTGGTCCCGAGTATGGAACAGTATATAGAACAGTATATGGCGAGGAAAAAAAGTTTTAGAACCAGGTGCGTATAGAAAAATACAGAACCAATCCCACTCCCACAATAAGGAGCATAACCATCAGCATACATCCACACCACATTTCACTACTTTCACTCGGACCAGTCCTCCTCTCACTCCGGCGCGCACCACATTCACCACTCTCACTCTCACCTTCCAGATTCCTAAGGATCCTGGTAATTCTCCCGAAGGGCGTCCACTTGGACTGCCGTAGGGTTACGAGCTCGACCTTTTCCACTTCTGGTGCCAGCTTCCTGTCATAAAGCTTCCTTCCCAGAGTCGGATCTCTCCAACCCTAGAGCCAGGACTAGAACCTGGACTTCCCTGCTCAGGACTCGAACCTGAGACTTGTTACGAGGGCCTTCCTCGTATGAAACTCTGCCTCCATCCGTCTTTTGTTTTCCAGGGGTCCCCCCTCGAATCCGGGACGAGCCCCCAAAATGTTAGGGTCCGTGACTCGATGGGTCCCCTCCAGATAACAAATACACGGGATTGGAGATGTAAAAATCAAGCAGAGTCTTTACTTTTTCCAGCTAGCTGGGGCCGACTGGCTTCCCAAGACACGCAAGTCTGGTCAGAACGATCGACCCCATTCATTTTCAGGTACAGATTACATAGGCCCACACAGTCATTACACAAAAAGCATTCCTCAGCAGACACTTTAATCAATCATCTTCTAAAAGCTATAGTTTCAGTTAAACATCTTTTCCAGGAAGGGTAGATCTGGTGTAAGCCTGGCGCAACCTCCCTCTTTTGTTCCTTATCGGTTATCTGGTATGTGCAAACAGGCCTACAGGACACATTGTAAATCAACTGAGTCAGGGGTCCAGGGTCCAGGAAGGAGGTTTACAGCACTTCAATTCTTAACATTTCAACTAGGTTAATCATCCATGTGTGGTAGATACAATCAGGCAGAACAGGCAAGCTAGCAAGTAAATCTAAATCAACGTTTTAAACAGAGTTTTCTATCAAAATGCAGAGTTCTTACAGCATTCATCAAGGTATTTTATTTTTTGTCCCCAACACCTTGTGTTCCCCACAGGCTAAGGCTTTCACACTGGAGTCCTCTATCCACTGTTGCAGACCATGTAGACAGACCTCATGATCCTCCAGATGCACAAATTTTTTTTTTTCACTTTCCTCCCAAGAACAGTGCTTATACTCACTTGGTTCTTTACATACTGTTATACCAGGAAATTTGCATATCTCCCTCATCTACGCAAGTCTAAGACAAAAGCTCAGCTCTATTCTCCCCTTCACTGCTCAGGACTCCTCAGTCAGCTTGTCAGAGTGAGGTGTCCTGCTCAGATCCTGGGGCTGCTTATACTCTGGATCTCT
The DNA here is from genome assembly GCF_000622305.1 of Nannospalax galili. Taxonomy (NCBI): domain Eukaryota; kingdom Metazoa; phylum Chordata; class Mammalia; order Rodentia; family Spalacidae; genus Nannospalax; species Nannospalax galili. The sequence continues at coordinate 38,540 of NW_008351894.1, read as the reverse complement.
GGTAAGGACAGATGGAGATGAGGAAGGAGAAAGAGGTGGGAATGTGCACTCCAGACAGCTATGATGCCCATGCTTTTCTGTGAGGTGTGCAGATCTTATCCTTCAGGATGGGCCTCAGAAATTTAAATCTGTGAGTGAGAGGAAGATTTCAGAAAGAACAAAGACCTGCATTCTGTTGAAGACCCTGACACTAGTGGACAAGGAGAGTGTAGAAAAATTCCAAGGTCTGGCTATGCTTTGACAGTAACATTTTAGTTGTTAGCCTTTAATGGCTGTGCTATCCCTGCATCCCAACACTACCATTTTACATACATTGAACATTGTTAGACCAGTGTAAACTGTGATTTCCAGGAAAAAATAATGAAGGAAACATAAAAAGTCTCATTATATTTGTTCATAACCTGGCACTTCTCTCTTATAATTTTAGGTTCCAGTGGAGACATTATGAAACAGACTCCACTCTCCCTGCCTCTTGCTCCTGGAGAGTCGGCATCCATCTCCTGCAGGTCTAGTCGCAGCCCCCTACAGAGTAATGGAAATACCTATTTGCACTGGGTTCTGCAGAAAACAAGCCAGTCTCCATGGCTCCTAATCTATACTGTAACTAATAGGTACACTGGAGTCCCACACATGTTCAGTGGAAGTGAATCAGGGACATATTTTACACTCAAAATGGCAGAGTAGAGCCTGAGGATTCCAGAATTTATTACTGTATACAAAATATACAAACTCCTTCTTCAGTGATACAGCCCTGAATAAAAACTGCCCTGCACCGGTTGGCCCAGCTGCCATCATGTGTTGATGTGTAGGAGCAGAATAGTAGATTCTCTGAGCCTCTGCAGGAGATAGAGTTTGAAAAACTCAGTAGAGCGTGTTACAGATGTTGTATGTGCTCAAGTGTCCTTGACTGTACCCTAAGCCTACTCTAATCGGCTGTGTCACTGGCATGAGACATCATAAGCAGATGACTGAAGAGGGACAAACTGCTCTGAGGACAATCACACATGAAGAAAAAAGCTAACTGGGATGATTGTCATGAGTCTTCCTGCCTTGTACACACAAAGATTAAGTTCATTGCTGATTGCAACCATGAACTTGAGACTAAGGATGATGCACACTCAAATGCATACATGTTTCTATTCCATTTTTTATTGAGCTTTTGTGCATTTAATACAATGATTCTCACTCAAATTTAGACCCCCCCCATGCTCCCCCACTGTCGCTCACTAGACCTCATGTATTCATTCTGTCATATATGTTAAGTCATAACCAGTCAAGCATTTGGATCCAGATGTCCTTCGGTGCAAGTTTATTCACTGGAGTCAGGTCAGTCTAGAGATCTTAAAGAAGATCTACTCTCCCTCACCCAGGAGTTTGCCAACAGTTTCCAGACTAAGGTCAAGGCACATCACCCATTTCTTTCACTCCATGCTGGGCCCTTGTCTTCTGATTGTGTTGACATAGGTCTGGTGCATGATGCCACCATTGCCTCAAGTTCACATGAACAAGCTTCCAGTGAAAGCCTCTCTTTCCTTAAGTTCATGGACCAACTATGGCTCTTATAATCTTTCTTCCCCCTCTTCCACAATGAAACCTGAGCCATGGGTGGGTGAGTTTTAATATACGAGTCCTATCCTGGGACACACATACTTCAGACTCTTACTCTCTACAACTTAGCATTGGGCCTTCTGTGTACATCCCACTCTGCTGAATAAGGAAGCTTCACTGGTAAGAGTTAAAGAATGTATTAGTCTTCTCTTTACCTCTTATTCTACTTTATCTATGAGACCTCAGTACAGAGGTACACTGTAGGTATGCCACTAAGAACTGTGCATCTCAAAGACATATATTCCATTCTCTGTGTGGAACCAGTTGTGAAACTCTATAGTAGCCTCCACCTGTTTCAAAAAGTGAAAAAAGTGTTCTTTGCTGAGTGGCGTACAACACCAACTAAACTCCATGTGATGCTCTGGAGTGGCTCACATAGGGATGCTCCGATAGGAATTTTCTTTCAGGGTGGCTCTGTCACCATTGTCTTGCAGGAGGAAGAACATGAATAATGACAATTCTTAATTATCTGTGTTGGAATCCTTTCTGCAGAGAACAGCCATGCTCTATTAGTCTCTGCACATTCTCTTGCCCCTATGTCTCTCAAACTTCAAGGAGATCACAGGTGGTCCTGGTTCAGACACAACTCAAATCAGCCTCCCAATCAAATCCTTTTTCTCACTTAGGGAAGTGCAATTTGTAAGGGCCAGATGAGCTAAATAAAGTTTTCAAATTACAGTGTCTTTTTTTTTTTTTTTTGTCTTTCTTATATTCAAGAGGGAGTATCTAATGATTTAAAATATTTTATTTTTTTTATGTTATATGTATGACTGTTAGGCCTGCATCCGTGTCGTGCAATTCCTGCAGGGGACAGAAGAGGTTGTTGGATCCCCTGGAACAGGAATTACAGACAGTTGTTATCTGCCATGTGGGTGCTGGGATTCGAATGCGGGTCTTCTGCAAGAACTGTCTGTGTTCTTAAGCACTGTGCCATCTCTCCAGCCCCCTAATGTGTTAAGTATATTTGTGTGATAATCAGTTTTCTAAGCATGTAGTAGCTTAAGGAAAGTGAGAAATTTCTCATTTATGAATATTGTTGTCATTTTAAAGGTAGCATCATATTATTTTTCATTGTTTTTATGTATATATTTATTGTTTATGTATATATTTATTGCATTTCTTACAAAAAATTTTACCCACAATTTGACCATCTCCCCTTTCCACATCCCCAATAGGTACCCCATTGGAATTGATTCATTCTTTTATTTGTGTTAAGGATTACTGAGTCAAGCTTTTGTACCCAGATGTCCCTCAATGCAAGTTCATGCCCTGGAGTCTTGTCACTCTATCTAGTCATTCCCTTAAATAAGATCAACTCTCTCCTTCCCACCATCAGTTCTTACTACTTCCTAGGTTAAGTTTGGGGTCTGATAAGTCATATAAAAACCTAGCAGAGAACTGGGGAAATGGACAGCAGGTAGCATCATTTTAAAGAGAGATTTACCACACTTAGAATACTAGGTACATTATTAAAATATATAGATACTCCAATATAAATTGGAATCTCTTTCTGTTGATTTTCTATAGATTTAATCCAAAGAGGGAACATACATGTGATTTAAAAGTCAGACACTTGGAGTGAGGTGAAGACACGCAATCACCGGGTAGAGAGGTAAGACGGATATTTTTGAGTAACCACAGG
>NW_008351894.1:33439-35090 GCF_000622305.1 Nannospalax galili | reverse complement strand
CACAGGGTAAGAGGCAGCCTATAGTAAGTTGAAACAGATGTGCTCTATGGGAACTCGAAGTGTCATAATTTGTGCTATCAGTTTTCCTATCAGATAGCACAGCTAATGATAGCAGTTTAGAATACAATTAGCTACATTAAGACATTTAAAACGATTCCAAAAATTAATGATTATATGGACTCCTATTGTGTGGAATGGGACTATGAATAACAATTATGTCAAAACTGGGTGTCTTAAGTGCCAATATTGGAATCCTTTATTAAATCAGAGGATGTATGTTTCTGTCTGTACTTCTGAGACTGGAGGAGGAAAGAGACTGGGATGTAGAACAGCCTCCCTGAACTTTTTCTTCAAAACAACCCAGAAACTTTCCAAAACTAGCTTCCATTAAAAAGCTGCAGTTGCCTGCACCACCTAGAGCAGCTGGGCAGCACAGCATGGAACTTCTGCTTCCCTGTGAGGTTTTTGTTATGACTTGAATCACTACCACAGGGGAGGGGTGCTGATACTCTGATGATAGTAATAAATGTCAGTGTCTTTGGGCTCCAGGTTGTTGATAATAAGAGTATAATCTGTACCAGATCTACTGCCGCTGAACCTTGATGGATCCCCGTTTGAAAACTGGATGCCTTGTAGAGCAGGAGTTTAGGAATTTTGCCTGGTTTCTCCTGACGCCAAGCTAACTATCAATGTTCTAACTGGCCTTGCAAGTGATGGTGACTCTGTCTCCTAGAGATACAGAAAGTAAGGGAGGAGACTGAGTCATTAGAATGTCACATTTTACACCTAAGATAAGAAACACAGAACAAGTATACCCTGAGTAATATTGTCACAGAATGACTTAAAATTCTACACAGCAATAGTCACACTGGATAAAAAAAAAAAAAAAGTCTCCTGTGCTTCCCTTTCTTACCTGAAAACCGGAGCAACAGAAGCCCCAAGGCCTGAGACGGTCCTTCATGTCCATGCTGTGTGCTAATGGGAACTAATTCCTTCTCGGGATGTAAACAGACAATTTTAAGTCCTCAGGACAGTGAGGTGTGTCCAGATCACATGCAAATCAGCAGGGACTAGTAGGGTTTGACAGAGCTGCAGGATTTGGTTGATCTCATCTCAAAAATTCAACACAGGCCCAGTGTTCCCCAGGTGTTCAAGACAGACAAGTGCAGCACAGGTTTGTCTGCAGAGAGCATGTTCCTATCCATGGGACCAAGCTCAGCTTCAGCGTCTGATCCTATGTGTTTTCGGGGAATTTTAACACTTCCTATTCCTGTCACTAGTTTTCTGCCACATTTCCATCAAAAACAGTAGAATGTCCTGTGAAACAACTGCAGAAATTTGAAGAAACCTTAATCAGTCCTTTATTTGAACTATGTGCATATATTTAAACACAAATACATTCCTGTTTGCTTGGGCTCCATTCTCCTTTCTGGGTGAACTTAGAAAGCAGTAAGGAAAACATGAAAAGTTATGGTTTACATATTAAGAGCAGGCCTATTAAATCAGGCTAAGTCAAATTTCTTTCTGCATATATCAATGCTATTGCCAATAAGTTCCATAAAACCCATCAAAAATAAGGCATTTTCTCATTTCTCATCAGAAGAATATTAAGTCCCTTCCTAGCTCTGCATGCAATAGTACAAGCCCATTT
>NW_008351894.1:28985-33076 GCF_000622305.1 Nannospalax galili | reverse complement strand
AGCTTCACATTTGCTTCCTGCAGCCAAAATAGTGTCCATAAGCTGCTCCCAAATGACTATCATGATATTTATCATTCAGCATGGGTGGTGAGGAGGAATGGTATTTGGACAGGATTCACCTGAGAAAAGTCCCCTGAAATGAGCATCCCATGGGCCAGCTATCAACAGATGATGGCAGGAGTGTCTCATAGAGAAACCAGCTCTTTTCCCCAGACCTGGAATAACACTCAGGCATTTTCTTGTGCTTCATTATAGGCTTCAGCGCCAACTGTCCACTTTGTAGCTCACATGCTAACAGGCCATTTCTCCATCTTCATGTCCTCTCTCAACTTCCTTCTTCCTTCACAGCATGTTTTGCATATTCTCAGCATGCTGACTGCAACAGAAGATTGTGTCTAGGATACTTAATCTAAGATAGAATACAAATCTCTAATCCTGAGGGACATCTCGTCTCTGAATACTTATTAATTCTTATATATTTATGTATAAAAATATACTATTTGAATGACTGGATAGATCTACGAATAGAGATGTAAGTGCATCTCACAATGCCCACACAAAATTCACCACACGATCCTCCATGAAACATTAGTATTTTTAACAAATGAATATGTGAACCTTTCATGGTAGCACATGCTTAAAGGCCTTGTACCCAGGAGGTTGTAGAAGGAGCATCAGAATTTCTAGACCACCCTTATCTACCTAAAGATTCCCAAGGAGACATGACCAAATGAAAACCACTCAAGAAAAGAATAAATAGAAGAGAAGGGAATAGAGAAAGAAAAAAATTCTTTATTTCTCATAAATAAATATTAGGTAAGATAGATTTTTTTAAACATATAATGCTATTTTCTAGAGCACAAAATCAAAACACCTCTAACAAAGAGCTCTGTGTCATGAAGTTAATGTTGGAGTCACAGGAAATGTCTTACCACACACTTAAAAGATGGTGCATCTTATTTCTTCCACTTATCTTGTTCCACATATCTGCCTCTCAAGAGGAAGTGTTAAGTAACATTTTCACCACTATGATCCAGTATATGAGGGAAACAACTTAAAAGAGGAAAGATTCATTTGATTCAGTTTCACAGATTTAAATACTTGGTCAATTGATAAATTAGAATTTTGTTTGTAAGCTGATATCATACAGAAATGACTTGATCTGAAGTATTTTGGAGATGATGGAGGAAAGATGATCAGTTCATGGCAGAGAAAAAGAAACTATAAGATTCAAAGATATATCTCAGTGAAATTTTACCTCCAGTGAGACCTCACATACTAATCTCATTGAACTGAAAATCCATCCATGTATTAATCCACTTATTAGTACAGAGTCCTCTTGATACAATCACTTATCAGTGACTGAATACATTAGATGGTGAACAAGCCTTCAAATGATGACTATTTACAGACATGTCGTATCAACACTCTAATACACAGTAGCCAATATGTGGGATGGGGAGTAGTTAGTGGATGAATAAAGCCCTGGGTCCAAAATATAATCATGTCTGTAATCCTGTCAATAGCTGTAAGTCCTTTCAAGCCCATCATCTTATTTGTATCCTACATGTTTGGAAATATTCACAGGGAATTCACCAGAGTTTAAATTTTTGGGATTGCCAAAGATTAGATCCTCTGTTTCTATAACTAGGAGCTAAATCTTCACAAACTCTCCAGAATTAAATATTTTGTTTTATTCACACAAAACAAAGCCATAATTACATGGACAAGCACTTAGTTCAGATATACAAAGTCAAAACAATGTTTCTTCACAGTATGTGTGATTAGCATATACATGCATAATCCAATGAGAAAAGCAAACTGTCTCAACAATAGTGAATTAATGGGTTAACCTAGTGTTTGTTTGGGGAACTCATTGAAATCTGGTGTTGCATTCTTTATCTTCTCTGGAAGCAAACTTGACCAACAAAAGCAGAAGAAATTACCTCACCATAAATCATTGTTTATTCTTCTATTTGAGTGGGTTGGCCCTGAAATTGGGACTGGATCAGAATAAAAATAGAACCTAGTTCACTAATAATCCCTAAAATCAATTTTAAATTGTTTTTATTTAATTTTTGCAAATTTCATACTATATATTTTGTTGGTATTTAGATCCCTTTCCCTATCACACATATAACACCAAATAGAGCCAGGAAAGAAACTCCCTATGGCATATCCCAGTATATGGCATACACTAAAGGCACAGAAGGGAAGGAATTCTGAAAATTGCAAGAAAAAAGAAAATCACAAATAAAGGAAAACCCAGTCAGAATTACAGCTGACTTTTCAATGCAAACTATGAAAGCCAGAAGAGCCTGGAAAAAAGTACTCCCAGTTCTAAATGACCATAGAGCCTAACTCAGTATACTTTTTTCTATGGGCGTGCGGGGATCTTGGGGCACCAGCTGCTGGGTGTGGCGCCCGTCTCCTGCATGTCCCTGGCCTCGGTAGGGAGCATGTCCAAGGTCAGCCTGCCAAGACATTGGCCTGGTGACTGTACCATGTGTGCATTCAAGAAGTAAGCCTAAAACCAGGTATGGTGGTGACCTTTAATTCCAGTTCTTAGAAAGCAAAAACAGGTGGATGGATCTCTGGGAGACTGAGGCCAGCCTGGTCTACATAGTGCTTCCCAGGCCAGGTGGGGCTACAGGGAGACCCTGTCTGAAAAACAGCAAAAGAAGGGGGTGGGGAAGAAGAGGGAGGGAGGGAGAGAGGCCTATAGAGCTTTCCTATCAATGAATAATTTATACATGAAAAAACTCTCCTGTAAATTCATTCATCTATTAAAACAATGAGAACACTAACAGAAATTGTCATAATCAATTTTTTCAGCCTTCTGGACATCAGCCAAAAGCTTGTACAATCTAAGAAAAAAGAAAGACAACTGAAGCTCAGAAAGAACACTGGGCATTTTGTGGCTTTTTTCTCTCTCCATGGTATCCTGAAAACCGGTATCTTCACAGCACCAATAACTGAAAACCAGGGCCCACTGGAAGGGAAGGAATGGATTCCCAGATCCCCAGAGACCAGCCACAGAGAAGTTCCACTATCTGACCTGCCCAGCAGCTCCCTGGAGCAACCCACAAAATTTTCCTCTGTTTGACCAGAGAGCCCAGAAAATGGAAAAGGGTCTATCCCCAGAGCATTTCTTGGCAACAATCGGTGCTGGCTGTCCAATATCTCAGCTGCCTTAGATGGTGATATCAATTTAATAAACAAAAAAGCTAAAACAAAAAATGTAAAAGAAAGACAGGTTGGGTGCACACACCTGTAATCCCAGCACTGGGAAAGCAAAGGCAGGAGGGTCCCCCAGGTTCAAGGTCAAAACCAAACCAAACCAAAGAAACAAAGCAGAGGGAAGAGCTGGTTCAGTGGAGAGGCTCTTGCTGCACAAATGTGAGGACTAGAGTTTGGATCCCCAGCACCCACATGAAAGCTGAGCAGTTGTGAGGCAGAGACAAGAGATTCCTAGGGCAAACTGGCTAGCTCTAATGCGCTGGGTTCAGCAAGAGATCTGCCTCAGTAAATAAAGTGCAGAGCTATCAAGAAAGACACCCAAGATGAACCTCTGATCTCTACATGCACACACACACACACACACACACACACACATGCACCCACTCACATATAAGCCCACACACTGACACACACATACACACACACACACACACACACATTGAAGCACAAAAAAATAAAGGAGAATCAAAAGATAAAGAATAAATTCATCAGTTCCCCAGTAAAACTTTAATGAAACACTGGCTTGACACCACTAGAACCTTAAAAGGGAATAAACTTTGCTTAGCATCCCCAGGAAAAGAAGCTTCACAATCGATGGAAAATTTATTTCTTAATGCTCCTATGTCTCATAATTATTTAAAAAAATGAATGAAAATAGCCAGGCATAGTTGCGCATGCCTTTAATCCCAGTAGTCAGGAGGCAGAGGCAGGCAGATCTCTGTGAGTTCAAGGCCAGCCTAGTCTATATACTGAGTTCCAGGACAGCTGGGACTACAGGGACACCCTGTCACAAAAAGACCAAAAAAAAAAAAAAAAAAAAAAAAAATGAAAATGAAAAAAATTTTCAAGGA
>NW_008351894.1:26314-28784 GCF_000622305.1 Nannospalax galili | reverse complement strand
TTTTACCGAAGCCTTATCTACAAAGCCTGTCAATCCTCAAGGTGGTCGCAGGTGTTCCTGACTCAGACACTACTCAACTTTGCCTCCCATAAATATCCTTCCTACTCACTTAGGGCAGTGCAGATGCTGAGGACCACATGAGATGAATGAAATGTTTAAATTACAATCATTTTTATTTTATGTTTCTTAGGATCAAGAGGCAGTTTTAAATGCCTTGAATATTTCTGTATGATAATCAGTTTTCAGAGCATGTAGTAGCTTAAGTTATAGCAGACATTTCTCAATTATGGTTATAATCATTTCAGTTAAAAGTAACATCATTTTAATGAAAGCTTTTGTGAACTTAGAATGCTGGGTGCAATACGAAAATATATAATAGCATCAGTATAGGTCAGAATCCCTTTCTATTGTTTTCTACAGATTTACTCTAATGAGGGAGAATTATATCAAAAATAGGTGTCTCATGTGTCAAAATTTGAATCCTGTATTAATTCAGAAGAGGCATTGTCTCTTCTGTGTTTCTCAGACTGAAGAGGAGGAGAGAGATTTGGGATGCAGAACAGCCTCACTGACTTTCCTTCAAAAACCTCCCAGAAGCTTCACAAAATTGGCTTCACCTGGAAATTTTGGGGTTACATAAACCAACCAATGCAGCTCAGCAGCAGAGCCTTGAACATGAGCTTCCTATGTGGTTTTTGCTATGACTTGAATCAGTGTGGGAGGAGCACTATAACCCTGTTGACAGAAGTAAGTGCCAATGTCTTCAGGCTCCAGCCTGTTGATAGTGAGAGTGAAATCTGTGCCAAATCCACTGTCACTGAACCTTGATGGGATCCCAGATTGCAGTGTTGATGCACCACAGATCAGGAGTTTAGGAGCTTCCCCTGGTTTCTGCTGATACCAACTTAACCTACTAGCAATGTTCTGACTGGCTTTGCAAGTGATGGTAACTTTGTCTCCCAGAGATGCAGACAGCAAGGATGGAGACTGAGTCATTAGGATGTCACATCTCACTCCTGACAGGAGAAATATACAACGAATATACACTGAATAATACTGAACAGGATGACTCTTAAACCTTCATATAACTCTGGCCACACTGGGCAACAAAAGTCCCCACTGCTTCCCTTCCCTACCTGAGAACCAGAGCAGCAGAAGCCCCAGGAGCTGAGCATTGTCCCTCATGTCCGTGCTGTGTCCTGACAGGAACTAATCCTCAGTGTGTACACTGATTATTATAAATCCTCAGGGCAGTGGGGTGTGTCCATATCACATGCAAATTAGCAGGAAATGAGTGCTTGACACAGCTGTGGGTTTGGTTAATCTCATCTCTTAGATTCAACACAGGACAAGTGTTCCCCAGGTGTCCAAGACAGACAAAAGCAGCACAAGTTTGTCTGCAGACAACATATTCTTCTCCGTGGGAGAAAGCACAACTTTAGTATCTGATCCTATGAGGAATCAGGTATTTTTAATATTTCCTATTACTTTACATCATTTTCTGCCTCAGTTCCAACAACAACAGTGGAATGTCCTGTGAAACAATCCCAGAAATCAGAGAAAACCTTATTCCCTCCTTTCGTTGGTGCATGTGGATAGGACTAGAAAATAGTAAATTCCTCTTTGCTCTGGTACCCTTCTACTTTTGGGGTGAACTTAAAAAGTTGTAAAGAAAACAAGAAGACATGATTTTTTATGTAATGTGTAGGCCTGCTAACTCAGGGCAATTCAAATTTCTTTCTGCATATATCAATACTTTTCCCAATAAGCACCACAAAAATCGACCAGTCATCTTCTAAGATCTCATCAGAAAAATGTGAAGTCACTCCTGTCTCTTCATGCAATTGTGCAAGTCCATTCCTGGTGTTCTTTAGAAGTCTCAGATTCCTGTTCCTGTGCTCTTGCCTCACTTAACATGAGCCACCCTCAGCAGAAATATAGGTTATGTCTAAGAAGCATCTATTTAACACTTTTATTATTATTTTTAAATTCATATAATATATTTTGGTCATATTTGAATCACCTCCCATATGGAAGCTCCACACGTGCTTACAGCAGCCAAAATTTTGTCAGCAAGGTGTTCCCCAATGAGAGTCATGATATTGACTCTGCAGAGTGGATGTCCAGGAGGATGGCATTTGGACAGGTTTCCCATGAGAAAAGTCCCCTGAAATGAGCATCCCTAGGACCAGCTGTCAACAGAGCATGGCAGAAGTGTGGGATAGAGAGACCAGCTCCTTCCTCAGAGCTGCAATAACACTCCGGCATTTTTGATTCATTTCAGGCTGCAGCTCTAATTATCCACTCTGTAGCTCACATGCTAACAGGCCCTTTTCTCCATCTTCATTTCCTCTCTCACCTTGCTTCTTCCCTCACAGGAGTTTTTACATGTCTTCAAGATGCTGATTGTAGTCAGAGCCTTGTGTCTAGGGTACTCAGTCTAAGATAATATATAAATATCTATTCTTAT
>NW_008351894.1:24282-25929 GCF_000622305.1 Nannospalax galili | reverse complement strand
TTATTTCTCTTAACCAGTTATTCTTAGGTAAGTGAAATTATTTAAGCCGTAATTCCATTTCCTAGGTCACAATATCAGTATGCCCCTAGCCAAGAGCTCTGTGTCATGAAGTGAATGTCAAATTCATAGGAAAATATCCCCATGCAATTAAATCCCACACATTAAAAAACATGAATCTTAAATTTCTTCCACCTGTCTTATTTAATATAGCTGCCTCATTAACTTTTTTCTGCTCTAGAGGGAGTGTTAAGTCACATTTCCACCACTGTGATCCAGTATGTGAGGAAAAAAATTTAAAAGAGGAAAGACTCTTACAATTCAATTTCACAAGCTTTAAGCCTTGGACAATTATTCAATTGCTGCTTATTTGAAATATGGTGGCAATGGTGGAAGAAAGATGCTCAGTTCATGGGAGAGATAGATGATAGATAGATAATATATATATATGAAAGATATATAGATAAATAGATAGATGTAGATGATAGATAGATGATAGATGATAGACAGATGATAGAGAGATGATAGAGATAGATAAATAGATAGACAGATAGATGATAGATGATAGATAGACAGACAGATAAATAAATAGGTAGATGATAGAATTCAAAGACACATCTCAGTGATCTATTACTTCTGAAGAGGCTTCACATACTAATGTAACCAAACTGTGAATATATCCATGCATTAATACTTTCATTAGTGAAGAACCAGCTTGATCCAATTGCTTATCAATGAGTTAGCTACACTAGGTAATGAACAAACCTCAATTGATGAGGATTTAGAGACAGTGCATATTAAAGCTCTAACACTCAGTCAATATATGGGGAAAGGGAGTTATTACTGGGATGAACCATGTGACTAAAATGTATTCCTATATGGAATCACATCAAAAACTATAGGTCCTTCTTTCAAGCCCTTCACCTTGGTTGCATCCCACCTATTGGAAAAATCCACTGGGTATTCACAGGAGTTTGAATCTATGGGGCCACCAACGATTAAGTCCTTTGTCTCCAAAACTATGAGCTAAGTAATCCCCAATTCCTCAGGAGCTTCCAGGCTTGAATGCTTTGTTTTAATCAAATAAACAAAGCCATTATTACAGGGATAAATATTTAGTTCAGATATAGAAAACTGACACAATATTTCTTCATAATATGTGTAAATGGCATATATATCAGTATTCATATGCTAAAAGCAAAATGTCTCATCAATAGGCTGCTCTATTATTAGTTGGGAAACTCACTGAAATCTTCTTTTACATTCTACAGCTAATCAGGATACAAACTTTACCAGCAAAGTTAGAAGCAATTACATTAGTATGAATAACTGTTTCTTCCTTCACTTGAATGGGATTTCCCTGGAATGGGGCCTTGATTGGGATGAGAAATCCTGGATCAGTTACAATCCCTAAACTCATTGGTTTAGTGTAATTAACTCAAAATTTCATTTAATCTTTGTGATTTTTCCTACAATATAGTTTGATGGCATTTAGATCCCTTCCCCTATCTACACATTCCACCACAGCCCCCCATTCACCTCTTAAGGAGAGTGCTATCTTATACTATTTGCTGTCACTTGTCTTAAAGCTGTTCTTCCTGGTTTTATCTGCTTGGATTCTCCTGATAATAAAGCACGCTCCCATGAGCA
>NW_008351894.1:22013-23512 GCF_000622305.1 Nannospalax galili | reverse complement strand
ACCTGGTTTGGGTATTAAAGTAATATTGGTTTCATAGGAGGAGATAGAGAGCTTTCCTCCATTTCTATCTTTTTTGAATACTTTAAGTAGTAATGGTGATAGATCTTCTTTGAAAGTCTGATAATATTCTACTCTGAATCAATAAGGGCCTGGCATCTTTAGTTGTGAGGCTTTGTATTTTTGTTTTGAATTCCTTATTTATTATGAATCTCTTTAAGCTCTTGATCTCTTCTTTTAAAAACTAATTATCTTGTTTCAACAGCTGTTGTTCTCTTCTTGTATTTTTTAAAAAACTATTTTTTAGTCATTTTTAGTTTTTTCCTTAAGAGCTCTCTGTTCAAATCTCAGGCCTAATTTATAATTCGATTATTTGTATTCTTAAATCTTTGGTTTTTGAGTTCTTTTTATATTCTGAATGTTGATGCTTTGTCCAATTTATACCTTACAATGATTATATCTCTCACTCTGGGGAATCACTATTCACGTGATTATTTTTTCTTTTTTGAAAAACATTAGATTAATGAAATCCCCTTTGTCAGTTGCGGGTCTTAATATGTGAATGAAGGCAATCTGATTCAGAAAGTCCTTTCCTACACCTATAGTTTGTAGGATAATACCTAAACTCTTTCTAGCAATTTCAGTGTTGCAGATTTGACATTGATCCATTTGTGCAGGGTGATAGACATAGGTACAATTCTGTAGTTCTACATGCAGGCATCCACTTTTCCCAGCACTATTTGTTGAAGATGCTCTCTTACCTCCTGTATGTATTTGTTAAAACTTTGTAACTAGCAAGTGACTATAATAATATACATTCCTGTTTGGGTCTTCTGTTTGTGTTTTCTATTGATTTATATGTGTGTTTTATTCCAGTAGCATGTTGGTTTTATTAGTCTAACTCTGTAATATTGTTTGAAATGTGGTGTGATAATCTGTCCAACATTGATCTTTTAATTGGTTACTTTTCCACTGCGACCAAGGCAACTTAAAGAAGGAAGGTTTATTTGAATCACAGTTATAGAGGATCAGGAGTCCATAATTCCTGGGAGTCATGGCTGCAGATATAGCCAGAGCAGGAAGCCAAACAATCACATCTTCAACCAGGCAGAGGAAGCAGAGAGAGAGGAAATCTGGAAACTGGCAAGGCTTAACAACTTTCAAAGTCTACTCCCAGGGACGTGATGAGCTTCTTTTGGCAAGGTCACACCTCTGAAAACCTTCCAATTCAGTGTCATCAAATGGGCAGAAAATGTCCAAATACTTGGAACCTATGAGGACACTTATCCAACCCACAACACTGAGGATTGCTTTGGTTATGAAAGATTTTGACTGATTCCATATGAATTTTAGGACGTCCCTTTCTATATCAGTGAAGAATACCATGAGAATTTTATTGACATTGCACTGAAACTCTAAGTTGCTTTTGTTAAGATGGTCATTCTGTAGAAAGAGAGATTATTTCTGATCTTTCACACTGTATTTTGACTGGAGTGGTAATC
>NW_008351894.1:20220-21881 GCF_000622305.1 Nannospalax galili | reverse complement strand
TCACAAGAGAGGACCGTGTTTAAAGGTTTTCCACAGTATAGGCCCCCAGTGAGTGTCCTACTCATGGAAGCAGAAAACTGCATCACCAGGCTGCACACCAAGGAGTGCAGATAGGAAATCTGAGCTCCAAATCCTCTATCATAGAACCATGTTTGGAATTATGGAGTCTTGTTAACATCTAAAGGGGCAGTGACTGAGGATATGCCATGCTGGAGCCAGCAGCCAGTTTACATAAGTAACTATGATTAGCCTTGTAAGAGCTATTCATACAGATGCTTCCTTCAACAGCCACAGAGAGATGAAAACAGACAGCACAGTACATTCCAGTAAAATATAAAGATGAAAATGTGACAATCTGAATACCATGCAACTCAATAAATAACAAAGAAGGTATTCGTTTTTTTTCACATAATTCTTTACATAATATATGTCATTATACAACTTGGCTCCAAAGTATTTAAGTCTGTGACAAGTGGATAAATGACTAAAATGCAATCCATAAATATTACCATTTGATGTCTCACACACTGAGAGGGAATGTCCACTAAACTCCTCATTCTTAAAATTCTGATAAGTCCACACTATGTAATTCTGCCCCAGCAAGGCTATCCCAGACAGCGTGCACTTCTGGAAGCATGTATTGAGCTTCTGGGAACAGAATCAGAAATGAACTTCATGTTAATAGAGGACATAAAGTTGATCAAATAATGAAAATATGTAGAGAAGAAAGAACTCAAATAAAAGACACTAATCTCTAAGTCCATCTCAAATTATCTTACCATAGAAACAGTCTCATCAGGAGTCATGAATAAATTGCACATATATGCATGAGTATGGTCCAATCTTCTGTTCAGGTTAAAAATATCACGTCTTCTAGATGAATATCTTAGGAGTCAGTTGTCATTCTGAAGTTGCACCCATGACAAGAAAGAATCTATATGGGAAGAAAAGTCAAAAGACGTGATTTTCCATTTGATAATAAAAAAATTCTTTTACCTGTTTTCCTATCCTGAAAGTACCTTGCGATATGAATCTGAGCAAGAGTGAAATTTCAGCTTCCTCTTCCAAAAGGAGAGACTTGTTATGTTGTCTGCTGAGAAGTTTAGAAGCTTGACCACACCAATCTTTTTGCAAGGCCTTGAGAAGATTATCTATTTTAAAATTCTCTTAACCCTTTATACCTACTCCATAAAGGCCAGTGCCAGTTTTTAGTTTCATCAATTTTAAGGGGATCACCACTATCTTTTTCCTCCTTACAGTCACAAGAATTGAGCCCTTCCCAGAGATCTGGTTCAAAATATTCCTGCCTTTTACAGATGCAGGTAATCAGACACTGCCACACACTGCCTGCCTTCAGCTGTTTATGACATCATCCATCTTGCTTCCTCCACATCTTCAAAACCAGCACCACATGGCTAATGCTACCAAGCTCTGCTGCCAGTTCAGGATGGAGCCTGGCCCCTTTTCAACAAACTGTATCAGCTTCTGTGTGCTGACCATGAGAAAACATTTTTATAGGCAGTTATATTCAAGGATATTGAATCCCTGTAAATTTAATCTTGCCTCCTATAGATGAGTTTGGATGTTTACAAGACAGAGCCTCCAGTGGTGGGAATTTCCCTCAGGATACCTTTCCTATTATCACAGAGCAGCATAAGAGG
>NW_008351894.1:16840-19916 GCF_000622305.1 Nannospalax galili | reverse complement strand
AAACATTCCTAATGGTCCCAGAACTACATTATCATGTTTATCACAGGAACAGTGCCTCTTATCTGCAAAAATTCTTGTCCCTTTTTCTTTTCCTAGGGCTGGAATAAAAACCTCCAATGCAAGCAAGATAAAAGGGTTTGCTTTACTCACAGATCTAAGTGATAGTTCGTCATGACTGGGAAGTCAAGGCATCACGAGCTTGTCCACTGTCAAGAAGCTGAGAACATCCAATGCATTAGCATATTCAGTGTTCCCTTTAGTCACCACGTCTATTTAAAACAGGGAAAAGTGTTTCTGATTCTTGTTCCAAATGGATCCACACTCACCTTGTGCTCTTTTCAAGATCTCTGGAGTCTCCTCCCCAGAACAACTGAGCAACTTTTCCTTCGTATTAAGGTCATTTTGTTTTGAAGATGGTACAACAGTTACTTTACAGAATGAATTTTTTTTTTTGGTCTTTTTGAGACAGAGTCTCCCTGTAGTCTCAGCTGTCCTGGAACTCACTATGTAGACCAGGCTGGCCTTGAACTTACAGAGATCTGCCTCTGCACCACCATGCTCGACCTCCAGAATGAATTTTTTAAAAGTATGTTTTCTTCTTATTTCACATTAGCATTGAACAATTAATTGTTTCTGATTTTCTAGGACTACAAAAACAAAGACTAAGAAAATGTGGACTAGTATCACTGATGTATTATGTCATTATTGTGCATACTTTGACAGAGATCAGTGTAACTTTGACATTCTAGATCCTTCTCGTTGGTTTGTAGATGTGCCCCCAGTGTCTCTGAAACCCAATGTTTTCATTTTACAAGGATAGCAGAAAGCCTGGATTAAGTCCTCTATAATCTCCTCATTTTAATAATTCAAATGTTTCCTTAAATGCTGGTTATAATACACTCAAGATACATTTGCAGTCACAGCACATGACATGAATGTCCCCACTCACTTTCTGGTATTCCTGTTACTCAGGAACCTAGGTAAGGAAGGACAACAGTGGAGATTTACTTAAACCACAGTGTTCACAATTCTTCATCGTGGAATTCTTCATGCTATTTTTTGTCACAGGTTTAACAGATCATGTTTTTTCCAACCACATGTGGAAAATGTGTCATCCAGATGACCCAGTCTCTCTCCTCCTTGTCTGCATCACTTGAAGAGACAGAGGTACCATCACTTTCCAAGCAGGTCGAAATATTTACACTACTTTAGCATGGTACTAACAGAAATCAAGGAAAATCCCAAAGCTGCTTATCTAATATAAATCCAGTTTCCAATCTCTTGTCACACCCAGACTCTGGGGCAATGGATCTGGAACAAACTATTTCCTCCCCATCAACCACTATAATCTGAAGATATGACAACTTATTACCATCAGTATGATGAGTATCCTCCCACAGGGATGCCATTCATAACTCCCTAGAGAAGCCAAAGTTTGAGGCTGGTTTGCCCCAGCTGCTTCTCTGAGTGCCTCTATCCTCCCACAGGGGTGCCATTCATAATTCCCTAGACAAGCCAAAGTTTAAGGCCGGTTTGCCCCAGATGCTCCTCTGAGTGCCTCTGTCTATAGAGAGCCTTTACCAAACACAACTTGGTATTGACAGAAACTAGAATGTTTTGTAGAAGTGGCATGGAAAATGAGTTCACAGTACAGCCAATAAGTGGTTTAATTAAAGGGCTGTCAAGTGGTCAGGAAAATTGGTATTAGAAATAGAGGATACCATTTTTTTCTGGTTTAGTAGAAAGAACTCTCTGCCACTGAAAGTATGAGCTCCACAGTTCTATGTCAGTGAGATTCAGTCCTGATTGAACATATTTGGGGTACTAATGCCCACCCCAGTCTGTTGTCACGTCTGTGCTTCTGGATCTGAAGAGAAAGAAAGAAGGATACAGATAAGTCTCTCTGGGCCCTTGTGTCACAATCCGATGACCTCACAATCTCCACTGTGTCTTTGAGGAAAAATTGCAGGTAGAGTCACCACTAGAAAAAGCAGCTGGGCAGCCCAGCCTCACACATTTGCTTCCCTGGTGGTGTGTGTTATAATCCGAATCAGTGGAGTCGACTCTGGTGATGTTATTAGCAATAATGGACAATTAATAACTAAGAAGTTATAAGACTGTTTTTTAAGGAAAAGAATAATAAATTTTTCTTCAGTAAAAAATACTCAACACACAACACCACATAACCTATGGAAACTTCCAGATAAATAGATATGGAGATTGACAGATTGGGCCTGAAATTAATTCCATACTCAATCGCACTCTATGCTGCACTTATTCTAAAATAATCAGAGCAAAACAACAACAACAACAACAAAATGACACCCATAAAATATACAGATGATACAGGACAAATCTCAAATAATTGGGTAATAACTCCCGTAACTGTGAATAGCATGAAATTGTGACTCAAAAAACAATTGTTTGATATGGTTTCTTTTTTCTCTCTGTCTTATTTTTTTCTTTTCATCAAATCAAGAAGTTTGTTTTTATTCAAAATAAAAACACTGGTTTTTGGATTTGAATAGATTATTTTTTACTCTTCCTCTAAAAAGGTCACAGTGATTTTTAAACCAAGTTTGAAATAGATATAGTTTCTGGCATAGGTAATTTGATTATTAAACAAAAGGGGAAAAAGGACCACCAAAGGCAAACAAGTACATGCTTCCAACTTGTTTGTCATGAAGAATTTTGATCCATTTGGCATTAATTTTGGAGACAACATAATGAGAATATTTGTTTTCTTGCACCTTAAAATTGATTTCTTATATCCAAATAAAAAGGACTATAACTCCTTTGAGAAAAATTAAATAGAAAGGTAAATGGTTTGTGGGCTTGTCCTACAGCAATCTGACTGATCTCTGATGGTTCTGATTCAGACTTTGAAAACTCAGGTTGCATAACGGTAGATCTGAGACAGGCAGTGCCAAAGAGTGAATTGGTTTCAGATCTTGTTGAAGTTAAGCAAAAACCATTTAGTTCTTGCACAGAGTCTAATCTAAGGCAGATGACACTTTTACAGAGAAAATGAATTTATCTCATCAGCTCAGAATAATTGACAGGATCTATTACTGCA
>NW_008351894.1:12901-15716 GCF_000622305.1 Nannospalax galili | reverse complement strand
AGAATGAAAAAAAAATGTGATTTATTTTAGAAAAAGTTACCTGGACTGCTGAAAAGAATGTATATTCCACAGCTGTTGGATGAAATATGCTATAAACATTTATTAAATCTAAAAAAAAAGGACCACCTTGTATTACCAAAGGCAAACAAGCACATGCTTCCAACTTGTATGTCATGAAGAATTTTGATCCATTTGGCATTAATGTTGGAGACAACATAATGAGAATATTTGTTTTCTTGCACTTTAAAATTGATTTCTTATATCCAAATAAAAGGACTATAACTCCTTTGAGAAAAATTAAATAGAAAGGTAAATGGATTGCCGGCTTGTCCTACAGCAATCTGACTGATCTCTGATGGTTCTGATTCAGATTTTGAAAACTCAGGTTGCATAACGGTAGATCTGAGACAGGCAGTGCCAAAGAGTGAATTGGTTCCAGGTGTCTTGTTGAAGTTAAGCAAAAACCATTTAATTCTTGCACAGAATCTAATCTAAGGCAGATAACACTTTTACAGAGAAAATGAATTTATCTCATCAGCTCAAAATAATTAACATGATCTATTACTGCAAATATATTAAAACAAGAAATTGAGACACAGATTGTAGAGAAAAATGAAATTTAGAGGTCAAGACTAAATTTATTATTTGGGAGAGTGAGAAGTGAGTTTAAAACAAATTCATTAACTCTTCCATGGTAATGGTATGCAGCTGTACTTCCAGACTTTTACCTGGCAAGGTAAATGTGACCTAAAGTTCTAGAAGCTTGTTCCCTACAGGTGGTAGTTGTGACATTGCCATAGGCCCAAGAACTATGCCTTTTAAAACAATAAAACATGATCAGTTTGGGAAGTACCAATAGAGAAATGAGGAAATAGAATGGAGGGTGTTTCCTCCATGAGTGCTTGTCCTGCAATGACAGCTAACCCCTGAGATCGCAGATAGAAATTCTCTTGATTTAAACTTTTTGTCTCTTGACAATCTGGTATTGAGACTTTCACTACCAGAAGCTGGTGGAGAGAGAAGTTGTTAATTACAGTTTGTACATTTATTTCCATATTAGGATGAAAAAACTCAATTTGAAATACAGAACAGTAAAGGGACAGAGAGATCCAGGGCGATGGAAAGGAAAAGAAGTCAGGTGGGAAAATTTCCATTACCCCCTGCATCTCATTTGAAATAAAATCAGTTAGAGAGTGTGAATGTTTCAGCCCATTTCAAATAGGGAAAATATGGTACAGTGCAGAGGTAGAAGGTTTTGTGAATTGAGTAGCATTCTGTTTTCTCCTGTCTCCCATTTCACAAGTTGTGGTTCATCTCTGGATAGAAACAACATGAACATACTTACACTCAGACAATCCTGCATTCAAATCTGGC
Source organism: Nannospalax galili (assembly GCF_000622305.1). Taxonomy (NCBI): domain Eukaryota; kingdom Metazoa; phylum Chordata; class Mammalia; order Rodentia; family Spalacidae; genus Nannospalax; species Nannospalax galili. The sequence continues at coordinate 14,342 of NW_008351894.1, read as the reverse complement.
CCCGGCACTCACTGATCCATGAAGTTACCATACCCGATGACTGATGACTAAATCTCTTCACTGTGAAATGCAGCACTGAGGATATAAAGGGTGATCTGAAAGTTTTGCCAATTGATACTGTGAAGGTTACATTTACAAAGAATGGTCATCCATTTATGTATCCTTAAGAATGGTGCTGGGGGTGGTGGTACTGGAGAGATGGCTCAGCGGTTAAGGGCACTGGCTGCTCTTACAGAGGACCCTGGTTTGATTCCCAGCCCCTGCATGGAGGCATAATCTGTAAACTCCAGTTTTAGGGAATCTGAAGCCCAAATCTGACTTCCTAGGGCATTGCATGATGAAAAAGGTGCACTTATACACATGCAGGCTAATATACTCACACACACAATGAATAAAATATTTTTAATTAAAAAAAAAGAATGATGCTGTGACTAGTGAGTCCAAGTCTACCCCCTGGGCACAACCCCTTGTTTCTGTTCCTCTGCTACCACATAGTTTGGCATGGATGACTTTATCATTACACTCATTGACGACAAAGACTCTAGTATGTACAAAGCTGGATTCTTTGTGGACAGTGATGCTCCCCAGTCTGTCTTCCTTCAATCCTGGGCTCCCAGAAGAAAGGGCCACAGGACTCCTATGTGGAAGACAAGGTCCAGAGCAAAGGAGGCATCCTGACCCTGAAGTACCAATCAGGAATGGTATTCACTATTTGGGACAACATGGAAAAGATCTGGCACCACACCGTGTCCTGGGGGCCTCTGACATGCACCCGGTGCTGCTCACTGAGGGCCCTCTGAACCCCATGGCCAAACGTGAAAAGATGACCCAGAGCATCTCTGAGACCTTCAGTACCCTAGTGACGTGCATAACTATCAGTGGAGTTATCAAATTTTGCATGTTATCAAGTTGTGTGCTACCTAGTCCTGGACGTCACTGAAGAGAAGGCACAGGCTGCATCTTCCTCCTCCTTGGAGAACAGCTGTGAGCTGCGGCATTGGCCTTGACAGCGAGTACTTCCATTGTCCCGAAGCACTCTCTTCCAGTCATCCATCCTGGTATGGAATCCTGCAGTAGCCACGAAACTACCTTCAGTTCCATCATGAATTATGACGTCGACATCCTCAAGGACCTTTATGCCAACACGGTGCTGTCCTGTGGCACCACCGTGTACCCTGGCAACACAGGACACTGAAAGCGATCAGTGCTCTGGCTTCCAGCACATAAAGATCAAGATTCTTGCTCCCCCGGAGCACAAGTATTCCGTGTGGATTGGTGGCTCCATCCTGGCCCCGCTGCCCACCTTCCAGAACATGTGGGTCCGCAGGTAGGAGTATGACCAGTCCTGGTGAGTTGAACCCTTCATAGTCCAACTGAAAATGCTTCTAGGCTGAAAGATACTGAGTGAGGTTTTATAGTTTCTTGTCAAAACCTAGGGGGG
>NW_008351894.1:3333-11106 GCF_000622305.1 Nannospalax galili | reverse complement strand
TAGCTGTAATTCTGATCAACAACTCAAAGAGAGGTTTCCTTTGCCTGACACTGTGACTTTTGTTTATCCTTCAACTATAGACATGCACTCATATAAATATATATAGTGTATGTAGTCTTGTCTTAGGAAATATTTCATTGTTTTGGTTTTTTCCAAAGTACCTAAGTACTATTTATCTCTCTCTCCTCTTTCCCTCTTTACACAGCCCTGATTCCTCCCACCCCAGTTAGAGTACCACATTTTCCCTATTCTCTTATATATATATATAGTGTATGTAGTCTTGTCTTAGGAAATATTTCATTGTTTTGGTTTTTTCCAAAGTACCTAAGTACTATTTATCTCTCTCTCCTCTTTCCCTCTTTACACAGCCCTGATTCCTCCCACCCCAGTTAGAGTACCACATTTTCCCTATTCTCCCCTTGATAATTCCTGTGTTCAACTATCCCACCCCCACCCTCTTGAGCTCCTTCTTCCCCTTTCTGCCCCATACTTCCTTCCTCTTTCCTAGTTCCTAAGGTTTCTTTACAATATATAATCACATCTAAGGATTTTACATATTTTTACTATATTCTAAATAAGCATTTTTAGTTCAGAGAAAAGTATAGCTCTCAACTTTCATCAAAGAAAATTCTTCTTGGAAAAGATAGAGACTATCACAAAGGTCCATAATGGGTCAAAGGCAGAGAATAAGTGACCATGAAGTGCCAATTCCTATGTAATACATCTACAATGCTATCTCTACACATAAGGCTCAGGGGACATTCGGAATGAGGGGACTGAAAGATTTTAAGAGTCTGAGAGAATAGATATCTGCTGCTAGTTAATGCATTGTAGACATGACAGGGAATCTACACACATGAAAACTTCAAAGTATGTTAACCGAATAGGATCTGCATAATGACAAAATGCAGTTGACATGACACTTTGGATAGGGAAATCTTCACAGGGTCACCTTAAGATGAAGAGACACAAGCAATCAGATGTCTCCAGGAAGTAGTTCCCAGGACGTTGTCTCATCCCAAGTGCCCAGTTGTGAGCACATGTACACATGATCACCAATAAATTGACTTAGTGTATTATATGCATATGCATATATACATATATAAGTAAATGTATGAATGCGTATGAAACAATGATAATAAATGATGACAATACAGGAGAGTACAGAGTTGTGGATGGGGGAGGGAGGAAAAAGATATATAAGTAAATGTATGAATGCATATGTAACAATGATAATAAATGATGACAACACAGGAGAGTACAGGATTGTGGATGGGGGAGGGAGGAAAAAGGTGGTTAAGATGTTTTATATGAAATGCATGGAAAGTTTTAAAATACACATTTAAAAAAGGATATTATGAAGCAGATGGTAGAACGGATTGAGCCTGAAGGGTGCTGGGGAGCCAGAAAAATTCAAGTATAATACTCATCTATGAAACTCTCAAAATATAAAAATGATTAATATTTGAAAAGAAATAGTTTGAGATGATTTCTATGTTAATCAGTTTTCCCAGCATATTGCAGCTGAATTGATCATAGAAATTCCTAAATTATGAGATTATAGTTGTGTTTGTGAAGGGAATTGCCCTTTAAAGAGAGCCTACTAATTTTGGACAGAAAAAAGTATAAATTGTTAAAATACATGACTGCTTCTATAGCGGTCAAAACAGCTTTACATTTTTTACAACATAATTGTTCAATTAGGAGACCTCCATGAATTGTGGAAGTCAGATGTATGGGCAGTTATGATAATCACCAGGCAAAGATTTAAAGGCAGCTGAGAGCATCAGGAACCAAACTCTGAAGTTATCAAGGTGTACTCAGGATTACAGAGAAAGAAGAATTAACTGTAAGGTACATGAGCGCTTCAGGAATACCAAGAACCCCACTTTCTATTGCCAGCTTTATTAACAGATAAAGTAGGAGTACTTCTGACTCCTGTTAACTGAAATAAGCTATTTAAAACAGATAAAGATTTTGCTGACTCCTATTCTCTGAATAGGAGCATGAGTCCCAATTATGTCAAAAACCAAGCGCTCCCATGCTAAGATGTGAATCCATTATTCAATCAGGAGGGATGTTGTCCTATCTGTGCTCATGGAACTGAAGAGGAACTAGGGTTGGCATGCACAGCAGCCTCCCTGTCCCCTTCTACAAAACCTTCAAGTAACCTTTCAAAAATCTCTTCAACTGAAAAAGTAACAGCTGCTGATGGTGATGGTAAAGGGAAGGCCATCCAGCCTTGTACCACTGCTTCTGTGGGGTTTGTGTCATGGCTTTAGATGGTGGGAGTGGTACTGCTCCCCTGTTGGCAGTGGTAAGTGATAACATCCTCAGGCTCCAGACAGTTTTGGTGAGAGTGAGACCAATCGCTGATCCACTGCCAATGAACCTTGCTGGGATCTCAGTCTTCTAGTGGCATACTGCACCGATGAGGAGTTTAGGAGATTGTTCCTTGTATTGTTTCTGCTAATACCAGGCTACCTGATCCCCAATGCTCTGACTGACCTTGTAAGTGATGGTGACTTTGTGAGATGTGACTCACATAATGTGACTCACAGAGATACAGACAGAACCTCTGAAGATGTCGCATGTCACACCTGCAATAGCAAACAGACAAATATACATTGAATAATTTTGTTTCACAATAACTATCCTTAAAAAAAAACAATACAGCACTGTCCATATACGGCTGCAATATCACCAATGCTGGCCTTCTTTACTTGAAAGCCAGAGCAGCAGAAAACCCAGGAGCTGAGAGGGGGCCATCATACCCATGCTGGGTCCTGACTGGGATGAACTTCTCAGTGTGTGAACAGTTTATTATAAGGCCTCAAGGCACTGTACTGAGTCCTGTACATATGCTTAAAAGGAGTGGCAAATCTTTGCCACAGCTGCAGGATTGTTTTTCATTTATTTTTTCTTGAACTTTTATACATTTCATGTAAGAGCTCTTAATGAAATTTAGACCCCCTCCTCCATTCATATGGCTCATCACCCCACTGGACCTCATGTATTCCACCATACATGCTAACTCCCATCTATTCAAGCATTTGTGCCGAGATGTCCTTGTGTGCAGATTTGTCCACTGGAGTCTAGTCAGCCTATGTAAGGATTCCTCTCCCTCACCCAGTAGTAATCAGTCTCCAATAGTTCCCAGACTAGGGCTGACCCATCACCCATTTCCCTCGCTCCACTCTGGGCCTTTGTGTGATTGTGTTTGCATGAGCCCTGTGCTCGATAACGCCATTGCTGTAAATTCACATGTGCAAGCTTACAGTAGACTGAAATCCTCACTTCCCTGTGTTCATGGACCAACCCTGGTTCTTACACCCTTTCTGCTGTCACCTCCACAATGATCCCTGACCCATAAATGAGAGCAATTTGATATGAGTCCTATCCAGGGACACACACTCTTCAATCTCTGATTCTTTAAAATTTGGCCAGTTGTTATTATGTGCACCCCACACTGTTGTATAAGGAAGCTTCACTAGTGAGAGTTGAGGGATGCACTAATATTTTCTCTCCCTCAATTCTGCTTTGTTCCATGAGTTCTAGGTTTACAGGTTTCACTGTATGACCACTTGTGGGAATCTGTAGTACCTTCCATCTATTGCAGAAAGAAGCTTCTTTGATTAATAGTGTAGGGTATATGTGTCTGTAAATATAAGGATCCACATGCAGCAAATGGTAAGAAAATTCATTTCTCTCGATATATGACAGAGATAGGGTTTTCTCTGGGTATGGCATCTCCATCCATGTATATTTCACTGTGTTTACAGTTCCACAGATAGGTTCACTCCCAATGAGAGGGCTTTCCACAGGTGGGTTCACTCCCATTGAGAGGGCTTTAAGTCCAATAGGATAGCTGTTGATTGCCCCCAGATAAGAGTGCCACTACTGCACCAACAGAGGAAGTTTGCTGTGTGTCCCTATGGTTTTTAGGCTTTAGACTTAGGTTGGACCATTGATTGATATTCTTCCTTAGCAGCTTGCTTAGTATCCTCAAGTACTGTGAAAGGTAAACTTCAGATAGAAGGTTTCATTTCTCTCTATATATGACAGGGTTTTCTCTGGGTATGGCATCTCCATCCATGTGTATTTGGCTGTGTTTACAGTGCCACAGATAGGTTCACTCCCAATGAGAGGGCTTTAAATCCAATAGGATAGCTGTGGATTGCCCCCGGATAAGAGTGCCACTACTGCACCAATAGATGAAGTTTGCTGTGTGTCCCTATGGTTTTTAGGCTTTAGAGTTGGGTTGGACCATTGATTGATGTTCTCCCTTAGCAGCTTGCTTAGCATCCTCAAGAACTGTGAGAGGTAAACTTCAGATTGAAGGCGTCCAGGTCAGTTCCTCCTCCATTTCTCCAAGTCCTGTGTCCAAAATATGTCCTGTCTTTAGCAATAGGATCTTGTCTTCCAGTTCTAGAAAATAATCAAGAACTCTGGTAATAGTATTATTTTGGGAGTGTCTTGGACCACTCTTATCAAGTACTGGAAAGGTAGTCTCTTGTTTGGCAATTTTTTCCGTGCCCTAGAGCCCTCAACATATGCACTAATGTTCAGACACTGTATATACATTTCTCACAGAAAGCTTGCTTAGCATCCTCAAGAACTGTGAGAGGTAAACTTCAGATTGAAGGCGTCCAGGTCAGTTCCTCCTCCATTTCTCCAAGTCCTGTGTCCAAAATATGTCCTGTCTTTAGCAATAGGATCTTGTCTTCCAGTTCTAGAAAATAATCAAGAACTCTGGTAACAGTGTTATTTTGGGAGTCTCTTGGACCACTCTTATCAAGTACTGGAAAGGAGGTCTCTTGTCTGGCAATTTTGTTCCTTGCCCTAGAGCCCTCAACATATGTACTAATGTTCAGACACTGTATATACATTTCTCACAGAGATTTGGAGGCAACACATTTCCCTCTGGCTTCCCTAGCCTCACCATGATTCATTCATCTCTTCTCTATTTCGTCCCCCCATCTGACCTCCTTTCTCCCTTACAATCCAATAGTCCTCATTATCCCTCCGCAATAACACCTGCCTCCTACCATCTGCCCTCTCCTAAGTTCCCTCCTCACCCACTCTGGCCTCTTGCTTTTCCTGCCCCTCCTCCCCTTCCAGATTAGCACTCCATTTTCCCCCACTTCACCCAGGATATCTGTTCCCTACTATCACCTTCTTTTGAGTTCTTTCTCTTTCTTTATCTTTGTGTTCCTTTCCATTTACCTTTCTCCTGGTGAGAGGTCTCTTGTCTGGCAATTTTGTTCCTTGCCCTAGAGCCCTCAACATATGTACTAATGTTCAGACACTGTATATACATTTCTCACAGAGATTTGGAGGCAACACATTTCCCTCTGGCTTCCCTAGCCTCACCATGATTCATTCATCTCTTCTCTATTTCGTCCCCCCATCTGACCTCCTTTCTCCCTCCCCAGTACAATAGTCCTCATTATCCCTCCCCAATAACACCTGCCTCCTGCCATCCGCCCTCTCCTAAGTTCCCTCCTTACCCACTCTGGCCTCTTGCTTGTCCTGTCCTTCTCCCCTTCCATACTAGCACTCCCTTTTCCCCCACTTCCTCCTGGGATATCTGTTCCGTACTATCACCTTCTTTTGAGTTCTTTCTTTTTCTTTATCTCTGTGTTCCTTTCCATTTACCTTTCTCCTGGTGCTACATAAGGATATGTCCTCACATATAAGTGATTGGTGCTGTGATCCACAGATGAGGGAGAACATACATCACTTGGATTTATTTTGGCCCATCTCAGAGACAGCACAGGTCAAGCATTCCCCAGGTCTCCAAGATAGACAAAAACAACACAAGACTGACAGGGAGAACATGTTCCTCTTTGTGGGGCAAAATACAACTTCAGCATATGATGCCATGAGTAATCAGATATCTTTAGAACTTCTTGTTCCTGTAGGGGGTATTCTGTCCCATTTCCATCATGGATAGTGCATATACTACGAAAGCACTCTCAGATATTTGAAAAAAAATGTTTGCTCCTTTCTTTGATGCCTAAACATATTTTTAAATCTTGCTGTTTATTATGATTTTTTTGTTACTATTAGTTTTTGCTCCTTTCTTTGGTGCCTAAACATATTTTTAAATCTTGCTGTTTATTATGATTTTTTTTGTTACTATTAGTTCAACTTTGAAAAATAGGAAGTCATAATTTCACAGAAGGAACAGTCCTGTCACCTCCATCTGAGCCCATTTTTTCCATATTAACTCAGTGAGTTCTATCAAAGGCAGCCACAGCCAGGCATTTTCCTACTTTCCATTGTATGAGTATGATTTCTCTTCCTAGACTGGTTGCAGTTATACAGCCTTATTGAAATGATCCTTATATGTCTCAGATTAATGCTCCTGAACTCTCTTTTCTTGAAACAAAGGACTGTCTCTAGTAAGTGCTCAGTGGACTTTTGAATGCTCTTTGGTAATTGTTGTCTTGTATCATCACCAAATCTGTTCTAATATTAGTTCAAGTTTGAAAAATAGGAAGTCATGATTTCACAGAAGGAGCAGTCCTGTCACCTCCATCTGAGCAGATTTCTCTCCATATTAACTCAGTGAGTTCCATCCAAGGCAGCCATAGCCAGGCATTTTCTTACTTTCCATTGTATGAGTATGATTCCCCTTCCTCGACTGGTTGCAGTTATACAGCATTATTCGTATCGGTCCTTACATGTCTCAGATTAATGCTCCTGATCTCTCTTTTAACACAAAGCATTGTCTCTAGTAAATGAAGCAGGAATGACTCAAGCATTTCTTTATAGTTTATAATGGATTCAATCCCCCTTTTAGTGAACCTGCCGAAAGGCCTTTACTGCCCATATTCATGTTCTCTCTGAACTTTCTCCTTCTATGAGGATTTCCTGAATCCTCTCAATAAATATGCTGACTATACTGGAGGAAAATAATCTAAGGTACTCAATTTAAGAAAATGTACAAATTCTGATTCCTAGAGGGTGTCTCTGGTCTGAATTTTTGCCGATATTCCTATATGGATATTTTAAAATTAAATGTTTTGGTGAATGGATAGAAAATCTATTAAATGGAGCCCTCAATATATCCCACCATGTCCTGAAAATCTAAGAAATTGATCCTCGATGAAGTACAGTGTTACTTTGTGCATTTTATATTCAGGGGACCTGATTATGTAGCTTAAGTTGGTAGAGTGTTTGATCTCCAGCACTGCATAAGCCAGATATCTTGACTCATGCCTAGATTCTCAGCAATCAGGATGGGGAGTGAGGAGCACCAGAAATTTATGTCCAGCCTTAGCTACATAAGGATGTCCAAACCAGCCTGGGCCAAATGAGAAAGAAGGGGATAGAAGGGAAAAAAACAAAATGTAAATTCAAGAAATACATCATCTCACTTTCTCCTCTCTCTCTTTCTCCTCGCTCTCTCTCTCTCTCTCTTTGTATACATGATACTATTAGTGCAGAAAATCACAAGTACGTTTTCTAAAGTGATAGGTAAGAAAAAAGGAAAAACTGTCCTGACATAGCTTAGGTTCTGAAGCTATGCCCCTTGTGACCCCTAGAAGGAGATGTGACCCTTTGTATCCATCAGTAAGGAATGTGGAGAACTTGGGATGTCATCTGAGAACTTAGTTGATCTGGAGATCAGGGAAGAGCAGAATTTTTAAATATATAGCATTTCATTTATTGAGATAAGGTCTGTTTGGGGAGTTTCTTGGACTATCCTGACAAAGAATTCAAAGTACGGTTTGCCTTGTCTGGCACCTGGATTTTTATAAGAGA